>NW_027514637.1:600000-947291 GCF_048772815.1 Callospermophilus lateralis
GACCCTGGGGATAAATTGGAAGTTACATTGTGCTTATAGACACGCAGCTCAAGACAGGTAAAAAAAAAATAAATAGAACCATTAAAGAGACCTTAACAAAATTAAGCTTAGAGAGCGGCATAAAAGATTGGACTATGCTCCTGCCTTATGCACTGTTTCATGCAAGAAATACTCCCTCTCTTTCTTTGTGTAACCTCACCCACTATGAAATTCTCTATGGGGCCCCTCCTCCACTAAGGGACCTAACCCCAACTCTAAGACCTAATGATCCCTTCAACACCCTCTTGTTTGACAGACCTAAAACTCTTGAAAGAACTCAGCAATACCTCTCGAAACAGCTCTCCACTGCCTACCAACCTGGTGAAGAGGGGACTCCACATCGATATCAAATAAGAGACTTCCTCTACATAAGACAACATCAGGTGTCATCCCTGGAACCCCGCTGGACAGGACCATACCAGGTGCTACTTATAAAACCTACAGTGGTAAAGGTAGACGGAATCACTTCCTGTATCCTAATTCTCATCTCAAGCCTGCGCCCTGTCCAGAATCTGGCTGGAAACTGGAAAAGACTGGTAACCGTTTCAAATTGCATATTCGCCATGTGGATAACTCTCCCCTTGGCCACCAGTAGTCCTAACCCTCATCAGCCTGTTCAGAAGCGATGGCTGATCAAAAATTCTACCTGACAAGAAGTATGGTCTATCTCACAAAATGCCCCCTTAGGGACCTGGTGGCCATCTCTCCACCAAGACATTTGTCAGCTGGCTATACGTCTTTCCTATTGGGATATCTCTGATGAAGAGGATCCCACTAAAATTCTATTAAATCCCTTCCGTACCATAGATAATGGAAACAAACATTATGGATGTAAGGACATGTGAGCCAGATGCAGGTTGGCTAGCCTAGACTACTATGTTTGCCCAGCAGACTATCAAAACCACAAACAGCCATGGCTGTGTCGGGGAAAAGCCGACTTCTTCAGTAAATAATGGGGATGTGAGCATACCGGGGCTGCCTGGTGGAACCCAAACTCTTCATCAAATTTAGTACACAGCATTGCCCATATTACCAATTAGACAACCAAAACCAATGGCCACCAGAGGGGTCTCTAGATCCTCAAATTCTGTGTGACCATTTCAACTTCAGCAATTGTTCTAAAGAATCCATCCTTTTGGAAATTCCTTCCAAGGAAATTCCCCTATGTGTAGGCCTTTTCCCTCCTATTCTCACATCCTGAACTATGCTTCTCCAATAGATCCTCACCCCCCGCCTTCTGCTCCAGACTCTCTGCTGTCACTCCCACATCAGCAACCTGATTTCTTCGTTCCAATTACTAGATCAAAACCCCAAACCTCCCCTGGTTCTCAGACAATTGCCCCCTTGCTGAGCTTGCAGGTACTGAGGTACCCTTCCACCCACTCACTCCACTCTTCTCCTGTCAGTGCCCGCACCAGGTCCCACCAGGTCCTCTTACCAGCTAACCCAAAGCTCAAACCAGCTGAGGAGTGCCCTCAGACACCTATCCAAGATGTAATGAAAATGGCCTTTAAAGTTGCTTTGTCATCACTGAAAACAGGTTACGAAGAATTTAAAGTCCCTCACAGGCTTTTTGGGATACTCACTCCCGTCTTCCCCTCTGCTCTACCTGTTCTACTGATCAAGTTTTGTTGCCAGGAAAATCCCAAACCCCTTTCCAATTATTCTTTTATATCTCTTTTTCCTCATTCTCAGAATCACGGTGCTGCTCTCACCCGCCTTCCCCATCTTCCCCCTCTGTACCAGGGCCACAGAAAAATCTTAAATGGCTTTCTCCAGAAGTCTTCATGATGGCTGACTTTAGTACTTTCAACAACAGAGTCCCTATAGAAGAGTTCAGTGTAGATAAACTTCCCCCTTTTGTGTTGCTCTGTTCTACTTGGACACTGGCTGGAAAAATTAGCACTCCTAAGCTAGACACCCCCTTACTAGTTTTTAACAAACTATGTGAACAAGGCCTCTGGCCTTGACCTGGGGCTTCCAAAGATGGCTACATTTCTAAGATAAAGAAGTTTACAACTGGGCTCCATGGTACCAGCTGGCAGGAAGAAAAAAAAAGAGAAGAAAAATCTCTCCCCCTCCCAGGTTTCCTTTAAAAGTTAACTTGCCCAGAGCAGAGGAAAAAAAAACAGAAACAAAAACTGTGTTTTGTGAACTTCTTCAGACTGTGAATTTCTGAGCCACTTACGTTACATGTTGGCTACAAAATTCTGAAACTACCTAAACTTGGGATTCAGGGGATTAATTGATTACAACAGAAGCAATGCCCTCTAAATTCGGTTGCAAACAAATAGGACTGTTTCTCTGTCTTCTGTGCTATCTTAGGTGCCTTGCCTTGTCTGTCCCTACAACAGTATAATTCTATATACTTAAGCATTGTTTATGTTTTCATAAAATGATCAACAGATGGGATTAAGTATGTAATGGTGCAGATGTTTCCCAGAGTGCTCTATCATGATGCAGGATCATTTAAAGATTCAATAGGGGGGGCATACAAACTGGTTCCACCAGAAACCTGTATCCCTCACTTTCTCCATCCTATTAGGAATAGGAGTTGCTGCAGGGGTGGGCACAGAAACCACTGCCCTAGTCGATGGGACACAACAAATGACCCAATTAGAAGCAGCAATAGGCCAAAACTTAATGGTATTAAAAACCTCCATCACAGCTTTCCAGGAATCTTTAACCTCTCTCTCTGAAGTTGTTTTACAGAACAGTCGAGGGTTTGACCTCCTCTTCATGAGAGAAGCGGCCTTTGTCCTGCATTGAGGGAAGAATGTTGTTATTATGCAGACCACACTGGAGTTGCAAAAGAATCTATGATTAAATTAAGGAGACGCCTTGTAGAGCATCAACAAGAGAGAGAGACCCAAAAAGGGTGGTTTGAGTCTTGGTTCACAGAGTCCCCCTGGTTAACTACACTCTTATCAGCCCTGGCCGGTCCATTAATAATCCTCATATTATTGCTAACTGTTGGACCCTGTTTGCTCAACCATGTAGTTTCCTTTCTCCAAGCTCAAATTGGACAAGTTAAAATTATGGTAATAAAAAAACAATATACCACACTAGCAGACATAAAATGTGACACCCCTAATGATCACTTTTATGATTAAAAGTAACCAAAAGAAGAAGTGGGGAATGAAAGGTTAACAAAATAGGTATTTGACACTTCAAGTTTTTCGGTATGTTTAACAAAAACACTGTTGATATCTTGAGAACGGTTTGCTTATCTTGTTCCCTGAATGTGCTGTACCAACTGCAAAACTGTAGAATATACTCCCTCACCCGTTTGCATGCAAACTGCCCACTCGCCCTGAGCCATCAATAATCTTCCCTCCCTGCCCTCTCCAAGGAAAGTACATAAGCTCTGCTTAAGCTGTTCTCAGGGCTCTCTGCTCTATTCAAGGGAGCTCTGAGCCCCAGCATGCTGGACGCCCATAAACCCTTGGCTGTTGCATGAGAAAGTCTCTTGTAGTCTCTTCCTCCGATGCTCGCCTGACCTTTACATTGGTAAAATAATAAGTGTGACCTTTGCTTTTTGTGTCCAGAATATTACTGTGATAAAATGTGTATGTAGATAAGGTGACTTGAGTATATATTCCGCAATTTCTGCGAGCAATATTTTGACGATGTACAAATTAGTATTGGGCGTACAAATAGGTGTACCCTATGACTATGAATATAGAGATAAAGCATGAATAGACCGTACTGTGAATAAATAATATAATGGGTTCCAAATTTAAATAATGCATTCAATTCATATCTGAAAATATACAGGAAATCTTATATTGATACACATACATTCATTCCAACCACTTATACATCTAAAGGTAATATTAGGTTTATGGTTTATCATGAAGAGTGTGTGAGTTTTGCTTCAAAAGTGGTTATGGAAAGTCTCAAAAGGGAATCACACCTGTGTTCAAGCCCAGGTGGATCCATTCACCTCTTCCAAGTGCCACACAAATTACCACAATTCAAAACAAAACGCTCCCACATGGTCCTTATCTTCTTCCTTGTAGACACTCATCATAAACTCTGGATGGAGGTTTCCATGAGGGGCGAGGTCAAGACAGTTTCCAAAATAACCTCCCTTGCCCCTCATTTGCCTAAAGTCTGTGTGGCCTTCAAATCCAGACTGTGAATCAGGAGTGATCAAATAGGCCTGCAATTAATACTGCTCGGCTTCTCCAATTTGAGGCCTACTGTCTGTGGGGTATAGATTCTTTATGTGAATCGGAGTCATGAGAAAACCCAAGAGCACATGGGCTAGCCTCTGCAGGGCTTTGAAGAACTCATTTGACACAAAGGATCCCTATTCTCAATTGATGGATGTCAGGAACCCTAGAGAGGAAGGTGGCAGTCTTCATCCACAATGACTGCTTTTTGGCCATTTTAGTTTTGGATTCACCCATGGGATTTTTTTTTAGATCCATCAGGTGCTGAGAATCTAAGACACAGCCTCACACAGGGCCAAGAGGCTGACTCAGACACATCACTTTCCAATGCAATTAAGCAAAGAGCCCCAGGTGATGCCCATTCATTTCCATTTTAAAACTGTTTTCTTCAGGCTTCACAAAGGGGTGGCCTGAGGCAAAGAACTTCTGACATTCAGGGCAAGAGAAAAATAGGTAAGCAAAAGGTGCAAAGCAGGGTTTCTCCACTGAGATTTAATGGTCATTCTGATATCTGATTTTTCTGAGATGCTCGCCATTCCCTTGAGCTATCCAGTACATGGCCATGCCACAGAGCTTGGAGGTGGTACATACCTTAGACACAAAACCATAAGCCTATTCTGGAGAGGTGCCAGAATTCTGGAAGAAAACTGGAACTTAGAAAGATTCCAGTTGTTACCCACCGATAAGGCAATCTGAAGTCCATTCAAAAATTGGGCAGTGTGAATGCTGGGAAGCTTTCTACTAGACAGGACACATCCATTGATGCATTCTCTTTTCTAATGTCTACCACCACTGACACAGTGTGATAAACAGAAATAGAAACACTCGCTTTGTCAAATGACTTACTAGAAACAGTTCATTCCACACCAAAAAAAGCGCCTTGCCTACCTATTCTCAGAACATGAGACAAAAACCACAAACCCACCCCCACATTCACAAAGGCACCTCCTTCCCCAAGAAGGTCTGTGACTATCTTGATTGTCCTCTGATTTGTGGGCAATACTATGTTCCCTTGAAATGGCCTTACCTGTCTCAGTTCTGGTCTCCTTGGCCAACTCTGTGAATGTGTCAGGACCCAGAGGTGAGCCACTACCTGCTTTCTCAGGAAAGGCCCCTCTTCAGAGCTTTGCTTGAATCTGGCCATTCTCACATCAGTAGGTACCAGGAAAGACTGACTCTGTCATTGGTAAACCCAAACAAGTGAGACCACTGGGACTGGGACTCAGACTGCCTCTGGGTGCCTGGCTTCATGAATCCCAAGTTCAGAGATTTCCATCACCAAAGAAGTGAGGTGAGGTCCCTTCCTTCAGGAACTGAATGAGGTCACTGCCTTGGCAACCACTTTGTCCTAACTGTTGCTTCCAAGGGTCCCATGAGACAGAATCTGCCCCTAATACCTGTGACAATTTCACAAGTTAGAATGGTATATCAACCATTGGCACCCAGGAAAATCTCTCCAGACAGGCCAGATTTGGCTTCCAAGTGTCAGATGAGAAACAGGCTGCCCCTACTTCCTGTGACACTTTCACAAGTTAGAATGGTATATCAACCATAGGCACCCAGGAACTGCTACCCACACAGACCTGGTTTGGTCCATCTTCTCTGTATTAAGAAGAGAGAGGCTGATTCAGACAGAACCCTTCATTCTGACCAGGTTGTTTGCCATTGAAAATGACTTTTGCTCTCTCAGGTCCTTCATAGCTGCGTATATATTCGCCAGTGATCATTTCTGCAAGGAACTTTGAGGTTCTCATTAGGGGGAAGTTCCCCTACATTCCTTTATTGTAAGACCAACTCTGTCACTCCTCTCTGTAAATTTGGATTTAGGAAACAGTGTATGCTTAGGTTAATAACATGTTTTATTTGTGTTAGGAATCATTTTGCTGATGAATAATGGTATTGGGCACCTGCAATATTTATAAGAATATATATTTGAAATGTAAGTATGAAAACAGAAATCTAGGTAAGATTTGAAGCCAGGAAAGGCATTAGGCCCTTGATTGGGATATTTAGCTTTGAATTACATTTTGCACTGTGATATCAGATAAACCTATACACAATGGAATAAAAACTTGTACCTCAGATGCCTGAATGTTGAAGAGAACATCCAGTCAAAAAGGGATAGTCAGTAGGTTTAGGAAGATCCTAGGTTTCGGAAGAAGAGTGAGTCTTCGAGTTGGACCAATAGTTTTTTAGCAATAGGGTTTCCTTTAGAGAGTGAATGTAAATGTCAGCACATATGAAGAGTCAGTCACAAAGATAAACTGGGAAACTTATGTAGGAAAGCAGATATCAATAGAGACATTAGGAAATCAGGCAAAGTGTAAATTGAGTGATAGGATTAGACATTTTCAACAGGCTTGAGGTTGAATATATAATCTTAGGAAGAAACAAATATGTAGTCACCAATAGTATTGACATTTGAGAGCATTAGGCAACCTGGAAATGGATGTTATTAGTAATATATACTCACTTTCAATTTAGGCTTTGGTACGTTCATAAGTGTGACCTTTGCATTTGTGTCCAGAATATTACTGTGATAAAATGTACATGTAGATCAGGTGACATGAGTATTTCTTCCACCATTATGGGGAGCAATATTTTTAAAACCTATAAGTTAGTATTGGGTATACAAATAGGTGTACCCTGTTTTGATGAATATAGAGATGATGCATGAATAGAGCATACAGTGAATAAATAATATAACTGGATCCAACTTTAGAAATTGGAATTGGAATAAATTGATATCTGAAAATATACAGGATATCTTATATTGATAATGGAATACATACATTCATTACAACCAGTTATAAATCTAATCGTAATATTAGGTTTATGGTTTATCATGAAGAGTGTGTGAGGTTTGCTTCAAAAGTGATTATGGAAATCGAAAATAATGTGTTTGGAAAGAAGTCTCATGAAAGACCAGTCAAGAAACCTGGAGGAATATATGTGTTCTGGAGCAGGAAGTGATTGAAAGTGAAACAGATGTTTTAAATTTTGAAATTTTGGATGAAATATTTATCCAATGATGTGCATAAACTGAAGAAATAGGAGTGCACCAGTGTTGAATAAAAATGAACGTCAATATACACATCATGTCCCATAGTAATCTACTAGACTTGATGTTAAACTAGGTAAGTGACTGTAGAAATATTAGAATTTGTATGCACCTTTCACTGAAGGCAGTTCTCAGTTATAGGAAACAAATATGTATTTTAGGAGAGTGAATATTTCTGAGAATAATCTTGTGAAAAGTTGAGTATAAATCCACATATATGAATATGAATGTATTTACGGAGTGTATAATAAGACATATATTTCATATTTTGAAAAATCTGGAATATATATATATATATATATATATATATATATATATATATACACACACACACACACACAAAACACACACAGACATTAAAAATTAGGAATATATATGCCAATCGAAATTCATGGTGAAATATAAATCGTCCACAGGTCCAAAATTTTTAATTTTACTGAACATGGATTTATGAATAATGTTGTTCAACTACGAAGGTCACCCATAGGTTGAATTTTAATATCCAACATGGTTTATGAGGAGTGATCTCTTCTTATAATTTGTATCTGCCAAGTCAGCCACCTCACAAGAATGTACATGTGATACCAGGTAGGATTCTACATGTGCATATAAAAATATATGTTTTCAATAGGCAACAGAGAAAGGGAGACAGGAATTCACATATTTATTAACTTTAAAAACACATGGAGATCTATTTCAATTAAAAATTAACTAGATTTTTAACACCTACACTACATAATGCAAATAGCAACTACAACTATACACCATGCCTCCACTGAACTGCTTGTATTTCTATTCTGTTTGGTTTATTTTTCTCCATCATATTAGAATTAGTAGTCAGAGTCTAGTAGTTTATGAGTTAGTTTCAGGGATTCAGTATTTTGAATGGAAATTTGGAAATTGAATCCAATGTGTATGCAAACATGTGCTACACAAATATGTTCCCACTCTCATCCACAACAATGCCTTGACATTACCTTCACCCCAAGTAAGACACAATTAGAGAAGAGTTAGAAAATCTGTGAATGCATATCTGGAATGGAATACGCTCAGGAGTTCACAATCTTGGAGGTTGTAGAGCAGTTTCCAAAAGTAAGGGACATGGTAACCACTCCACAAACATGGAGCTCTGCTGGCCTAAAGACTTCATGAGAAACTGCCTCTGAGGTTGGGCACTTGAAATATATGTTGTTGTCAGGAGCTTTAGCTTCCTTTCTAGTGAGATCATCAAAGCTGGGTCTGCATCTATGTGACCTGGAGGACATGGACTCTTATTTTACAATGAACATGAGGCAGCAGTGCTGAATTCTCTCTTTGTAGGTAAACTGTGGCCAGTGGGGCTAAGTGTTTCCCCTTGTGGACTGTGAAGCCATTTGGTCCTCCTCCACTTTTCGTGGTGGTTTTTGCTGCTGCACTGGAACTTTGGTATTTGCTTCACAAAATACAACAATTTCAACTGGGAAACAGTGCTGGAGAGAGTTCTGCCTCATGTGGGGGGTCAGGGTCTTCAGGAGAATGCACCATCCAGGCTTCTTTCCCACATAGCTTGCACCCTTGACCATATCAACTTGATTCTGAACATTGCCCTGAAACCTCTCCAAATAACAAGATGCCTTTACAAATAAGGGTCTCCTGGCTGCAGCATGTCAGTCACAAGCTATTTGGAAACCAATGGCTGAACCACATGGTCCCACCACAGATATTTTATCACACACCTGCCCAACACTGCTCTAGGCCCACTACTCAGCAGGCTCCAACTTACTGACATCTCTGTTATACATTATTTTCATAAAACCCAGTCAATTGAGGCACTCTCTGGTATACTCATAATCAGCAACAGGACATCCAAAAATTCTCCAGTGCCCCCTGGTCATGGTAATTTCAAAAATTTCATGGTGTTTATCTTGCCATTTTTCAAGGATGAAGTTGGAGGCACTCTGGGTTTCAAAAACCATTAAATGTTGAGGAAGCTCATTTGAGTGAAACTCTGGAGAAGTCTCATAAACAAGGCTTCCCAGAGAGTGGACAAAAGGCCTCATGAAGCCAGGCCAATTGAGGTCTACAATGTGAGCTCCATGTGTGTTTTGACTCTCAACTATGGCTGCCAAGTCTTTAAGAATAAAATCATGGGATATCTTGGCTGAGATTCCAAGTGCTCTGTGGAAAGCCAACCTGGGCCTTGACCTCAGTTTATAAGGGCGACTCTGATGCGTGGCCTCCTAAAATCCCAACTAAACTCATGGCAATACTTCTCTGAGGTCAGATCCAGAACTCAGTCTCTAAGGGGATTCACACCAGAGTTCAAGCCCAGGTGGACCCAGTCATCTCTTCCAGTCGCCACACAAATGACCACAATTTAAACCAAAATACTCCCACATGGCCCTCATCTTCTTCCATATAGATACTCATCATAAACTCTAGCTGGAGGTTTCTGTGAGGGGCGCTGGACAAGACAGTGTCCAAAATAAGTTACCTTGCCTGTCATTTGCCTGAAGTCAGGATGGCCTGGACACCCTTTCTGTGACCAGGAGTGATCAAATAGGCCTACCATTAATACTGTTCTGCTTCTCCAATTTGAGGCCTACTGACTGTGGGGTTTAGATTCTTTATGTGGATTGGGGTCATGAGAAAACCGAAGCACCAATGGGCTGGACTCTGCAGGGCTTTGAAGAACTAATTTGACCCAAAGGATTCCTATTCTCACTTGATGGAGTTCAGAAACCTTACAGAGGATGACGAGAGACTTCATCCATAATGAATGCTCTTTTGGCCATTTTTGTTGTGGATGCCCACATGGCATCTTTAGAACCATCAGCTGCTGAGAATTTAAGCCACAGCCTCACACAGGGCCAACAGGCTGATTCAGACACATCCGTTTTGAAATCAATTACTCAAAGAGGGACAGGTGATGCCCATTCATTTCCATTAGAGAACTGTTTTATTCAGGCTTCACAAAAGGGTGGCCTTAGGCAAAGACCTTCCTGACACTCAGTGCTATAGAACAACAGGTGAGCAAAAAGCCCAAAGCAGGGTTTCTCCACTGCGACTTTTCTGGTCACACTGATGTCTGAGTTTTCTGAGATTCTCGCCATTCCTTTCAGCTATCCAGTACATGGCCATGTCACAGAGCTTGGAGGGGGAACATATCTTGGTCACAAACCATGAGCCTATTCTGGAGAGTGGCCAGAATTCAGTAAGAAAACAGAAACTTAGGAAGGTAGCAGGTCTTGCCCATCAATAAGGCAAGCCTCCGTTCTTTCATAAATTGGGCAGGATGAGTGTTGGTAAGCTTTTTCCTAGACAGGACACATTCATTGATGCATTTTCTATTGTAATGTCTACAACCACGGACACAGTGGGATACACAGACATAGAAACACTCGCCTTGTCAAATGACTTTCTAGAAACAGACCATTCCAAACAAAAGAAACCGCTTTTCCTACCTATTCTCAGAACATGAGACAAAACCACAAACCCATACTCATTCCCATAAAGGCACCTCCTTCCCTCAAGTAGGTCTGTGACTATCTGGAGTCTCCTCTGCCTGGTTGGCCATAGTTTGTTCCCACGAAATTGCCTGTTTGTTCTCAAATCTGGACTCCTTGGCCCACTCTGTGAAGTTATCAGGAGCCAGTGGTAAGCCACTACCTGCTTTCTCAGGAAAGACCTCTCTTCAGAATTTTCCTGGCATTTGGCCATCCTCACATCTGTAGGTACCAAGAAAGACTGACTCTCTCCATGATAAATCCAAAACAAGTGAGACCTCTGTGACTGTTACTGGGCCTGGCTCTGGGTGCCTGGTTTCCGGGATCCCAAGTTCAGAGAGTTCCATCACCAAAGAAGTGAAGTTGGTCACTTCCCTCATGAACTGAATGAGCTCACAGCCTTGGCAACCACTTTGTCCTAACAATTTCTTCCTTGGGTCCCATGAGATGGAGGCTGCCCCTACTTCCCCTGACACTTTCACAAGTTTGAATGGTATATCAACCATAGGTACCAGGGGAAAGATCTCCACACAGGTCTGGTTTGGTCCATTTGCTCTACATTAAAAAGAGAGAGACTGATTCAGACACATTCCTTCATCCTGACCAGGTTGTTTGGCATGGAAAATGACTTTTGCTCTCTCGGGTCCTTCATAGCAGTCTACATCTTCTTCAGGGATTATTTCTGCATGGATCTTTGAGATACTCAGCAAGTGGAAGATCTCCTACATTCCTGTATTGTAAGACCAAGTCTGTCCCTGCACTGCTGTAAAGTTAGATTGAGGGAACAGTGAATGGTTAATAACATGTTCGATTTGGGTTAGGAATCATTCTGCAAGATGAATAATGGTATAGGGAACCTGTGATATATAGAATATATAGGTGAAATATAAGTATGGAAACAGAAATCTAGGGAAGATTTGAAGCCAAGTAGGCCATTGGGCCCTTGAGTGGGATACTTAGCTTTGAATTATATTCTGCACAGATGTCTCAGATAAATCGATATACAATGAAATAGGATCTTGTACCTTGGATGATGGAATAACAAGCAGAACATCCAGTCAAAAAAAGATAGTCCGTAGGATTAGCAAGATAGTAATTAGGTTTAGAAAGAAGAGTGAGTATAGAATTTGTACCAAAAGTTCTTTTATTTTAAAATTAATTTTTATTGTAGGTTGTTCAAAACATTACATAGTTTTTGATATATCATATTTCATACTTTGATTCAAGTGGGATATGAGCTCCCATTTTTACCCCATATACAGATTGCAGAATCACATCAGTTGCACAACCATTGATTTACATATTGCCATTCTGGTGTCTGTTGTATTCTGCTGCCTTTCCTATCCTCTACTATCCCCCCTCCCCCCTCCCCTTCCCTCTTCTCTCTCTACCCATCTCTACTGTAATTCATTTCTCCCCCTTATATGTTTCCTCCTTTCCCCTCACTTCCTCTTGTATGTAATTTTGTATAAACCTGAGGGTCTCCTTCTATTTACATGCAATTTCCCTTCTCGCTCCCTTTCCCTCCCACCTCTCATCCCTGTTTAATGTTAATGTTCTTCTCATACTCTTCATGCCTACTCTGTTCTTAGTTACTCTCCTTATATCAAAGAAGACATTTGACATTTGTTTTTAAAGGATTGGCTAGCTTCACTTAGCATAATCTGCTCTAATGCCATCCATTTCCCTCCAAATTCTATGATTTTGTCATTTCTAAACGCAGTGTAAAACTCCATTGTGTATAAATGCAACATTTTTTTATCCATTCGTCTATTGAAGGGCATATAGGTTGCTTCCACAGTATTGCTATTGTGAATTGTGCTGCAATGAACATGGATGTAGCAGTGTCCCTATAGTGTGCTCTTTTTAGGTCTTTAGGGAATAGACCGAGTAGGGGAATAGCTGGATCAAACGGTGGTTCCATTCCGAGCTTTCCAAGAAATCTCCATATTGCTTTCCAAATTGGCCGCAACAATTTGCAGTCCCACCAGCAATGTACAAGAGTACCCTTTTCCCCAAATCCTCGCCAGCACTTGTTGTTGTTTGACTTCCTAATGGCTGCCAATCTTACTGGAGTGAGATGGTATCTTAGGGTAGTTTTGATTTGCATTTCTCTGACTGCTAGAGATGGTGAGCATTTTTTCATATACTTGTTCATTGATTGTATGTCCTCCTCTGAGAAATTTCTGTTCAGGTCTTGGCCCATTTGTTCATTGGGTTATTTGTTATCTCATTGTCTAATTTTTTTAGTTCTTTGTATATTCTGGATATTAGGGCTCTGTCTGAAGTGTGAGGAGTAAAGATTTGTTCCCAGGACGTTGGCTCCCTATTTACCTCTCTTACTGTTTCTTTTGCTGAGAAAAAGCTTTTTAGTTTGAGTAAGTCCCATTTGTTGATTCTAGTTATTAACTGTTGTGCTGGGGGTGTCCTATTGAGGAATTTGGAGCCCGACCCCACAGTATGTAGATCATAGCCAACTTTTTCTTCTATCAGACGCCATTTCTCTGATTTGATATCAACTTCTGTGATCCACTTTGAGTTAACTTTTGTGCATGGCGAGAGAAAGAGATTCAGTTTCATTTTGTTGCATATGGATTTCCAGTTTTCCCAACACCATTTGTTGAAGATGCTATCCTTCCTCCATTGCATGCTTTAGCCCCTTTATCGAATATAAGGTAGTTGTACTTTTGTGGATTGGTTTCTGTGTCCTCTATTCTGTACCATTAGTCCACCCACCTGTTTTGGTACCAGTACCATGCTGTTTTTGTTACTATTGCTCTGTAGTATAGTTTGAAGTCTGGTATAGCTATACCGCCTGATTCACACTTCCTGCTTAGCATTGTTTTTGCTATTCTGGGTCTTTTATTTTTCCATATGAATTTTATGATTGCTTTTTCTATTTCTATAAAAAATGCCGTTGGGATTTTGATTGGCATTGCATTAAACCTATAGAGAACTTTTGGTAATATCGCCATTTTGATGATGTTAGTTCTGCCTATCCATGAACAGGGTATATTTTTCCATCTTCTAAGATCTTCTTCTATTTCTCTCTTTAAGGTTCTGTAGTTTTCATTGTATAAGTCTTTAACCTCTTTGGTTAGGTTGATTCCCAAGTATTTTATTTTTTTTTGAGGATATTGTAAATGGGGTGGTTGTCCTCATTTCCATTTCAGAGGATTTGTCCCTGATATACAGGAATGCCTTTGATTTATGCGTGTTGATTTTATATCCTGCCACTTTGCTGAATTCATTTATTAGCTCTAATAGTTTCTTTGTAGACCCTTTTGGGTCTGCTAGGTATAGAATCATGTCATCTGCAAATAGTGATAATTTGAGTTCTTCTTTTCCTATTTTTATGCCTTTAATTTCTTTCATCTGTCTAATTGCCCTGGCCAGTGATTCGAGAACTATGTTGAACAGAAGTGGTGAGAGAGGGCATCCCTTTCTTGTTCAAGATTTTAGAGGGAATACCTTCAGTTTTTCTCCATTCAGAATGATGCTAGCCTGAGGCTTAGCATAGATTGCTTTTACAATATTGAGTTATGTTCCTGTTATCCCTAGTTTTTCTAGAGTTTTGAACATAAAGGGATGCTGTACTTTGTCGAATGCTTTTTCTGCATCTATCGAGATGATCATATGGTTCTTATTTTTAAGGCTATTGATGTGGTGAATAACATTTGTTGATTTCCGTATATTGAAACAACCTTGCATCCCAGGGATAAATCCTACCTGATCATGGTGCACAATTTATTTGATATGTTTTTGTTTCCGTTTTGCCAGAAGTTTATTGAGGATTTTTGCATCTAGGTTCATTAGAGATATTGGTCTGTGGTTTTCTTTCTTTGAAGTGTCTTTGTCTGGTTTGGGAATCAGGGTGATGTTGGCCTCATAGAATGCATTTGGAAGTTCTCCCTCTTTTTCTATTTCCTGAAATAGCTTGAAAATTATTGGTATTAGTTCCTCTTTAAAGGTTTTGTAAAACTCTGCTGTATACCCTTCCGGTCCTGGCCTTTTCTTAGTTGGTAATCTTTTGATGGTTTCTTCTATTTCCTCAATTGATATTGGTCTGTTTAGGTTGTCAATATCCTCCTGACTCAATCTGAGCAAATCATATGACTTAAGAAATTTATTGATGCCTTCACTATCTTCTATTTTATTGGAGTATAAGGATTCAAAATAATTTCTGATAATCTTCTGTATTTCTGAAGTGTCTGTTGTGATATTGCCTTTTTCATCCCGTATGCTAGTAATTATAGTTCTCTCTCTT
Organism: Callospermophilus lateralis; assembly: GCF_048772815.1. Classification (NCBI taxonomy): domain Eukaryota; kingdom Metazoa; phylum Chordata; class Mammalia; order Rodentia; family Sciuridae; genus Callospermophilus; species Callospermophilus lateralis. The sequence continues at coordinate 615,031 of NW_027514637.1, forward strand.
CTTCTCTTCCTTAGCGTGGCTAAGGGTCTGTCGATTTTATTTATTTTTTCAAAGAACCAACTTTTAGTTTTGTCAATTATTTCAATTGATTCTTTTGTTTCGATTTCATTAATTTCACCTCTGATTTTAATTATTTCTTGTCTTCTACTTCTTTTGCTGTTGTTTTGCTCTTCTTTTTCTAGGATTTTGAGTTGAAGAATTAGATCATTTATTTGTTGGTTTTTTCTTTTTTTAAGGAATGAACTCCAAGCAATAAATTTTCCTCTTAGAACTGCTTTCAATGTGTCCCATATATTCCAATATGTTGTGTCTGTGTTTTCATTTATCTCTATGAATTTTTTAATTTCCTCCTTGATGTCTTTATAACCCATTGATCATTCAGTAACCTATTGTTCATTCTCCATGTGATGCATGATTTTTCCTTCCTTCTTTTATAATTGATTTTCAATTTCATTCCATTATGATCAGATAAGATGCATGGTATTATCTCTACTCCTTTATATTGTCTAAGAGTTGCCCTGTGACATAATATATGATCTATTTTTGAGAAGGATCCATGTGCTGCTGAGAAAAAAGTGTAACTGCTTGATCTTGGGTGGTATATTCTATATATGTCAATTAAGTCTAGGTTATTAATTATGTTATTGAGTTCTATAGTTTCCTTATTCAACTTTTGTTTGGAAGATTTGTCCAGTGGTGAGAAAGGTGTGTAGAAATATGCCTTTAACTTGTTTCTTTTTTAAATAAGACTTTTTTTTGGGGGGGAAATCCAGTTTGAAATATAGCAATACTTTTTTGGCAAGGCAATAACCAAAATCTAAAACAGCATAAGCTACATGTCCAAATGTAAAAGACATTGAATAAACCACAATATTTTTTTTCTTTTTTTGGGGGGTGCATGACATACTGAACCCAAGATAGAATGTCTCAACATTTTGAAATTATAATTTAAACCTTAAGGCTAAAAGCTGAAAAACTGCTGAGTTCTTGTTAGATATTAAATGCACCTTTCCCTGTTTCCCCCAAATAAAATCAGAATTTATTATTTAATCACACCTCAAAGTTTGAGTTTTCTCTTGATACAAAGCAACCACTACATACACATTAAAATACTTATTTGTTAATTTAATAATTTTTCCCTGGCTCATCCAACGTGCAATGCACATGACTCCAAAGACTAAAATTTGGGGCTAGTGTACATGAACTGAAAAATCACAACTTCAAACTTCAAAATTAGTTCTTAAAATTATTTATAGGACACTCAGATTATTTTTATTTCTCAACAAGATGGTGCACTGTCATTTGATTATCAGTCTACCTCAGCACAAAAAAATTACAGATGCCAATTTGAGGGACTAAAAAAATTCAAAAGTACTAGATTTAACAGCTCAGTAAGATAATTACAAACAAGTTTGTTTACACTCTGCTGAAAACCTCTGAATGGTCTCAGCACCTAACAAAATCTACCAGGCTCCAAGGACCATGTCATGTTAAATGATGTCACCACTTTTTAAAAGGAGCCAATTACTTTAGCTAAGTCATTCAGAGCCCAAAATCTGAAGAATGACCAAAATCAAATCTTTATTTTTATAACTGTATAAATGTGATCCAAATGTGTCCACCACTCGTTTTTCCAAAAGAAACATGCTATAAATAAGCAAACTACATTTGCTCACTGATGTGTGTATGGACTTCCTAGATGTCTCATTGGGCTAATTACAGACCACTCACAGTAATATATTTTTAGTATTAAAGTGTAGCATGATGTTAAGCCATTTTAGCTTTTACACATACATGTTGCAATTCTGGCTGATAATGGAGAAAAATTTGCAGCATTACACTGTTAAGCTAGGTTGCATCCATTCTTTTAAATGGCGTCAATATCAATGTCATCATCTTTGTTGTCAGACTTCACAGTTTCAACTTTCGATACACTGGCAGTCTTTGAGTACACCACCTCAATGTTCTCATCTTCATCTTCTTCACCACCAGAAGATTCTTCCTCTGCTTCCTTCAACCACTTTATAAATGGTTCTGCTTTGAAACGAATCTCTTTGGCAAGTTCTTTTGATACATATTTCTTAGAGGCCTTTTCCGACAAGCTGATGATGACCTCCTCTTCTAAAAGGTCTGCGTCATACATTTCCTTCAAGATATGCGGAATCTTAGAGAGGAGCTGAGCTTGATGCATTGCCACCACACACTCCAAACCATGAAGAAGGTATGGTTGAGCTTTTTTGTTATTGTGACAAAATCATAAGAAATGGCACCTGTATTTCTTAATCTGTTCTCTAATTTTCTCATTAAAAAGAACTTCAGTTAGAACAAGAGGGCCCATGGCTTTTACATCCAGCCTTTCTGCTTCTGCGACAATTTCTTTGTCTGATGAGTCAATGATACCCTCTTCTTTTTTTTCTTTACAAAATCAAACAGAATATTTACACGATCTTCTACAGTTCTTTCCAAATCATCACTGAGTGTCAGAACTTTTGCGTGGTCACTAATTTCATCCATTCTACGCCTCTGAGCTTCTTCAGTTGAATCCTCTCCCCAATCATCATCCTACTATTCTTCCACAACATGTGGAGGAGGACTGATTTCATTTGGTGGTGGTGGTGGTGGTGTCTCACTGCTGGATACAGAATCATTTTCCTTGTCTTTGCCATTTCTATTTTTCTTTTCCTTTTCTTTCTTTCCTGGACCACTGTCACTATTCTCAGGTGGGTTTTTGAGAATAAATGTGCAGAGTTTATGATGTGTGTCAAGCATGCCTCGGTAGCCACAGGCTTTACAAGAATTACCTATTGTTTGCTTCTTTGGATTGACATGCAGTTCTGTTTCTGGATTCTCACACTCAGGACAGAGAACAAATTTTTTAATGAATCCATCCAACATGTCTTGCAGCTTATTCGCCTCATGAGATCCATTGACAATGTAACGGTCATTCCTAACATCAAACTGGGTCTGTGCTCCCAGCTCACAACCAAAATATTTGGTGGGATACGTTGGAGGCCGATTAAGCGCCTTTGCAACGTCAACCATGTGGACTATAACTGTCTTGATTCCATTTCCTTTGCCCTCAACCTTGGCAATCAGACGGGGCATCTTGTAGTGATAGAACTGGTCTGACACGCTGCGGTTGACGTTGACAAAGATTTTGGCTTATTAGTGGCTTTATCAATAAGATGAAGAGATCTTTGATTGCAACTTTTTGGTATCTTCTGTCTGGAGAAAAAGGGATGACATAAACGACTGCAAGAGTTCTCGGTCTCTGACATGAAAAAATTTTCACCTCTGAGGATGTAAGCTCCTTGCTTGTACGCTATGTTTCCCCAATACAGCTACCAATGGCTGCGCAACAGCTCATTTTCGTCAAATAAAGACATAAACCCAACGCGGCTCACCCGGGACTGGAAGGAAGAGGCGCTGGATACCGGGTCCGGAGCGGCAGGGCGGGCGAGCGGAGGGCGGCCGGGCAGGTGCCGCTGCCGAGCAGCGGGAAGGGCTGTCCCAGCGACGTCCGCGTCCACACCGGCAGCGTCGAGCCTGGCGACCTCTGGAATGTTCTCACTCTGACTACCAAAAGTTCTTTACAAATAGGTTTTCGGGTAGAGAGTGAATGTAAATGTCAGCACATGTGAAGAGTCAGTCACAATGATGAATTGTGGAAAATATGTAGGAAAGCAGATATAAATAGAGACATTAGGAAATCAGCAAAAGTATAAAGTGTGTAATTTGTTTGCTATTTTCAAACGGGTTGAGTTTGAATGTATAATCTTAGGAAGAAACAAATATGTTGTCACAAATTGCATTGATCTTTGAGAGCATTAGGTAACCAGGACATGGATGTTTTCATTAATCCATGCTCACTTTCCATTTAGGCTTTGGTAAAATCATAAGTGTGACCTTTGCATTTTGTATCCAGAATATTATTGTGAAAATGTATATGTAGATAAGGTGACATGAGTATTTCTTTCACCATTTCTGTAGCAATGTTTTGTAGACGTATAAATTAGTATTCTGGGTACAAATAGGTGTACCCTGTGTCTATGAATATGCAGATAATGCATGAATAGTTCATACTTTGTGTAAATAATATAACTGGTTCCACTTAAAATAATGCATTGAATTGATATCTGAAAACATAAAAGAAATCTCATATTGATATACAATCATTCATACCAACCACTTATAATGGTAATATTAGGGTTATGGTTTATCCTGAAAGGTGTGTGAGTTTTGCTTCAAAAGTGATTATGCAAAGCAAAAATAATGTGTTTGGAAAGAAGTTTCATGAAAAGAATAGTCAAAAAACCTGGAGGTATACATGTGTTCTGAAGCAGGAAGTGATTGAACGTGAAACACATGCCTATAAATTTGCAAAATATTGGATGAAATATATATTGTATGATGTGCATTAACTGCAGAAATAGTAATGTACCAGTGTTGAATAAAAATGAACATCAAAATACACATCATGTCCCATAGAAATCTACTTGATTGATGTTAATCTGGGTCAGTTACTGTAGAATTTTTAGGATATTTATGCACCATTCACTGAAGTTAGTTTTCAGTACTAGGAAAAAAAATATGTATTTCAGGTGGATGAATATTTCTGAGAATAATCTTGTGAAAATTTGATTATAAATCCACATAAATCATAAAACATTTTAAACACAAAACACACACGGACATTAAAATGTAGCATAGTATATGCCAATTTAAATTCATCTTGAAATATATATCATCCACTGATCCAAAACTATTTATTTAATGAACTTGGATTTATGTATAATGTTGTTCAGCTAGGAAGCTCCCCAAATAGATTGAATTTACTGTTCCAACAGTGTTTAGGAGGAGTGATCTTCTAAATGTGTATGCAAATATGTGCTACACAAAAATCTTTCCACTCTCATCCAGGACAATGCCTTGATATTACCTTCACCCCAAGTAAGACGCAATTGGAGGAGAAGAGTTCAAAAATCTGTGAATACATATCTGGAATGTAAAATGCCCTCAGGAGTTCAAAACCTTGCAGGTTGCAGAGGAGTTTCCAAAAGTAAGGGACAGGCTTGATAGACCCAACCTGATCTTTTATTAAAATTGGGTGCCATCTTGCCAGAAAGCTGTGAAAAGATAATTTTGGCTTTACTATAAATTACTGCAAATTCTGAACCTGCTTGGAATGCCTGCCCGTGCCTTGAACTCATCCATGCCTGGCTCTCTGACCAGATAACAGCGCTCTCTGAAACATTAGTGACACCTCATAAATATTTTCCTTCCCAGTCCAGACAACGACCCTCTCTGAGGCTCTAATGGTCCTCATAATTTCTGATGTTGGGGCCAGCAAAAAAAATGTAAACTACCATTAGTGTGATGTTTTCAAAGTTCTGTTATCTGTAAGCCCTTTTTGTGTAACTTTCTGGGCTATATAGCTGTGCTGCAGGAAAGGTGGTGTTGCTGTCTTGTTCCCGCCATTTTGGGATGGAGAGGCAGCCCAGCCGGTTTTAATAATAAGCTTGCCTTAATTTGATTTTAATTGGAGTCAGTGGTCTTTTCTTGTGTCCTGGTCTAACATTTTGTATTTCCCCTGTGAGATGACGCTTCCCGACCCGATCACAAGACCAGACAACTGAAAATTCTGAAGCTGGCCTTCCCTCCAGGGCACCGGGCTGGAGAGCCACTCTAGGGGGTGCACAACTTGAGATGTTACAAGGCCTTGGGGTGAGCCTTCAGTCTGGGGAGCACTGCAGTGAACCACCGCACTAAAACTATTAGCAAGCTCCTGGTAGAGGAGGCCTCCATAGGTAAGTGACGCCTTTATAACATCTTATATCTGGTTAAGGGAGATCTTTTCTGATGACAGAGAGGTGGCCTGGGAAGGCTCACATTCAATCCTGTCCAGGACAGTAATGACAATCGTTCTATCCTCTGTTCTGTTCTGTAGGGAATTCCTCTGGAAGGGTAGAGAGGTGCGAGGGGTACGCAGGCGCTCCTACCCCGGAGCTTTAGCAAGACGTTGCATTGCTCCTCTGTTTTTCTGTTTCTTCACTGAGTTTCTGTTTCTTTGTGTTTTGTTCTGTGTTCTATATGTTTTTTGTTTGTTTGTTTTTGTGCGTTTTTTTGTGTGATTTCTGAGGTAAAATCTTAAGGATATTGGACGTGAAAATGGGTAAAAAAGCAAGTAAGCCTGAAACCCCTTTGGACTGTGTTTTAAGGAACTGCGATGAACTTTACCACCCTTTGTTAAGCAAGATGAGAGAAGCCCCTAGCTGGCTGCCTGGAGCACACCCACTCCAGATGGCAATGCCTCCTGGGGAACGAAGAACTGAGTATATCCCAGGTTAACAAGTGAAACTCCTTAAAAACCCCTGGTGCCTCCAGATCAAGAGAGTCACAACCTTTGGGCAGAGTCCCCTTGTTTTTCCTTTGTTAGCAAAGCAATAAAACTCCCATTTTATTTTTCTCAAAACCCTGTCCTCATTATTAAATTGGCTTTAATTGGCTTCAAGTTCAGGAACCGAACTTTATGTTAAAAATTTTGATACCCCCCCCGTCCCAGAACTTTTTAAGAGCTGACTACTGAAATGTTAGGAGATGGAGCATGCTTGGGGTGGAACCAAAACAGAAGAGCTAATCCTGTAAGTAAAAGGAGGGACTGAGGGACTCCCAACATCTGCCAAAGCCCTGTTGCTTCACCGAATTCCCTCCTTCGTCCCCTGCACTGTAAGGATTATGCCACCTCTGTCCTCTTAAAAAAGAGAAAAAAAAAGGGGGACACTAAATGCAGTAAAGTCACCATGGAGACCCTTGGTTTTACATTTCAGGTTGCCCCTCTGTGAAAACATCTGGTCCCCTTGTGGGGACATCTTTGGTGCCACTGGTGTAGGAGATTTTTCTCTTATCTGCTCTGTTGTAAAGGCTTCTGTCTGTCAGACATAGTCTGGATTTCCTTTGTTTCTGTCTTGTGGCTTTTTTCTGGCCCTTTAAGACATGTGAAATAATGTGTTGATATTATAAATTGTTTTTTGAGAATGATCTTAGCTGAATGTGTGTCTAAATGATGATGTTTCATTGTAACAATCTAGTATCTGAATGGGTTTTTGAAGCATTGCACAATCTTGCAGTTAAAAGTCGGGTTTAGGTAATTGTTTAGTTTATGATTTCAGATAATTCATGCCAAGAACTTAAATACTTAGGATGGAAAACTAAAGAACTGTACTTCCAAGTTGGCAAGTAACTTCCCAATCATTCAGTCTTTTTTTCACGAATTTTGAATTGGGTAACCTGGGAAAATGTCACTGTGTGTGCCAGTGCATTAATTTGGACAAGGATACTGAATCATAGTATGGTATCTGTTGACAAAACAACTTGTAATGATATAAAATTTTGTGAATGGTATTTTAAACTTGTATCATAATTTTCAACATCCTAACCAGAAAATTATGGTTAAAATGCCTTAGGTCTGAGGTGTCTGCTCAGAATAGCCATTTTTTCCTGCTCCTTCCAGACCTCAGCCAGGACTTATTTTCAAATGCAAATGAAAGAAGCCTGTAAACTCAAAAGAAGACTGATATGAGGCCTAAGGGGAAAAAAGGTATATTGTGTGGTATTTACTAATCGCTGGCCAGTCATTTTATCTAGGACTCATTATTTTTTCCATAGATTCTTTATTTATTTTTTGAGCTCATGATTTTGATCCTACAGACCTAGGTTAATGTTTTTCTGATCAGTTCTATCTTTGACCAACTGTGGAATTTTTAAAACATTGCAATGGAGATTTCACCTGTTAAAAGCTACAAGGCCTGCACTATTATTATGTGTGCACACTTTTGTTATGTGTTGCATGTCTATATATATACATATGTCCATATATCATATATATGATACACAAATTAACATATATAATAAACACTTATATTAAAAAATCACTCGTAAAAACAATTTTAAAAAGTGGATCCAAAGATCTTTAATTCACGTGATTTAAATGTTTCAATTATAAATCGGATAACAGATAAATATAAATTTCTTTAAATTTAAGCTTACAAGTTTTTCTAGGTGTTCAAAAATCTAATAAAATATTAATGTCTACAAATGGTCTTATATGCCTTTGTTCTAGGACTTTCCCTTCAACCAATAAATATGGTTTACACTGTTCAGTACATTTTTCTAATATTTTGATAAATAAGTAAAGTAAATTTGATATGGGATTACTCATTCATGAGTACTTTTGTTTGATATCAGATTGATATACTAAGGTCTGTATAAGTACGCATTATATCAAGCTGGTGTTCTGAAGCTGTATGGTAAATAAAATATATGTTGGGGATTTATTTACCTGTTATCAATAAGATATGTAAAGTTTTATGTTACTTTTTACATTGTGGAACAATTTAAATATATTTTTAAGTTAATGATACCCTAATCTATGTAAAGGTTAAAAACTTCCAGCCGTTCTTTAATTCATGTTTTAAATGTGATATCATATGGTGTTAGCTAATGTTCATGTGACCTCAAACAATTTATGTAAACTTTGTAAAATGATATTTAAAAAACAAAGATCAGCTTTAGCACTAAAACACTTAAGATTTATAAAGAGCCCTGCCTTGCCTGAGATAAGGCTCTGTGTCCCATCTTACTACATGTGAGAATGACTACGAAAGCAGTAGGTCAGATTTATTTCATTTAAAGTTATGTTCAAAAGTTTTTTTTTTTTTCTGTCAAGATTAATAGGATCTCAAAAAGGGGATATAATGTATAACTCACCCAAAAAATTCAGGGTAGCTATTACATTAACTAAGTATTTTTACTCTTGTTAAAAAATTTTATTTTGTAATTTCCTTATAAGTGATCTAATGATTTCCTGTTGGTGTTTTACAGAAGTGTTGCTTTGAGAACAGAACATGGGTTAATTTAAGATAATAAGTCATCACCTACAAGACAGACAGAATAATAAGATCGCAATTAATAAAATATAAATTATTATAAAGTTATAGACATTAACAGGCTGTTAAAATTTATTTGCTGGTTGTTTCAGATTAGGATTTAAAATTAAATTTAAGTGAAAATGGCCAAGAAAACCAATATTTGGCTCTTGCCTTCTGAGTCAGTCTGAATGCAGGAAACAGGGGACTTCTCTAAGAGCTTTGCAACTCTGGGCCACATAACCTCCTGATAAGGGAGATTAATGAGACCACTAGAGAACATAAAGCCAATAAGTGCATTTGCTACAAAGAGGAGAGTCATCAGAGAAGGAAGACATCCCTGATTCTTCCGAGAGAAGCCACATGGTCAAGCAAGACCTGGACCCACCTAGCGCAAATGGCACTAGCAGAACTGAGAAGCTGCTCTCAAGTTTCCCCAGGAATGACTCCCATGAAAGCTCAGCTGACTGTTAACAATAGATAGAAACAAAAGTCAGTTTGACTGCTTCATCTTAAACACTTAGAAAAGACAGTTGAAAGCAAAATACAGCCATTCCTGTGTATTTTATATAATAATAATAATAATAATAATAATAATAATAATAACAATAATAATATTTTTAGGTATACACTTTATGTTAGCCTCCCAAAATAAGTAAGACTGGAGGGTACAAGGAAGGATTCTCAGACAGGAATGCCTGATAACTATAAAGAGAGACTATCAAGAGGAGCTACCAGAGCCAGAAGTTTTTAGTTTAAGGCCTCCAGATATTCCTAACCTACACAGGTAGGCTTGGTGTTTGCTAGTACGATTATCCAGCCCTGAGTAACAAAATTAAATGTTTCTCTATTAGACACAGAGGTCATACTAGTGAAAGTATTTTGCAAGATCAGATGACATTAAATTATTAAACTGTATCTTATGGGGAGGGACAATTGTACAATAAATGTTAAATATTAAGTTGACAGTCCTGATAACTGGGGATATTAAAGATTGGTGAGGAAACTTCATACAGTGACATGTTCCAGCTGCTGCAACATTTATTCAGTACTCATGTTTTTTGTTTCTCTCATTGAAGAACCCATCCCCAGATGACTTTCCAACCTGTTCATCCCCAACCAGACTTCAAAACGAATTGACTTCTAAAAGGCAACTCATGTCCCTCAACTGACTTCAAAAAGGCAACTCATGTCCCTCACACCATGCACCCTCACGTCACCCTCTCTCAGCTCAAAAGAAGCCAAAATGAGAGACGACTCTCTACTTACACCAATGGAGACAAAAATCAATATACTATCAATATAAGTAATTAATTAAGCCAGGTAATATCAGGGAGACCGGTTTTCGGTGAATTCTAAATATTTGGAGACTGTTACCCGAGGGATTAAAATTTTCTCAGTGCTCTTCCCCTACCCTATCAAAGATTTGAAAGGGCCACATAAAAAAGGGGGGGAATAATAGACCCAACCTTATCTTTTATTAAAATTGGGAGCCATCTTGCAACAAAACCATGAAAAGATCATTTTGGCTTTACTATAAATTACTGCAAATTCTGAACCTGCTTGGAATGCCTGCCCATGCCTTGAACTCACCCATGCATGGCTCTCTGACCCAATAGCAGCCCTCTCTGAAAATTTAATCACACCTCATAAATATTGGCTTTCCGTGGCCAGACAATGACCCTCTCTGAGGCTCTAATGGTCCTCATAAATTTTGATGTTGGGGCTAGCAAAAAAAAAATGTAAACTACCATTAGTGTGATGCTTGTAAGAGTTCTGTTATCTGTAACCCCACTTTTGTGTAGCTTTCTGGGCTATAAAGCTGGGCTGTAGGAAAGATGTGGTTGCTCTCTTGTTCCCGCCATTTTGGGAGGGAGAGGCAGCCCAGTTGGTGGAAATAATAAGCTTGCTTTAATTTGATTTTAATTCGAGTCAGTGTTTGTTTCTTACATCCTGGTCTAACAGGTAAACACTCCACAAACATAGAGCTCTGCCGGCCTAAAGACTTCTTGAGAAACTGCCTCTGAGGTTGGGTACTTGAAATATATGCTGTTGTCAGGAGCTTTAGCTTCTTTTCTAGTGAGACCATTAAAGCTGGGTCTGCATCTATGTGACTGGAGCGCATAGTTTCTTATTTTCCAATGAACATGAGTCAGCAGTGCTTAATTCTTTTTTTGTAGGCAAACTGTGACCACTGGGGGCTAAGTGTCTCCCCGTGTGGACTGTGAAGCCATTTGGTCATCCTCCATTTAGGTGGTGTTTCTTGGTGCTGCACTGGAAGTTTGGTATTTACATCACAAAATACAAGGAGTTCAACTGGGACACAGTGCTGGAGGGAGTTCTGTCACATGTGGTGTGTCAGGGACTGCAGGAGAATGCACTAACCAGGCTTCTATCCCACATAGCTTTCCCCTTGACAATATCAACCTGACTCTGATCATTTCCTTGAAACCTCTCCATATAACAAGATGCCTTTACATATAAGGGTCTCCTGGCTGCACCATGTCAGCCACAAGGCATTTGGAAGTCAACTGGAGTTCCACATGGCCCCACCTCAGATATTTAATCACACACCTGCACACCACAGCTCTGGGCCCACCACTCAGCAGTCTCAATTTACTGGCATCTCTGTTCTTCACCATTTTCATGAAACCCAGTCAATCAAGGCACTCTCTGGTACACTCATTATCAGCAACAGGAGATTCAAAGGTTCTCCAGTGCCAACTGGTCGTGGGAGTTTCAAAAATTTCAGGGTATTTATGTAGTCACTTTTCAAGGATAAAGTTGGAGGCACTGTGTGTTTCAATTCATTCAGGAACCATTTAATGTTGAGGAACCTCATTTCAATGAATGCTCTGGAGAACTCTCAAAGGCAAGGCTTCCCAAAGAGTAGCCATAAGGTCACATGAAGCAAAGGCCCATTGAGGTCCACAATATGAGGTCTATGTGTGTTTTGAATCTCAACTATGGCTGCCAAGTCTTTCAGAATAAAATCATGTGATATCCTGCCTGAAATTCCCAGTGATCAGTCGAAAGCCAGCCTTGGCCTTGATCTCAGTTGCCAAGGGGGACTCTCACTCTCAAAACATTCCCACATGGCCCTCATCTTCTTTCACATAGACCCTCATTATAACCTCTGGCTGGAGATTTCCATGAGGGGTGCAGTGCAAGAGAGTGTCTAAAATAAGCTCCCTTGGCGCTCATTTGCCTAAAGTCAGGGTGGCCTGGACACCATTTCCGTGAACCAGGAGTGATCAAATAGGCCTGCCTTTACTACTGCTCTGAATCTCCAATTTGAGGCCTACTGACTGTGGGGTTTAGATTCTTTATGTGAATTGGAATCATGAGAAAATCCAAGCGCCTCTGCATTGCTTTGAAGAATTTATTTGACCCAAAGGATCCCTATACTCACTTGATGGATGGCTGCAACCTAATAGAGGAAGGAGAGAGAGACATCATCCACAATGACTGAATTTTGCCATTTTGGTTTTGGATGCACACATGGGATCTTTCTTTAGATCCATCCGGTGCTGAGAATCTAAGCCACAGCCTCACACAGGGCAAAGAGTCTGATTCAGACACATCCCTTTCCAAGCAATTAAGCAAAGAGCCACAGGTGATGCCCATTCATTTCCATATGAAAACTGTTTTCTTCATGCTTCACAAAGGGGTGGCCTGAGGCAAAGACCTTCCTGTCATTCAGTGAAACAGAAAAATAGGTTAGAAAAAGGCACAAAGCATGGTTTCTCCACTGAGACTTACCTGGTCACACTGATATCTGAGTTTTCTAAGATGTGCGCCATTACCTTCAGCTATTCAGTACATAGCCATGTGACAGAGCTTGAGGTGGTACCTATCTTGGACACCAAACCATGAGACTATTCTGCAGATTGGCCAGAATTCAGGAAGAAATCTGGAACTTAGGAAGATAGTAGGTGTTGCCCATCTATAAGGCAACCTGCAGTCCAGTCATAAATTGGGCAGGATGAATGCTGGGAAGCTTTCTACTAGACAGGACACATACATTGATGGATTCTCTTTTCTAATGTCTACAATCACGGAAACAGTGGGATACACAGACAGAGAAACACTCGCCTTGTCAAACGACTATCTAGAAACATTCAGCTGCAAACCAGACATACCACCTTTTCTACCTATTCTCAGAAAATGAGACAATACCACAAACTCACACCCACAAACACAAAGGCACCTCCTTCCCCCAAGTAAGTCTGTGAATATCCAGAGTGTCCTCTGACTGGCGGGCCATACTATGTTCCCCCGAAATGGCCTGTACTGTGTCAGATCTGGTTTCGTTGGCCAACTCTGTGAAGTTGTTAGGAGCCAGCGGTGAGCCACTACCTACTTACTCAGGAAAGGCCCGTCTTCAGAGCTCTCCTGGCTTTTGGCCATCCTCACATCAGTAGGTACCAAGAAAGACAGAATCTGTCATTGGTAAAATTAAACCTAACAAGTAACCCCATTGGGACTGGGACTGGGACTGGCTCTGGGTGCCTGGCTTCCTGGATCCCAAGTTCAGAGAGTTCCATCACCAAAGAAGTAAGGGAGGTCTCTTCCTTCAGGAACTGAATGAGGTCAATGCCTTCGCAAACACTTTGTCCTAACAGTTGCTTCCAAGGGTCCCATGAGATGGAGGCTGCCCCTAATTCCTGTGACACTGTCACAAGTTAGAATGGTATATCAACCATAAGCACACGGGAACAGCTCTCCACACAGGCCTGGTTTGGTCCATCTTCTCTGCATTGAGAAGAAAGTGGCTGATTCAGACACACCCCATCATCCTGACAAGGTTGTTTGCCATGGAAGATGACTTTTGCTCTCTCAGGTCCTTCAAGCTGCCTACCTCTTTTCCAGGGATCATGTCTGCATGGACCTTTGAGGTTCTCAGCAGGTGGAAGATCCCCTACATTCCTGTATTGTAAGACCAACTCTGTCCCTGTTCTTCTGTAAAGTTAGATTGAGGGAACAGTGTATGTTTAGGGTCAATAACATGTTGGATTTGGTTTAGGAATCATTCTGCAGAATGAATAATGGTATTTGAAGCTGCGATATTTACAAGAATATATATGTGAAATATAAGTATGAAACCATAAATATAGGTAACATTTGAAGCCCAGAAGGGCATTGGACCGATGATTGTGATACTTAGGATTGAATTACATTCTGCACAGAGGTCTCAGATAAATCAATATACAATGGCATAAGAACTTGTACCTTGCATGATTGAACGTAGAAGAGAACATCCAGTGAAAAAAAGGATAGTCGGTAGGATTAGGAAGATAGTCGGTAGATTTACAAAGAAGAGTGAGTATAGGATTAGGAACAAAAGTTTATTTGCAACAGGTTATCAATTAGAGTGTGAATGTAAATGTCAGCACATGTGAAGAGTCAGTCACAATGATGAACTGGGAAAAATATGTAGGAAACAGATAGCAATAGAGCCATTATGAAATCAGGCAATGTATAAAGTCAGGGATAGGATTAGACATTTTCAGTAGGGTTGAGTTTGAATATATAATGTTAAGAAGAAACAAATATGTAGTCACCAATAGGATTGACATTTGAGAGCATTAGGCAACCTGGACATGGATGTTTTTAGTAACCCATGTTTACTTTCCATTTAGACTTTGGTACAAGCATAAGCGTGACCTTTGCATTTTGTGTTCGGAATATTTCTGTGATTAAATGTATAAGTAAATCAGGTGACATGAGTATTTCTTCCATCATTTCAGGGAGCAATATTTTCAAGACGTAAAAATTAGTATTGGGGGAACAAAGAAGTGTACACTGCGTCTATGAATATAGAGATAATGCATGAATAGACCATACTGTGAATAAATAATATAACTCGTTCCACTTTAAATAATGGATTGAATTTTTATCTGAAAATATATAAGAAATCCTATATTGGTATGCACTCATTAATTCCAACCAGTTATACATCTAATGGTAATATCAGAGTTATAATGTATCATGAAGTTTATGTGAGTTTTGCTTCAAAAGTGATTATGGAAATTGAAAATAATGTGTTTGGATAGAAGTCTCATGAAAAGACCAGTAAGGAAACATGGAAGAATACATGTGTCCTGAAGCAGGAAGTGATTGAAAGTGAAACAAATTCCTATAAATTTGCATACTGGTGGGGAAATCTTAAGGGCCCCTCCCAGCACTCCCTTGAGCACGATAGCCAAACCGAGGGAATTAGGAGTGGCACGGGACTCATAGCACAGACCTCCAGGCCACTGCTCCCACCAGTGCTGACAATTGAGGTCTCTTGCTCCAGCTTCCGGGGGCATGGCTTCCGGAGAGCAAACAAATTTGCTGGAGGTTCTCAGGCCCAAGCTCTACAAACTTAGGGTCTGAGGGAGACAAACAGGAGAGTGTGCCCAGGTGTTCATGAAAACTGGGCTCCCAGGAGCAGCAGACCTGGCATATAGCCAGTATAATGGTGAGTGTCATAGGTGAACGGGGCCTGGCTTGAGGAAACACAAGAGAAGGCCCTAGGCACTCAGGATTGAACACCCACCCAGTCTGGGAGGAAGAGCTGCTGCACAGTGATTGGTTCCCCCCTATTGAGAGGAGAAGCTTGGCCCAGAGGGCACAGCTCCACCTACTGGAAAAGAAGTTTATTGCAATCTATGACTGCATTTATTATTATTATTATTATTATTTTAATTTGGGTTTTTTTGTTTTGTTTTTGTTTTTGTTTTGTTTTCTTCCATTTTCATTTTTTTGTTGTTGTTCTTTAACTCTTTTAAATGTTTTTAATTATTTTAATGTTTTTATTTTTTTGTTATTATTTTTTTAAATTTAACTTTTAATTTTATATTATCATTATCATTTTTTTAAAAAATTCATTTTCTTTCTTTATTTTCTATTTTTTTCAATTGTCTTTTCATTTCTTTTCCATTTTCTTATTTCCCCTTCCTTGAATTCTACCTGCCTACTCTCATTCTCTTTAGTGACTTCTTCCCTTCCCTTCTAAAATCTTTCCTCCCAAGCATCAAATAAATTTATAAGAGTTTAGGGAGTGTATAATAAGACACATATTTCATATTTTGAAAAATCTTGAGAGTGTATATATATATATATATATATATATATATATACACACACACACACACACACAGAGACATTAAAAATAGCAATATATATGCAAACGAAATTCACCATGAAATATATATCATCCACAGATACAAAAATATGTATTTTACTGAACATGGATTTATGTATAATGTTGTTCAACTAGGAATCTCACTCACATTTGAATAATCAGTTCAAGCAGTGTTTAGGAGGAGTGATCTCTTCTTCCAATTTGTAACTGCCAAGTCAGCCACCTCACAAGAATGTACGTGTGGTACCTGGAAGGATTCAATATGTGCATATAAAAATACGTGTGCTAAATAGGCTACAGAGAAAGAAGGACAGGAATTCACTTATTTGTTAACTTTAAAAACACATGGAGAACTATTTCAACAAATAATTGACTAGATTTATAACTGCTACGCTATATCATGCAAAAGGCAACTCCAACTATAAAACATGCCTCCTCTGAACTGCTTGTATTTCTATTCTGTTTGTGTTATTTTTTTCCATCATATTAGAATTAGTAGTCAGAGTCTAATAGGGAATGTGTTCATGTCAGTTATTCAGTATATCTAATGGTAAATAGGTAATTGAATACAATGTGTATGCAAATATGTGCTACACAAAAATCTTTCCATTCTCATCCAGAACAATGCCTTGACATTACCTTCTCTTCAAGAAAGACACAATTAGAGGAGAAGAGTTAGAAAATCTGTGAATATATATGAGGAATGGAAAATGCTCAGGAGTTCACAACTTTGGAGGTAGTAGAGGAGTTTGAAAAAGTAAGGAACAGGGTAAACACTCCACAAACATGGAGCTCTGTTGGCCTAAGTACTTGTTTTAGAAACTGCCTCTAAGGGTGGGCACTTGAAATATATGATGTTTTCAGGAGATTTAGTTCCTTTGTAGAGAGACCATCAAAGCTGGGTCTGCATCTATGTGACCTGGAGGACATGTTTCTTATTTTCCAATGAACATGAGGAAGCAGTGCTGAATTCTCTCTTTGTAGGTAAACTATGGCCACTGGGGTCTGAGTGTCTCTCAGTGTGGACTCTGAAGCCCCTTGGTCATCCTCCACTTTTCGTGGTGTTTCTCGCTCCTCCACTGAGAGTTTGGTATTTGCTTCACGAAATACAAGGAGTTAAAATGAATTACAGTGGTGGAGGGAGTTCTTTAAGGTGTGGTGAGTCAGGGTCTGCAGGAGAATGAACCAACCAAGGTTCTATCCCACATAGATTGCCCCCATTAGAATAGCAACATTATTCTGAACATTGCACAGAATCCTTTCCATATAACAAGACGCCTTTACATATATGTGTCTGCTGGCTGCACCATGTCAGTAACAAGCCATTTGGAAGCCAATGGCAGATCCACATGGCCCCACCACAGATATTTTATCACACAATTGTGTACCACTGCTTAAGGCCAACTACTCACCAGGCTCCAACTTACTGGTATATCTGTTCCACACCATTTTCATGAAACACAGTCAATCAAGGCAGTGTCTGGTATAATCAGGATCAGAAACAGGACTTCCAAAGGTTCTCCAGTGCCATCTGATCATGGAAATATCAAAAATTTCATGGTAATTTTCTAGCCATTTTTCACGGATGAAGTTTGAGGCTCTGAGGGATTCAATTAATTCAGGAACCATTAAATGGTGAAGAGCTAATTTCTATGAAAGCTCTGGAGCACTCTCACAGGCAAGGCTTTCCTAAGAGTGGCCAAAACATCACATGAAGCCAGGCCCATTGAGATATACAATGTGAGGTCCATATGTGTTTTGAAACTCAAATATGGCTGCCAAATCTTTAAGAATAATTTCATGTAATATCTGGGCTGAGATTCCCAGTGTTCTTTTGAAATCCAACCTGGGCCTAGATCTCAGGTTCCATGGGCGACTCTCATACGTGGCCTCCTAAAATCACAACACAATTCATGGCAATAATTCTCTGAGATCAGTTTCAGAACTCAGTCTCTAAGGGGAATCACACCAGAGTTCAAGCCCAGGTGGACCCAGTCATCTCTTCCAACCGCCACACAAATGACCACAACTAAAACCAAAACGTTACCACATGTTCCTCATCTTCTTCCATATAGACACTCCTCATAAATTCTGTGTGGAGTTTTCCATGAAGGGCACAGCCCAAGACAGTGTCCAAAATAAGCTCCTGTTCCCCTCATTTGCCTAACGTCAAGGTGGCCTGGACACACTTCCTGTAAACCAGGAGTGATCAAATAGGCCTGCCGTTAATACTGCTCGGCTTTTCCAATTTGAGGCCTTCTGACTCTACGGTTTAGATTCTTTATGTGAATTTGAGTCATGAGGAAACCCAAGCACCTCTGCTGAGATTTGAAGAACTCATTTGGCCCAAAGGATCCCCATTCTCACTTGATGGAGGTCAGGATCCTAACAGACGAAGGTAAGAGAATTCATTCACAATGAGTGAACTTTTTGCAATTTTGCTTTTGGATGCACACATGGGATCTTTCTTTAGATCCATCAGGTGTTGAGAATCTAAGCCACAGTCTCACACAGGGCCAAGAGGCTGATTCAGACACATCCCTTTGCAAAGCAATTAAGCAAAGAGACACTGGTGATGCCCATTCATTTCCATTTGAAAACTGTTTTCTTCAGGCTTCCAAAAGAAGTGGCCTGAGGCAAAGACATCCTGATATTCAGGGCAACAGAACAATAGGTTAGCAAAAGGCCCAAAGCAGGTTTTCTCCACAGAGACTTTCCTGGTCGCACTGATATCTGAGTTTTCTGAAATGCTGGCCATTCCTTTCAGGTATCCAGTACATGGCCATGTCACAGAGATTGGAGGTGGTACATACCTTGCACACAAAACCAAGAGCCGATTCTGGAGAGTGGTCAGAAATTAGGAAGAAAACAGGGTCTTAGACAGGTAGTAGGTGTTGCCCATCCATATGGAAACCGCACTCCATTCATAAATTGGGCAGGATGAATGCTGGGAAGCTTTCTACTAGAGAGGACACATCCATTGATGCATTCTCTTTTCTAATGTATAAAACCACGGACACAGTGGGATACACAGACATAGAAACACTCACCTTGTAAAACGACTTACTAGGAACAGTTCACTGCAAACCAAACAAACCTCCTTTCCTACCTATTCTCAGAACAGAGACAAAACCACACACCCACACTCACAAAGGCACCACCTTACCCCAAGTAGGGCTACGACTGTCCGGAGTTTCCTCTGACTGGTGGACCATACTATGTTCCCCGGTAATGGTCTGTCCTGTCTCAGATCTGGTCTCCTTGTCCAACTCTGTGAAGCAGTCAGGAGGCAGCGGTGAGCCATTACCTTCTTAGTCAGGAAAGGCTCCTCTTCAGATCTTTCCTGCATTTGGCCATCTTCACATCAGTCGGTACCAAGAAGACTGACTCTGTCCTTGGTGATTCCAAACAAATGAAACCACTGGGACTGGGACTGGGACTGGATCTGGGTGCCTGGCCTCCTGGATTTCAAGTTCAGAAAGTTCCATCAAGAAGGAAGTGAGATAGGTCACTTTCTTCAAGAACTGAATGAGGTCACTGCCTTGTCAACCACTTTGTGCTAACAGTTGCTTCCAAGGATCCCATGAGATGGAGGCTACCCCTACTTCCTTTGACACTTTCACAACTTAGAATGGTATATCAACCTTAGGCACCCGGGATCGGCTCTCCACACAAACCTGGTTTGGTCCATCTTCTCTACATTAAGAATAGAGAGGCTGATTCAGACACAACCCTTCATCCTGACCAGGTTGTTTGCCATGGAAAATGGCCTTTTGTCTCTCAGGTCCTTAATTTCTGCCTACATCTTCTCAAAGAATCATTTCTGCATGGAACTTTGAGGTTCTCAACAGGTGGAGGATTCCCTACATTCCTGTATTGTAAGAACAAATCTGTCCCTGCTCTTCTGTAAAGTTAGATTGAGTGAACAGTGTATGGTTAGGGTTAATATCATGTTCAATTTGGGTTAGGAATCATTCTGCTGGATGAATAATGGTATTGAGAACCTGCGATATTTATAAGAATATAGAGGTTAAATATATGTATGAAAACACAAATTAAAGTAAGATTTGAATCCCAGAAGGGCACTGGGCCCTTGTTTCGGATATTTAGCTTTGAATTACTATCTGCACAGAGGTCTCAAATAAATCTATATACAATGGCAAAGGAATTTGAAACTTGGATGATTGAATGTGGAAGAGAACATGCAGCCAAAAGGGATAGTCGGTAGCATTTGGAAAATAGTAGTTAGGTTTAGCAAGTAGAGTTAGTATAGGATATGTAACAAAAGTTCTTTAGCAATATTTTTTCGGGTACAGAGTGAATGTAAATATCAGCACATATGAAGAGTCAGACACAATGACGAACTGGGGAAAATTTGTAGGAAAGCAGATATCAATAGAGACATTAGGAAATCAGGCAAAGTAAAAAGTGAGTGATAAGATAAGACATTTTCAACAGGGTTGAGTTTGAATATATAATCTTAGGAAGAAACAAATATGTAGTCACCAATAGGATTGACATTTGAGAGCATTAGGCAACATGGACATGGATGTTGATAGTAATCCATGTTCACTTTTTATTTAGGCTTTGGTACAATCCTAAGTGGGACCTTTGCATTTTGTTTCCAGAATATTACTGTGATAAAATGTATATGTAGATCAGATGACATGATTATTTCTTCCACCATTTCTAGGAGCAGTATTTTGAAGACGTATAAATTAGCATTGGGGGTAAAAAGAGGTGTACCCTGTTTCTATGAATATACAGATAATGCATGAATAGACCTTAATTTCAATAAATAATATAACTTGTTCCACTTTAAATAATGGATTGAATTGATATCTGAAAATATATAGGAAATCTTATATTGATATGCAATCATTCATGACAACCAGTTATACACCTAATGTTAATATTAGGGTATGGTTTATCATGAAGTTTGTGTGAGTTTTGCTTCAAAAGTGATAATGGAAATCGAAAATAATGTGTTTGGAAAGAAGTCTCATGGAAAGGCCAGTCAAGGAACACCGAGGAATTCATGAGTTCTGAAGCAGGAAGTGATTGAAATTGAAAAAAACGACGATAAATTTGCTAACTTGTGGATTAAATATTATAATATGATATGAATAAACTGAAGAAATAGTAATTTATTAGTGTTGAATAAAAATGAACATCAAAATACACATCATGTCCCATAGGAATCTACTTGCATTGATGTTAAACAGGGTCAGTTACAGTAGAAATATTAGGATTCGTGTGCACCATTCACCAAAGTTAGTTTTTTTTTTTTTTAATTTTTATTGATGGTTGATCAAAACATTACATAGTTCTTGATATATCATACTCCACACTTTGATTCAAGTGGGTAATGAACTCCCATTTTTACCCCGTATACAGATTGCAGAATCACATCAGTTACACATCCATTGATTTACATATTACCATACTAGTGTCTGTTGTATTCTGCTGCTTTTCCTAACTTCTACCCTCCCCCCTCCCCACCCCTCCCCTCCTCTCTTCTTTCTCTACCCCTCTACTGTAATTCATTTGTCCCCCTTTTATTATTTTTCCCTTTCCCCTCACTTCCTCTTGTATGTAATTTTGTTAACCCTGAGGGTCTCCTTCTATTTCCATGCAATTTCCCTTCTCTCTCCCTTTCCTTCCCTCCTCTCATCCCTGTTTAATGTTAATTTTCTCAAGCTCTAAGTCTATACTCTGTTCTTAGTTACTCTCCTTATATCAAAGAAGACATTTGGCATTTGTTTTTAGGGATTGGCTAGCTTCACTTAGCATAATATGCTCTAATGCCATCTATTTCCCTGCAAATTATATGATTTTGTCATTTTTAAATGCAGAGTAATACTCCATTGTGTATAAATGCCACATTTTTTATCCATTCATCTATTGAAGGAAATATAAGTTGGTTACACAGTCTTCCTATTGTGAATTGTGCTGCTATGAACATCGATGTAGCAGTGTCCCTGTAGCATGTTCTTTTTAGGTTTTTAGGGAATAGACCGAGAAGGGGAATAGCTGGGTTAAATGGTGGTTCCATTCCCAGCTTTCCAGGAAATCTACATAATGCTTTTCAAATTGGCTGCACCAATTTGCAGTCCCACCAGCAATGTACAAGTGTACTCTTTTCCCCACATCCTCGCCAGCACTTGTTGTTGTTTGACTTCATAATTGCTGCCAATCTTACTGGAGTGAGATGGTATCTTAGGTTGGTGTTTATTTGCATTTCTCTGATTGCTAGAGATGGTGAGCATTTTTTCATGTACTTGTTGATCGGTTGTATGTCCTCATATGAGAAGTGACTCTTCAGGTCCTTGGCCCATTTGTTGAATGGATTATTTGTTATCTTATTGTCTAATTTTTGAATTCTTGGTATACTCTGGATATTATGGCTCTATCTGAAGTGTGAGGAGTAAAGATTAGTTCCCAGGATGTAGGCTCCCTATTTACATGTCTTATTGTTTCTTTTGCTGAGAAAAAAATTTTAGTTTGAGTAAGTCCCATTTGTTGATTATAGTTATTAACTGTTGTGCTATGGGTGTCCTATTGAGGAATTTGGAGCCCGAACCCACAGTATGTAGATCATAGCCAGATTTTTCTTCTATCAGACGCCGTGTCTCTGATTTGATATCAAGCTTCTTGATCCATTTTGAGTTAACTTTTGTGCATGGTGAGAGAAAATGATTCAGATTCATTTTGTTGCATATGGAATTCCAGTTTTTCCAGTACCATTTGTTGAAGATGCTATCCTTTTTTCATTGCATGCTTTTAACCTCTTTATCAAATATAAGATAATTTTAGTTTTGTGGATTGGTTTCTGTGTCCTCTATTCTGTACAATTGGTACACCCGCCTGTTTTGGTACCAGTACCCTGCTGTTTTTGTTACGATTGCTCTGTTGTATAGTTTGAAGTCTGGTATCGCTCTACCACCTGATTCACACTTCCTGCTTAGCATTGTTTGTGCTCTTCTGGGTCATTAATTTTTCCATTTGAATTTCATGATTGCTTTCTCTATTTCTACAAGAAATGCCGTTGGGATTTTGATTGGCATTGCATTAAACCTATAGAGAACTTTTGGTAATATCTCCATTTTGATGATGTTAGTTCTGCCTATCCATTAACAGGGTATATTTTTCCAACTTCTAAGATCTTCTTCTATTTCTCTCTTTAGGGTTCTGTAGTTTTCATGGTATAATATTTCACCTCTTTTGTTAGGTTGATTCCCAAGTTTTTTTTTTTTTTTTGAGGATATTGTGAATGGGGTGGTTGTCCTCATTTCCATTTCAGAGGATTTTTCGCTGATATACAGAAATGCCTTTGAATTATGCGTGTTGATTTTCTATCCTGCCACTTTGCTGAATTCATTTATTAGCTCTAATAGTTCTTTTGTAGACCCTTTTGGGTCTGCTAGGCATAGAATCATGTTATCTGCAAATAGTGATAATTTAAGTTCTTCTTTTCCTAATTTTATGCCTTTAATTTCTTTTGTCTTTCTAATTGCTCTGGCCAGTGTTTCGAGAACTATGTTGAACAGAAGTGGTGAGAGAGGGCATCCCTGTCTTGTTCCAGATTTTACAGGGAATGCCTTCAATTTTTCTCCATTCAGAATGATCCCAGCCTGAGGCTTAGAATAGATTGCTTTTACAATATTGAGGTGTGTTCCTGTTATTGCTAGTTTTTCTAGAGTTTTGAACATAAAGGGATGCTGTACTTTGTTGAATGCTTTTTCTGCCTCTATCGAGATGATCATATGGTTCTTATTTTTAAGTCTATTGATGTGATGAATAACATTTATTGATTTCCGTATATTGAACAAGCCTTGCATCCCTTGATCATGGTGCACAATTTTTTTGATATGTTTTCATATCCTATTCACCAGAATTTTATTTAGGATTTTTGCATTTTTCCTGAAATAGCTTGAAAAGTATTGGTATTAGTTCCTCTTTAAAGGTTTTGTAAAACTCTGCTCTATACCCATACGGTCCTGGGCTTTTCTTAGTTGGTAGTCTTTTGATGGTTTCTTCTATTTCCTCAATTGATATTGGTCTGTTTAGGTTGTGTATATCCTCCTGTCTCAATCTGGGCAGATCATATGACTTAAGAAATTTATCGATGTCTTCACTTCTACTATTTTATTGGAGTATAAGAATTCAAAATAATTTCTCATTATCTTCCGTATTTCTGAATTGTCTCTTGTGATATTGCCTTTTTAATCCGTATGCTAGTAATTTGAGTTCTCTCTCTTCTGCTCTTCGCTAGCATGGCTAAGGGTCTGTCGAATTTATTTATTTTTTCAAAGAACCAACTTTTAGTTTTGTCAATTTTTTCAATTGTTTCTTTTGTTTCAATTTCATTAATTTCAACTCTGATTTTGATTATTTCTTGCCTTCTACTTCTTTTGCTGTTGTTTTGCTCTTCTTTTTCTAGGATTTTGAGATGAAGTATGAGAACATTTATTTGTTGTTTTTTTTTATTTTTCTTAGGAATTAACTCCAAGCATTGAATTTTCCTTTTAGAACTGCTTTCAATGTGTCCCATTGATTCCGATATGTTCTGTCTGTGTTTTAATTTATCTCTAAGAATTTTTTTTTAATTTTCTCCTTGATCTTCTATAACCCATTGATCATTCAGTAACCTATTGTTATTTCTACAAGTGATGAATGATTTTTCCTTTTTTCTTTTATCGTTGATTTTAGTTTCATTCCATTATGATCAGATAAGATGCCTGGTATTATCTCTACTCCTTTATATTGTCTAAGCGTTGCCCTGTGACATAATATATGATCGATTTTTGAGAAGAATACATGTGCTGCTGAGAAAAAAGTGTACCTGCTTGATGTTGGGTGGTATATTCTATATATGTCAATTAAGTCTAGGTTATTAATTGTGTTATTGAGCTCTATAGTTTCCTTATTCAACTTTTGTTTGGAAGATCTGTCCAGTGGTGAGAGAGGTGTGTTGAAGTCTCCCATGATTATTGTATGGTGGTCTATTAGACTCTTGATATTGAGAAGAGTTTGTTTGATGAACATAGCTGCACCATTGTTTGGGGCATATATATTTATGATTGTTATGTCTTGTTGGTGTATGGTTTCCTTGAGCAGTATGTAGTGTCCTTCTTTATCCCTTTTGATTAACTTTGGCTCAAAATCTATTTTATTTGATATGAGTTTGGACACTCCTGCTTGTTTCCGAAGTCCATATGACTGATATGATTTTTTAAACCTTGCACCTTCAGTCTATGTATGTATTTTCCTAACAAATGTGTCTAATTTAGGCGGCATATTGTTGGTTCTTGTCTTGTGATCCATTCTAGTAGCCTGTGTCTCTTAATTGGTGAGCTTAAGCCATTAACATTTAGGGATATTATTGAGATATGTGTTGTTCTTCCAGCCATATTTGTTTTTTTATGTTACTAAACATGGTTTGTTTTCCTCCTTGATTATTTTCCCCCCTTTACTATCCTACCTCCCACTGTTGGTTTTCATTTTTATTTTTTATTTCCTCTTCCTGAAATGTTTTGGCGAGGATGTTTTGAAGAGATGGTTTTCTAGCTGCAAATTTTTTTAACTTTTGTTTATAAAGGAAGGTTTTAATTTCATCTTCCATCCTGAAGCTTAATTTCGCAGATACATGATTCTTGATTGGAATTTTCTTTCAGTGTTTGAAATATGTTATTCCAGGATCATCTAGCTTTCAGAGTCTGTGTTGAATGATCAGCTGTTATCCTGATTGGTTTACCCCTAAATGTAATCTACTTCCTTTCTCTTGTAGTTTTTAAAATTCTCTCCTTATTCTGTATGTGGGGCATCTTCATTATAATGTGTCTAGGTGTGGATCTCTTATGATTTTGCACATTCAGCATCCTGTAGGCTTCTAGGATTTGGGATTCTGTCTCATTCTTCAAGTCTGGGAAGTTTTCTCTTATTATTTCATTGAATAGATTGCTCATTCCTTTGGTTTGGACCTCTATACCTTCCTGTATCCCAGTGACTCTTAACTTTGGTCTCTTTATGTTTTCTCATATTTCTTGGATGTTCTGCTCATGGTTTCTTAACAGTCTTGCTATTCTGTCTATGTTCTTTTCAAGTTGAAATACTTTGTCTTCATTGTCTGATGTTCTATCTTCTAAGTTTTCTACTCTATTGGTAGTATTCTCAATTGAGTTTTTAAGTTGGTTTATTGCTTCCTGCATTTCTAGGATTTCTGTTTGTTTGTTTTTTATAACCTCTATCTCCCTGTAGAGTTGATCTTTGGATACTTGATTTTTTATGTAATTCATTGTCAAAGTGATCTTTCATTGTATGATTTTGCTGTCTAATTTCTTCCTTGAGACTCCAGATCATCTGAAGCATGTATATCCTGAATTCTTTAGCTGACATTCCATCTGCTGCAGCTACTACCTCTTCTAAAGTTGAGTTAAACTGCGTTGCTTGTGGTCCTTTCTTTCCTTGTCTTTTCATACTGCTTGCGTTACTTTCTGCTTGGTGAAACTGTTATGTTTTTGAAATTTTCCCCCTATATATTTATATTGCTCTTGTGTAGTGGAAAAGTCTCCATTGCTGGAGCGTTCGGCGGCTGTGCTACTCCTCCAATTGGGGTGATCTGTCTACCATCCAGGGCCTGTTCTGCCTGTCGGTCGCAGGTCTGCGTACCTTGCAGGCCCAGGTGGCGGCTCTGCTCTGCACCTCCTCCAATTGATGAGACGTATCTACCACACCCGCGGACACCTGGGCTGCTTCTTCCGGTCAGTGGCAGGTCTGGCATAGGACCTTGTACCTTGGATGATTGATTGTCAAACAGAACATCCAGTCAAAAAGGGATAGTCATTAAGATTAGGAAGATATTTGTTAGGTTTAGAAAGGAGAGTGAGTATAGGATTTGGAACAAAAGTTCTTTAGCTATAGGGTTTCAGGTATACAGTGAATGTAAATGTCAGCACATGTGAAGAGTTAGTAACAATGATGATCTCTGGAAAATATGTAGGAAAGCACATATAAATAAAGACGTTAGGAAATCTGGCAAAGTATAGTCCGTAGGGAAAGGTTAGTAAAATAAGTACTTGTCACTTCCTGTTTTTCTGTATGTTCAATAAAACACTGTTGAAATCTTGAGAACTGTTTGCTAAACTTGTTTCCAGAATGTGCTCTCCCCAACTGCCCAACTGCAGAATTTACTCCCTCACCCGGGTGCACGCAAACCGCTCACTCGCCCAGACCCATCAATAAACTTCCCTCCGTGCGCTCTCAAAGGAAAGTATATAAGCTCTGCTTAAGCTCTTCTCTGGGCTCTCTGCTCTAATCAAGTGAGCTCTGAGGCCCAGAATGCTGGACCCCGAATTAACCCTTTGCTTTTGCATGAGACAGTCTCTTGGTGGTCTCTTTCGCCGATTCTCGCCCGACCTTTCATATGGTGGTTCCACCGAGATCTGGCAGCGGTAGACAAGAGACCCCAAAGGGCTCCTCTCAGGGTAAGTAAGGTGATTCTATCTGGTTTCAGGTATCAGGTTAGGGCTTGGCAAAATGGCTGTCGATGAAGAGCATGAGCTCTTTCCGAGGGTGGCTGACAGTTGTGTCACAGAGCCACAGGCCACATCCCTGGGGGACGCCACAGAGGACTCGGGAAATCGAGGAACAATAGTCTCTTTGACTCATTGATATTTTGTTTCAGACTCGGTATTGCCAGCCCATCGGGTTTTGTTGGCTATTCAGTCCTGGTCTCAGTATTGGACATCCATTTTCTGTCTTTATTGTCTTGTCTAGTCTGTGTCATGTGTTGTTGCTTTTACTGTTTGTGTATCATTCATTATGGGACAGAGCACTTCAATGCCTCTGTCTCTGACCCTTGATCACTGCACCAAAGTCTGCTTAAGGGCTCAGAATCTTTCTTTTTCAGTAAAACCCTGGACCTGGCAGGTTCTCTGTGCCTCAGAATGGCCCACCTTTGGATTCAGATGGCCCCTAGAAGAATCTTTCTAATTCCGCTAATTTAAAAAGTCAGAGATATAGTCTTTCAGCCAGGGACACTTAGCCATCCAAATCAACAGCCATATATCTTAACTTGGCAGGACCTCTGCAAATCTCCTCCTCCATTGGTGAAGCCTTTTCTTACCCGTGCCCCCGCTCTTTCTCTTTCCCCCATGATCTCTCAAACCCTCTGCTCTTCCTCCTCCTCTACCCTCTGTTTTCCCTCAGTCACAAGATTTGACTCTACTGGACTCTCCTTCCCCTCTTTATCCCCTCCCCTTGTACCCCAACCCCCAACACCCTCTAAGTGATTTCCCTGCTGCTGACTCAGCCTTTCCACCATTGGAGGAAGCTAAGCCATCCCAGCGCCCTCCAAAAAACTCCCCTGCAGCACACACAGCCCCTCCTACCCTGGAGGAAGCTGGCCGGGCTAAAGGACATCACCAGCGGCAAATGATTGAAAACCCTATAACTCGCGTGATGCTCCACCTCAGTCCCTATGTGCCAATGATTGACGATGGCAATGGTGTAAAAATGCAAGCCTACCAGTACTGGCCTTACGCCTTTTCAGACCTATAAAACTTGAAGAATAACAATCCTCCTTTTACCGAAGACCCCACCCGGCTCTCAGGTCTGGTTGACTCATTAATGTTTTCACACCAGCCTACTTGGGATGACTGCCCACACCTCCTAGGGACGCTCTTCATGACAGAGGAACAAATGACAATCCTCCTGCAAGCTAGAAAAAAATATCCTTGGACTAGATGGGTGACGGACAACAACTTCCCAACATATTCAAAGCTGGCTTTTCCTTGAACCGACAAAACTGGGACCCCCAACAACTTTCAAGGTAGGGAGCAACTGTCCACTTATCGCCGGGCTCTAATAGCGGGTATCTTAGTGGCCGCTAGGTGACCAACTAATTTGGCCAAGGTAAGAGAGATTATTCAAAGGCCTGATGAATCTCCCTCTATGTTTCTAGAGGGAATTATGGAGGCATATAGGAGATATACTCCTTTCGATCCTCAGGCAGAGGATCAAAAGGCATCTTTCACGATGGCCTTTATTGGGCAAGCTGCCCTGGATATTAAAGGAAAGTTACAATGCTTAGATGGATTACAAGATATGACTTTGAGAGATTTAGTCAGAGAAGCCAAGAAGGTATACTATAAGAGAGAAACTGAGGAAGAGAAGGGAGCAAAGGGAGGGAGAATAAAAGAAATAAAAGACAGACTAAGGCATTGACTAAGGTCCTGGTCACAACAAAAAATAGGCCAGAAATTAAGAAACATGGAGACCGAAAGGGATACCTGGGACCACACTAGAGGCCACCCCTAGCCTCAGATCAATGGGCCTACTGAAAAGAAAAAGGACACTGGGCTAAAGAATGCCCTAGAAAGAGACAGCCACACCAGCCAGACATTCTGACTCTGGAGGATGACTAAGAAAGTTGGGGCTCAGATCCTCTCCCCGAGCTCAGGGTAATTTTTGAAGTCAGGGGACCCCAATAAACTTTGAAATGGATACAGGGGCAATATACTCAGACCTTAAGGCCCCAATTGGCCCTCTATCAAGTAAAAGGTCTCTATTTCAAGGGCCTAATGGCAGTAAATATCAGGCTTGGACAACTAAGAGGACCTTGGACCAGGGGAAATGAAAAATCCATCACTCCATCCTAGTAACCTATGAATGCCCGGCCACATTGATGGGCAGAGATCTGCACACAAAGCTCCAGGCTAAAATAACTTTTAGTTCTGAAGGCTACCAAGTGGAATTTCTAAATCCTTCAGCAAAAGCTCCTTTAGTCATGGCTCTAAATATATCAGTAGAAAATATACATCAACTCACTAACCTTGGTTCAAACAAACTGCATTCATTCCTGAAGTATCAAGAACAGAGTTTTCCACTAACTGACTCATAGCGAAAGGTAATGACTGAATGGGTAACAAAAGCCTGTTGGGTCCATCAATTGGTTAATGCTTACCCTTCCAAGCTTCCTGCAGGAAACAGACAAGGACAATTCTGGGAAGTTGACTTTACTGAAATTAAGCCAGCAAGTTATGGACTTAAATATCTCCAAGTCTTTTAGATACATTTTCAGGATAGATTGAAGCCTTCCCCATCAAAAAAAAAAAAAAAGAAAGAAAGAAAGAAAGAAAAAAGAAATAAAAAAAAAAGAAACAGCGCAAATGGTGGTCAAGAAGATCCTGGAAGATACTTTCCCAATGTACGGCCTGCCTAAAGTAATAGGGTCTGATAATGGACTGGCATTCGTGGCCCAGGTAGGTCAGGGGTTAGCCAAGACCCTGGGGATTAATTGGAAGTTACATTGTGCTTATAGACACCAGAGTTTAGGACAGGTAGAAAGAATGAATAGAAACATTATCGAGACCATAAAGAAATTAAACTTACAGACTGGCAAAAAAGATTGGACTATGCTCCTGCTTTATGCACTGTTTCATGCAAGAAATACTCCCTCTGTTTCTTTGTGTAACCTCACCCCCTATGAAATTCTCTATGGTGCCCCCTCCTCCAGTAAGGGACCTAACCCCAACTCTAAGACCTAACGATCCCTTAGACACCCCCTTGATTGACAGACTTAAAGCTCTTGAAAGAACTCAGGGATACCTGTGAAACCAGATGGCCACTGCCTACCAACCTGGGGACGAGGGGACTCAACATCAATATCAAGTAAGAGACTTCGTCTACGTAAGTGGACATCAGGTGTCATCCCTGGAACCCCGCTGAAAAGGACCATAGCAGGTGCTCTTTATTACACCTACAGAAGTAAAGGTAGACAGAATCACTTCCTGGATCCATACCTCTCATCTCAAGCCTGCACCCTGTCCAGACTCTGGCTGGAAACTGGAAAAGCCTGGTAACCCTTTCAAATTGTGTATTCGCCGTGTGGATAAGGCTATAGACTCTCCCCTTGACCACCAGTAGTCCTAACCGTCATCATCCCGTTCAGCAGCAATGGCTGATCACAAATACTACTGGACAAAAAGTATTTGTATCTCACATACAGCCCACTTAGGGAACTGGTGGCCATCTCTCCACCCAGACATTTGTCAGCTGGCTATAGGTCTTTCCTATTGGGATATCCCTGATGAAGAGGATCCCATTAAAATTCCATTAAATCCCTTCCATACCATAGATAATGAAAACAAATATTATGGATGTAGGGACACGCGAGCCAGATGCAGGTGGGCTAGCCTAGATTACTATGTTTGCCCGGCTGACTATCAAAGCCACAAACAGTCATGACTGTGTGGGGGGAAAGCCGACTTCTTCTGTAAGTCATGGGGATGTGAGCATACAGGGACTGCCTGATTGAACCCAAACTCCTCATCAAATTCTGTACACAGAATTAGCCATATTACCAATTAGACAACAAAAACTGATGGCCCCCAGAGGGGTCTCTAGATCCTCAAATTCTTCCTGACCTTTTTAACTTCGACAAGTGCTGAAAAGGGTGAAAGGAGATTCCCCTACGTGTAGGCCTTTTCCCTCCTTTGCTCACATCCTGAACAATGCTTCTCCAATCGATCCTCACACGCAGCCTTCTGCTTCAGACTCTCTGCTGTTATTCCCACATCAGCAACCTGATTTCTTTGCTCCAATTACTAGACCAAAGGCCGAACATCTGCCGGTTCTCAGACCATTGCCCCCTTGCTGAGGGAGCAGGTACTGAGCTACCCCACAATTCCCTCACTCCTCTCTTCTCCTGTCAGTGCCTGCACCAGGTCCCACCAGGTCCTCTTACCAGCTAACCCAAAGCTCAAACCAGCTGAGGAGAGCCCTCAGACCCCTATCCAAGATGTAATGAAAATGGCCTTTAAAGTTGCTTTGTCATCACTGAAAACAGGTTACGAAGAATTTAAAGTCCCTCACAGGCTTTTTGGGATACTACCTTCCGTCTTCCCCTCTGCTCTACCTGTTCCACTGCTCAAGATTTGTTGCTAGGAAAATCCCAAACCCCTTTCCCATTATTGTTTTACATCTCTCCTACCTCATTCTCAGAT
This sequence comes from Callospermophilus lateralis, assembly GCF_048772815.1. Taxonomy (NCBI): domain Eukaryota; kingdom Metazoa; phylum Chordata; class Mammalia; order Rodentia; family Sciuridae; genus Callospermophilus; species Callospermophilus lateralis. The sequence goes on from NW_027514637.1 coordinate 647,094, forward strand.
ACATGGAGCTGCTCACAGCCACGCGTTCCCCGTCTTCCCCCTCTGTACCAGGCCCACAGAAAAGTCTTAACTGACCTTCTCCAGAAATCTTCACCACGGCTGACTTTAGGACTTTCAGCAAAAGAGTCCCTATAAATGAGTTCAATGTAGGTAAACTTCCTCTTGTCATGTTGCCCTGTTCTACTAGGCAACTGTCTAAAAAAAAATCAGCACTACTAAGCAAGACACCCCCTTACTAGTTTTTCACAAAATATGTGAAGAAGGCCTCTAGCCTTGAGCTGGGGCTTCACAGAGATGGCTACAATTGTAAGATAAAGAAGATACTAACTGGGCTCCATGGTAAGAGATGGCAGTGGGAAACAATAAAGGGAATAAAAAGCTCTTCCTCACCCAGGTGTCCTTGAAAAGTTAACTTGCCCAGAACAGGGGAAAGAAACAGAAAAAAATCTGCTTTTTGTAAACTTCTGCAGGCTGTGAACTTCTGAGCCCCTTTGCTTACATGTTGGATACAAAATTCTGAAACTACCTAAACTTGGGTATCAGGGGATTAATTGATTACAACAGAAGTAATGCCCCCTAAATCTGGTTGCAACAAAATAGGACTGTTTCCCTGTCTTTGGTACTATCTTAGGTGCCTTGTTTTGTCTGTCCCTACAACAGCATAATTCTATATACTTAAACATTGCTTATGTTTTCATGAAATGGTCAACAGATGTGATTAATTGTGTAATGGTGCAGATGTTTCCCAGAGTGCTCTATCATGACTCATGAAGATCAAATAGGGGGGCATAAAACCTGGTTCCACTGGGAACATATATCCCTCACTTTAGCCATCCTATTAGGAATATGAGTTGCTGAAGGGGTGGGCACAAGAACCACTGCCTTGGTCCATGGGACAAAACAAATGACCCAAATAGAAACAGCAATAGACCAAAACTTAAAGATATTAGAAACCTCCATCACAGCTTTGCAGGAATCTTTAACCTCTCTCTGTGAAGTTGTTTAACAAAACAGTCGAGGTTTGGACCTCCACTTCATGAGAAAAGAGGGCCTTTGTTCTGCATTGATGGAAGAATATTGTGTGTATGCCGACAATACTGGAGTTGTAAAAAAATCTATGAGTAAATTAAAAAGATGAATTGAATAGTGTCAACGAGAGACAGAGGCCCAAAAAGGGTGGTTTGAGTCTTGGTTCACACAGTCCCCCTGGTTAATTACGCATTTATCAACCCTGGCCAGTCCAATAATAATCCTCATATTATTGCTAACTACAAAACCCTGTTTGCTCAACCATGTAATTTCTTCTCTCCAAGCACAAATTGGACAAGTTAAACTTATGGTAATACCCCACTAGCAGAAATAGAATGTGACACCCCCCATGATCACTTTTATGATTAAAAGTAGCCAGAAGAAGACGTGGTGAATGAAAGATAAAAAAAATATGTACTTGTCACTTTCTGTTTTTCTGTACGCTAAACAAAACACTGTTGAAATCTTGAGAAATGTTTGCCAATCTTGTTCCCAGAATGTGCTGTCCCTAATTGCCATACTGCAGAATGTACTCCCTCACCCGGTTGCACGCAAACTACCCATTCGCCGTGACACATCAAAAACTTCCCTCCCTGCGCTCTCAAAGGAAAGTATATAAGCTCTGCTTAAGCTATTCTCAGGACTCTCTGCTCTATTCAAGTGAGCTCTGAGCTCCAGCATTCTGGACCCCCAATACACCCTTTGCTACTGCATGAGATAGATATTTGGTGGTCTCTTCTTCCGATGCTCGCCTGACCTTTATTTGGATGATTGAATATAGAAGAGAACATCAAGTCAAAAAGGTATAGTCGGAAGGATTACGAATATAGTAGGTAGGTTTAGGAAGAAGAGTGAGTATACGATTTGGACCAAAAGTTCTTTAGCAATAGGGTTTCGGTTAGAGAGTGAATGTAAATGTCAGCATATGTGAAGTGTCAGTAACAATGATGAACTTGGGAAAATATGTAGGTAAGCAGATATCAATAGAGACATTACAAAATCAGGCAAAGTATAAAGTGAGTGATTGGATTAGACACTATCAACAGGGTTGAGTTTCAATATATAATCTTAAGAAGAAACAAATATGTAGTCACAAATAGGATTGACATTTGAGAGCATTAGGCAACCTGGACATGGATGTTTTTAGTAATCCAGGTTCACTTTCTATTTAGCCTTTGGTACAATCATAAGTGTGACTTTTGCATTTTGTGTTCAGAATATTACTGTGATAAAATGTATATGTACATCAGGTGACATGAATATTTTTTCCACCATTTCTGGGAGCAATATTTTGAAGACGTATAAATTAGTATTGGGGGAACAAAGAGGTGTACCCTGTGTCTATGAATATAGAAGTAATGCATGAATTGACAGTACTGTGAATAAATAATATAACTGGTTCCACTTTAAATAATGCATTGAATTGATGTCGGAAAATATATAAGAAATCTTATATTGATATAGAATCATTCATTCTAATGAGTTATACATCTAATGGTAACATTAGGGATATGTTTTATCATGAAGTGTGTGTGAGTTTTTCTTCAAAATTAGTATGGAAATGGAAAATAATGTGTTTGGAAAGAAGTCTCATGAAAAGACCAGTGAAGAAACATAAAGGAATACATGTGTTCTGAAGTAGGAAGTGATTGAAAGTGAAACAAATGCACATGACTTTGCTAACTTGTGGATAAAATACACATTCTATGATGTGCAGAAACTGAAGAAATAATAATGTACCAGTGTTGAATGAAAATGAACGTAAAAATATACATCATGGGGCTGGGGATGTGGCTCACGCGGTAGCGCGCTCGCCTGGCATGCGTGCGGCCCGGGTTCGATTCTCAGCACCACATACAAAACAAAGATGTTGTGTCCGCCAATAACTAAAAAATAAATAATAAAAAATTCTCTCTCTCTCTCTCTCTCTCTCTCTCTCTCTCTCTCTCTCTCTCTCTCAAAAAATATACATAATATCCCATAGAAATCTACTTGGATTGATGTTAAACTGGGTCAGTTACTGTAGAAATGTTAGGATTTGTATGCACCATTCACTGATGTTAGTTGTCAGTACTAGAAATCCAATATGTATTTCAGGTGGATGAATATTTCTGAGAATCATCTTGTGAAAAGTTGATTATAAATCCACATACATGAATATGAATGAATTTAGGGAGTGTAAAATAAGACACATATATTTCAAATTTGAAAAATCTGTAGAGTGTATATATATATATATATATATATATATATATATATATATATATATAGATACACGCACACACACACACACACACACAAAATATACACACAGAGAAATTAAAAAGTAGCAATATATATGCCAAGCGAAATTCATGTTGAAATATATATCGTCCACAGATCCAAAAATATTTAATTTACTGAACACGGATTTGTGTATAATGTTGTTCAAGTACGAAACTCCCCCATAGGTTGAATTTTCAGTTCCAACAGCGTTTAGGAGGAATGATCTCTTCTCATGATTTGTGTCTGCCAAGTCAGCTACCTCACAAAAATGTACATGTGATACCAGGTAGGATTCTATATGTGCATATAAAAATACATGTGATGAAAAGGCTACAGACAAACGGAGAAAGGAATTCACATATTTGTTAAATTTAAAAACACATGGAGAACTATGTCAACAAAAAATTGACTAGATTTATAACTCCTACCCTATATAATGCAAAAGTCAAGTCAAACTATACACCATGCCTTCTCTGAACTGCATGGATTTCTATTCTGCTTGAGTTATTTTTCTCCATCATATTAGGATTAGTAGTCAGAGTCTAGTAGGGTATGATTTAGTGTCAGGAATTCAGTATTTTGAATGGAAAATTAGAAAAAGAATCCAATGTGTATGCAAATATGTGCTACAAAAAAATCTTCCAACTCTTATCCACAACAATGCCTTGACATTACCTTCGCCCCAAGTAAGACACAATTAGAGGAGAAAGGTGAGAAAAGTGGAATATACTCTGGTTTTCACAAGTTTGGAGGTGGTAGAGCATTTTCCAAAAGTAAGGGAGAGGGTAAACACTCCAGAAACATGGAGCTCTGTTGGCAGAAAGACTTCTTGAGAAACTGCCTTTGAGGTTGGGCACTTGAAATATATGTTGTTGTTAGGAGCTTTAGCTTCCTTTGTAGAGAGACCATCAAAGCTGGGTCTGCATCTATGTGACATGAAGGAATTGTTTTTTTTATTTTCCAATGAACCTGAGGCAGCAGTTCTGAGTTCTCTCTTTGTAGGTAAACTGTGGCCACTGGGGGCTAAGTGTCTCCCCATGTGGACTGTGAAGCCATTTGTTCATTCTCCACTTTTCGTCTTGTTTCTTGCTGATTCACTGGGACGTTGGTATTTGCTTCATGAAATACATTGAGTTCACCTGACACACAGTGCTGGAGGGAGTTCTGTCACGTGTCGTGGGTCATGGTCTTCCAGAGAATGCATGAACCAGGCTTCTATCCAACATAGCTTGTCCCCTTGACCACAGCAACCTGATTCTGAACATTGCCCTGAAAACTCCCCATATAACAAGATGCCTTTACATAGAAGGGTTGGCAGGCTGCACCATGTTAGTCACAAGACATTTGGAAGTCAATGGCAGATCCACATGGTCCCACCACAGATGTTTTATCACACACCTGCCCACCACTGCTCTAGACCCACTATTCAGCAGGCTCCAACTTATTGGCATCTCTGTTCTACATAATTTTCATGAATCCCACTCAATAAAGGCCTTGTCTAGTATACTCATGATCAGCAACAGGACATGCAAAAATTCTCAAGTGCCACCTGTTCATGGGAATTTCAAAAATTTCATGGTATTTGTCTAGCCATTTTTTAAGGTTGAAGTTGGGGGCACTGTGGATTTCAATTCATTCAGGAACCATTAAATGATGAGGAAGGTCATTTCAATGAAACTTTGGAGAACTCTCACAGGCAAGGCTTCCCAAAGGGGGGCCAAATGGTCACATGAAGCCAAGCCCATTGAGGTCTACAATGTGAGGACCATGTGTGTTTTGACTCTCAAGTATGGTTGCCAAGTCTTTTAAGAAAAATTATGTAATATCTTGGTTGAGATTTCCAGTGCTCTGTGGAAAGTCACCCTGGGCTTAGAACTCAGTTTCCAAATGTGATGCTCATGCGTGGCTTCCTAAAATCCAAACACGATTTCATGTATGACAGAAAAATATTCCCACTCACATGTAGAACAATGCCTCGACATTACCTTCGCCCCAAGTAAGAAAAAATAAGAGGAGAAGGGTTAGTAAATATGTGACTACATATCTGCAATGGAAAATGATCAGGAGTTCACAACCTTGGAGGTGGTAGAAGAATATCTTTCAGAATAAAATCATGTGATATCCTGGCGGAGATTCCCAGTGCTCGGTCAAATGCCACCCTGGACTTAGATCTCAGTTTCCAAGGGCGACTCTCATGTGTGGCCTCCTTAAATCCCAACACAATTCATGGCAATACTTCTCTGAGGTCAGTTATAGATCTCTGTCTCTAAGTGGAATAACACCGGAGTTCAAGCCCAGGTGGACCCAGGCATCTCTTCCATCAGCCACACAAATGACCACAATTAAAACCAAAATACTCCTACATGGCCCTCATCTTCTTCCATATAGACACTCATGATAACCTCTGGCTGTAGGTTTCCATGAGGGGCGCACCCCAAGACATTGTCCAAAATAAGCTCCCTTGCCCCTCATTTGCCTAAAGTCAGGGTGGCCTGGACACCCTTTCTGTGAAACAGGAGTGGTCAAATAAGCCAGCCATAAATACTGCTCTACTTCTCCAATTTGAGTCCTATTGACTGTCATGTATAGATTCTTTATGTGATTTGGAGTCATGAGAAAACCAAAGCACCTATGGGCTAGCCTCTGCAGGGCTTTGAAGAACTCATTTGACCAAAGGATCCCTATTCTCACTTGATGGAGGTCAGGAACCTAACAGAGGAAGGCAAGAGACTTTATCCACAATGACTGATCTTTTTGCCATTTTGGTTTTGGATGAACACATGGGATCTTTCTTTAGATCCATCAGGTGCTGAGAATCTACAACACAGCCTCACACAGGGCCAAGAGGCTGATTCCCACACATCTATTTGCAAAGCAATTAAGCAAAGAGGCACAAGTGATGTCCATTCATTTCCATTTGAAAACTGTTTTCTTCAGGCTTCACAAAGGTGTAGCCTGAGGCAAAGACCTTCCTGACATTCAGGGCAACAGAACAATAGGTAAGCAAAAGGCCCAAAGCAGGGTTTCTCCACTGAGACTTTCCTGGACACACTGATATCAGAGTTTTCTGAGATGCTCGCCATTCCCTTCAGCTATCCTCTACATGCCCATGTCACTCAGCTTGGAGGTGGTACATATCTTGGACACAAAACCATGAGCCTATTCTTGAGAGCAACCAGAATTCAGGAAGAAATCAGGAACTTAGGAAGATAGTAGGTGTTGCCCATCTGTAAGGCTAGCAGCATTCCACTCATAAATTAGGCAGGGTGAATGCTGGGAAGATTTCTACTATACAGGACACATCCATTGATGCATTCTCTTTTCTAAAGTCTACAACCACTAACACAGTGGGATACACAGACATGCAAAAAATCGCCTTGTCAAAAGCCTTACTAGAAACAGTCCGTCCAAACCAAACAAACCACCTTTCCTACCTATTCTCAGAACAAGATACTAAACCACAAAATCACACACACACCCCAAAACGCACCTCCTTCATTCAAGTAGGTCTGTGACTATCCGGAGTGTCCTCTGACGGGTGGGCCATACTATATTTCCCCGAAAGGCCTGTCCTGTTTCAGATCTGGTCTCCATGCCAAACTCTGTGAAGTTGTCAGGAGCCAGTGGTCAATAACTACCTGCTTTTTCAGGAAATGCCCCTTTTTAGAGCTATCCTGGCATTTGGCAATTCTCATATCAGTAGGTACCAAGGAAGACTTATTCTGTCCTTGGTTATTCCAAACTACAGAGCCCACTGGGAATGGAACTGTGACTGGCTTTTGATGCCTGTCTTTCTGGATCCCAAGGTCAGGGAGTTCCCTCACCAAGGAAGTGAGGTAGGTGGCTTCATTCAGGAACTGAGTGAGTTTACTGCGTTGTGAACCACTTTGTCTTAACAGTTGCTTCCAAGGTTCTCTTGAGATGGAGTCTACCCCTGCTTTCTATGACAGTTTCACAAGTTAGAATGGTATATCAACCATAGGAACCTGGGAACAGCTCTCCACACAGGCCTGGTTTGGTCCATCTTCTCTACATTAAGAAGAGAGAGTCTGATTCAGACACAACCCTTCATTCTGACCAGGTTGTTTGCCATGGAAGATGTCTTTTGCTCTCTCAGGTCCTTAATAGCTGCCTACCTCTTCTTCAGGGATCACTTCTGCTTGGAACTTTGAGAATCTCAGAAGGTGGAAGATCCCATATCTTCCTGTATTGTAAGACCAACTCTGTCCCTGCTCTTCTGTAAAGTTACATTGAGGGAACAGTGTTTGGTTAGGGTTAATAACACGTTCGATTTGGATTAGGAATCATTCTGCGTGATGAATAATGGTATTGGGAAAGTGCGATATTTACAAGAATATATAGGTAAAATACACGTATGAAAACAGAAATCTAGGTAAGATTTGAAGCCCAGAAGGGCATTGGGACCTTGATTGGGATACTTAGCTTTGAATTACATTCTTCAGAGATGTCTCAGTTAAATCCATATACAACGGCATAGAACCTTGTACCTTGGATGATTGAATGTCGAAGAGAACATCCAGTCAAAAACCTATAGTCGGTAGGAATAGGAAGAGTGTGGTTAAGTTTAGAAAGAATAGTGATTATAGGATTTGGACGAAATTTTTTTAGCAATAGCGTTTCGGTTAGAGTGAATGTAAATGTCAGCACATGTGAAGAGTCAGTCACAATGATAAACTGAGAAAATATGTAGGAAAGCAGATATAAATAGAGAAATTACGATATCAGGCAAAGTATAAAGTGCGTGATAAGATTAGACATTTTCAACAGGCTTGAGGTTGAGTATAAAATTTAGGAGGAAACAAATACATATTCACCAATAGGATTGACATTGGAGAGCATTAGCTACCTGGACAGGAATGTTTTTAGTAATCCATGCTCACTTTCCATTTAGGCTTTGGTACAATCATAAGTGTGACCTTTGCATTTTGTTTCCAGAATATTACTGTGATAACATGTATATGTAGATCAGGTGACATGAGTATTTCTTCCACAATTTCTGGGAGCAAAAATGTGAAGATGTATACATAAGTACTGGGGGTACAAATAGATGTACCCTGTGTCTATGAGTATAGAGATAATTCATGAATAGACCATACTGTGAATAAATAGTATAACTGGTTACAACTTTAAATAATGGATTGAATTGATATATGAAAATATACATTGAATCTTATATTGGTATACATACATTCATTAAAACCAAATATACATCTAATGGTAATATTAGGCTTATGGTTCATCATGAAGGGTTGTGAGCTTTGCTTCAAAAGTGAGTAGGGAAATCGAAAATAGTGTGTTTGGAAAGACATCTCGTGAAAAGACCATTGAAGAAACATGGAGGAATACATGTGTTCTGAAGCAGGAAGTGATTGAAAATGAAACAAATGCCTATGAATTTGCCAAGTTGTGAAGAAAATATATATCCTATGATGTGCATAAACTTAAGAAATCGCAATGTACCAGTGTTGAATAAAAATGAATTTCAAAAAACACATCGTGTCCCATAGGAATCTATTTGCATTGATGTTAGACTTGCTAAGTTACTGTAGAAATATAAGGATTTGTATGCACCATTCACTGAAGATAGTTCTCAGTACTAGAAAACAAATATGTATTTCAGGTGTTTGAGTATTCCTGAGAATAATCTTGTGAAAAGTTGATTTTAAAACCACATACATGAATATGAATTAATTTAGGGAGTGTATAATAAGACACATATTTCATATTTTGAAAAATCTGGAGAGTATATATATATATATATATATATATATATATATATATATACACACACGCACACACACACAGACTTTAAAAAGTAGAAATATATATGCAAATCAAAATTGACCATGAAATATATATCATCCAAAGATCAGAAATATTTATTTTACTGAACATGAATTTATGTATAAAGTTGTTCAAAGAGGACGTTCACCCATTGGTTGAATTTTCAGTTCCAACAGCGTTTATGAAGAGTGAACTATTCTAACAATTTGTATCTGCCAAGTAAGCCACCTCACAAGAATGTACGTGTGATTCCAGGTAGGATTCTATATGTGCATATAAAATTACAGGTGCTGAATAGTCTGCAGAGAAAGGGAGACAGGAATTCACATATTTGTTAACTTTAGAAATGCATGGAGAACTATTTCAACAGAAAATTGACTAGATTTATAACTCCTAGCCTACATAATGCAACAGGCAAGTCCAACAATACACCATGCCTACGTTGAACTGCTTATATTTCTATTCTCTTTGGGTTTTTATAATCCTTCTTATTAGGATTAGTATTCAGAGTCTAGTAGGGTAGTGGTTAGTATCAGGGATTCAGTATTTCGAATGGAAATTTTGAAAATGAATCCAATGTGTATATAAATATGTGCTACACAAAAATATTCTCACTCTCATCCAGAAAAATGACTTTAGATTACCTTCACCCCCAAGTAAGACACAATTAGAGGAGAAGAATTAGAAAATCTGTGAATACATTTATGCAATGGAAAATGCTCAGGAGTTCATAACCTTGTAGGTGGTAGAGGAGTTTCCAAAAGTAAGGGACATGGTAAACACTCCACAAACATGGAGCTCTTCTGGCCTAAAGACATCCAGAGAAACTGCCTCTGAGTTTGGGCACTTGAAATATATGTTGTTTTCAGGTCTTTTAGTTTCTTTCTAGTGAGACCATCAAAGCTTGGTCTGCATCTATGTGACCTGGAGGATATGGCATCTTATTTTTCAAAGAACATGAGGCAGCAGTGCTGGTTTCTCTCTTTGTAGGTTAACTGTGGCCACTGGGGACTAATTGTCTCCCCCTGTAGACTGTGTAGCAATTTGTTCATCCTCCACTTTTCATGGTGTTTCTTGTTGCTGCACTGGGAGTTTGGTATTTTCTTCATGAAATACAAGGTGTTCAACTGGGACATAGTGCTGGAGAAAGTTCTGTCACGCGAGTGGGTCAGCATCTGCAGAAGAATGCACCAAGATGCTTCTATCCACATAATTTGCCCCCTTGACCATAGCAACCTGATTATGAACATTGCCCTGAATCCTCTCCATATAACAAGATGCCTTTACATAGAAGGGTTTGCTGGCTGCACCATGTCAGTCACATGCTTTGGAATCCAATGGTAGATATTCATGGCTGTACCACTGATGTTTATAACACACCTGCCCACCACTGCTCTAGGCCCACTACTCAGCAGTCTCCAACATACTGGCATCTCTGTTCTACACCATTTTCAGGAAACCCAGTCAATCAATGCACTGTCTGGTATACTCATGAACAGCAACAGGACATCCAAAGGTTCTCCAGTGCCACCTGGTCATGGGAATTTTAAAAATTTCAAGGTATTTATGTAACTATTTTTTCAAGGATTAAGTTGGAGGCATTGTGGGTTTCAATTCATTCAGAAACCATTAAATGTTGAGTAAGCTCATTTCAATGAAAGCTCTGGAGAACTCACACAGGCAAGGATTCCCAAAGAATGGCCAAAAGGTCACTTGAAGCCAGGCCCATTGAGGTCTACAATGTGAGGTCCATTTGTGTTTTGACTCTCAAATGTGGCTGCCAAGTCTTTCAGAATAAAATCATGTAATTATCTGGCTGAGATTCTCAGTGAACTGTGTAAAGCCACCCTGGGCCTAGATCTCAGTTACCAAGGGCGGCTCTCATGCGTGGCCTCCTTAAATCTTATCACAATTCATGACAATACTTCTCTGAGGTCAGTTCAAGAACTGAGTCTCTAAGGGGAATCACACAAGAATTTAACCCAGGTGGAACCAGTCATCTCTCACAATTAAAATCTAAACACTCCCACATGTCCCTCATCTTCTTCCATATAGACACTCATCATAACATCTCGCTGGACTTTCCCATGAGGGGCACAGCCCAAGACAGTTTCCAAAATAAGCTGCCTTGGCCCTCATTTGCCTAAAGTCAGGTTGGCCTGGATGCCCTTCCTGTGAAGCAGGAGTGATCAAATAGGCATGCCATTAATACTGCTCTGCTTCTCCAATTTGATGCCTACTGAATGTGGGATTTAGATTCTTTTTGTTAATTGGAGGCATGAGAAAACCCAAGCACTATGGGTAAGCCACTGAAGGGCTTTGAAGAAACCATTTGACCTAAAGGATCCCTATTCTTACTTGATGGAAGTCAGTACCCTAATAGAGGAAGGCAAGAGACTTCATCCACAATGACTGCTGTTTTGGTCATTTTGATTTTGGATGCACACATGGGATCATTCATTAGATCCATCATGTGCTTAGAATCTAAGCCACAGCCTCACACATGGCCAAGAGGCTGATTCAGACACATCCCTTTCCAAAGAAATTAAGCAAAGAGCCACAGGAAATGCACATTCATTTCCTTTTGAAAACTCTTTTATTCAAGCTTCCAAATGTTTTGGCCTACGGCAAACACTTTCCTGGCATTCAGGGCAACAGAACAATATGTAAGCACAAGGCCCAAAGCACGGTTTCTCCACTTAGATATTCCTGGTCATACTGATATCAGAGTTTTCTGAGATGCTCACCATTCCCTTCAGCTATCCAGTACATGGCCATGTCACAGACCTTGGAGGTGGTAATATCTTGGACACAAACCAAGAGCCTACTCTGGTGAGTGGATAAAATTCAAGAAGAATACAGGAACTTATGAAGATATAAGGTGTTGCCCATTGATAAGGCAAGCCGCAGTCCATTCATAAACTGAACAGCATGAATGCTGGGAAGCTTTCTACTAGACAGGACACATCCATAGATGCATTCTCTTTTCTAAAGTCTACAACCACTAACATAGTGTGATACACAGACATAGAAACACTCACATTGTCAAAAAACTTACTAGAATCAGTTCACTCCATACCAAACAAACCACCTTTCGTACATATTCTCAGAACATGACACAAAACCACAAACCCCACCCAAACCAACAAATTTAACTCCTTCCCCCAAGTAGGTCTGTGACTATCCGGAGTGTCCTCTGACTGGTGAGCCATACTGTGTACCCCCAAAATGGCCTGTACTGCCTCAGATCTGGTCGCCTTGGCCAACTCTATGAAGTTGTCAGGAGCCAGCCTTGAGCCACTACCTGCTTTCTTAGGAAATGCCCCTCTTCAGAGTACTTCTGGTATTTGGCCATCATCAAATAAGTAGGTATGAAGAAAGAACGACTCTGTCCTTGGTAAATCCAAACAAGTGAGACCACTGAGACTAGGACTCGGATAGGCTCTGGGTCCCTGGCTTCCTAGATACCAAGTTCAGAGAGTTCCATTACCAAGAAAGTGAGGCCAGTTCACTTCTGTCAGGAACTGAATGAGGTCACTGCCTTGGCAACCACTTTGTCCTAACAGTTGCTTCCAAGGTTCCCATGAGATGGAGGCTTCCCCTACTACCTGAGACACTTTCACAAGTTAGAATGGTATACCAAACATAGGCTCCCAGGAACAGCTCTCCACTTAGACCTGGTTTGGTCCATCTCCTCTACATTAAAAAGAGAGAGTCTGATTTAGACACAACCCTTCATTCTGACCAGGTTGTTTGCCATGGAAGATGGCTTTTGCTTTCTCAGGTCCTTCATAGCTGCCTACAACTTTTCCAGGGATCATTTCTGCATGGACCTTTGAGGTTTTCAGCACGTGGAAGATCCCTTACATTCCTGTATTGTAAAAACAAATCTGTACCTGCTCTTCTGAATACTTAGATTGAGGGAACACTGTATGGTTATGGTTAATAACATGTTCAATTAAAACCAAAACACTCTCACATGGCCCTCATCTTCTTCCATATAGACACTCATCATAACCTTTGTCTGAAGGTTTCCATAAGGGGCCCAGCCTATGTCAGTGTCCTAAATAAGTTCCCTTGCCCCTCATTTGCCTAAAGTCAGGGTTTCCAGAACACACTACCTGTGAACCAGGATTGATCAAATAGGTCTGCCATTAATACTGCTCTGTTTCTCCATTTTGAGGCCTACTGACTGTGAGGTATAGATTCTTTATGTGATTTGGAGTCATGTGAAAACCCAAGCACCTCTGCCGGTCTTCGAAAAACTCATTTGACCCAAAGGATCCCTATTCTTTCTTGATAGAGGTCAGGAATCTTACAGAGGAAGCATGAGGCTTCATCCACAATGACTGAACTTTTTGCCATTTTTGTTTTGGATGCACACGTGGGATCTTTCTTTAGATCCATCAGATGCTGAGAATCTAAGCCACAGCCTCACACAGAGAAAAGAGGATGATTCAGACACATCCCTTTCTAAAGCAATTAAGCAAAGAGCCACAGGTAATGCCCATTAATTTCCATTAGATAGCAGTTTTCTTCAGGCTTAACAAACTGATGGCCTGAAGCAAAGACCTTCCTTACATTCAGGTCAACAGAACAGTAGGTAAGCAAAAGGAACAAAGCAGGGTTTCTCTACTGAGACTTTACTGGTCACACTGATATCTGAGTTTTCTGAGATGCTCCCCATTCCCTTCAGCTATCCAGTACATGGCGATGTCACAGAGCTTGGAGGTGGTACATGTCTTGGACAAAAAAACATGAGCCAATTCTGGAGAGTGACCAGAATTCAGGAAGAAAACAGGAACTAAGGAAAGTAGTAGGTGTTGCCAATCGATAAGGCAAGCCACAGTCCATTGATAAATTGGGCAGGATGTGTGATGGGATGCTTTCTACTGGACAGGACACATGCATTGATGCATTCACTTTTCTACTATCTACAACCACGGAAAAAGTGGGATACACAGACATAGAAACACTCTCCATGTCAAATGACTTATTAAAAACAGTCCACTCAAAACCAAACAAACTGCATTTCCTACCTATTCTCAGAACAAGAGACAAAAATAAAAACCCGGAAAAAAGAAGATGGCGGCGAAGGGAGTGCATCAACTCCGTGTACCGTGTCACTGTCAGGGAAAATGATGAGTTAGAATGGCTAAAAGCTACCTTGTTAGGAATTTCCAGCAAAATTGGGGTGCTCCAAAAGCTAGTGGAATGATTTTCATCCCACGAGAATCAGCTTCGGGGTCCCAAATGCAAGCGATCTGTCCGTACGGAGGGTCACGCTGCTTATTCAGCAAATCGCCCCGTGGTTCGAGTCTGCAGCGCGCGCTGGGAAACGATGAGCTAGTGGAGCAGAGATACAGCACTGCTGATTCTGCAGGCTCCTGCCAGCTGTGCATTTGCTGTGCTCAGAGCTGAATTCTGGGTTTGAGACGGGCAAAGGAAATGGTCCACTTCGGTTCTCCACTCTGGTCAGACCACAGAAGAAGCCAGCGGCCACCATCATGGAGAGCTGACATCGCCACCCCTGTTTTCAACTGATCGCAGCTCTTTCAGCTATAGAAGAGGTAATTTCAGGCTGACATTTGCCTGCGTCTCGCAGACAAATTGCTCAGACATAGTGCTAAATAACCCACGGAAACTGCTTCTTGGAGCCTGCTCCTATCAGAACACGCACCGAGCCCGGAGCGGCCGTGTTCCGGTTCCCGGAGCTGCTCTGGCCCAGGGCTATAGATCCTGAGGAAACTGCTTCTTGGAGCCTGCTCCTGTTGGTGCATGCACCAAGCTTGGAGAGGCCAAATTCTGGCTCCCGAAACTGCTCTGGCGCAGGGATAAAGAACCCGCGGAAACTGCTTCTCCATCCGGGTCCTGCTGAATACTGTGGAGGCCAAAGGGGCGGAGCAGAGCGGCAGCCCGCGCCCGGAACAGGCCCAGCGACCCGCCGGCGTGGTATCACGTCACCCCAACTGGAGTGGGGGCCGAATAGAGCCGCGGCCCACGCCCAGAACAGGCCCAGTGACCAGCCGGCATTTCAGTCACGTCACCCCATTTGGAGTAGAGGCAGAGCAGAGCCGCAGCCCGAGCCTGCAAGGTAGACAGACCTGAGACTGCACGGCGGAACAGGCCCAGTGGTCTACTGGTGTGGTAGACACGTCACACCATTTGGAAGAGGGGCAGAGCAGAGCCACCACCCGTGCCCGCAAGGTAGGCAGACCCACGATGGAATGGCAGATCAGGCCCAGTGGTATGCTGGTGTGGTAGACACGTCAACCCAATTGGGGAAGGGGCAGAGCAGAGCCGCCACCCGCGCCCAGAACAGGTCCAGCGACCTGCCGCGTGGTAGTCACAACACCCCAATTGGAGTAGGGGCAGAGTGGAGCTGCCACCCACGCCTGCAAGGTAGGCAGGCCTGTGACCAACTGGCGGAACAGCCCAGCGGCCTGCCGGCGTGGTAGACACATCACACCAATTGGAGGAGGGGCAGAGCAGAGCCACCTCCCGAGCCCAGAACAGGCCCAGCGGCCCACCGGCGTGGCATTCACGTCACCCCATTTGGAGTAGGGGAAGAGCAGAGCTGCGGCCCGCACCCAGAACAGGCCCAGCGACCTGCCGACGTGATAGTCACGACACCCCAATTGGAGTAGGGGCAGAGCAGAGCCGCCACCCACACCCGCAAGGTAGGCAGGCCTGGGACCAACCAGCGGATCAGGCCCAGCGGCCTGCCGGCACGGCAGACACATCACCACATTTGGAATAGGGGCAGAGCAGAGCCGCCGCCCATTCCCGCAAGGTAGGCAGACCTGCGACTGACCGGAGGAACAGGCCCAGCGGCCTGCCGGCATGGTAGACACGTCACCCCAACTGGAGTAGGGGCAGAACAGAGCTGCCGCTCCCACCCGGAACAGGCCCAGAGGCCCGCCGGCATGGTAGTTACGTCACCCCAATTGGAGAAGGGGTAGAGCAGAGCCGCTGCCCACGCCTGGATAGGCCCAGTGACCCACTGGCGTGGTATCACGTCACCCCAATTGGAGAAGGGGCAGAGCAGAGTCGCCGCCCGTGCCTGCAAGGTAGGCAGACCTGTAACCAACCGTCAGAACAGGCCCAGGGGTTCACGCGCGTGGTAGACACGTCATACCAATTGGAGGATGGGAAGAGCAGAGCCACTGCCTGCGCCTCCAAGGTTGGCAGACCTGTGACCGATCGGCAGAACAGTCCCAGCGGCCCGCCAGCGTGGTAGAGAGATCACCCCAATTGGAGGAGGAGCAAGGGAGACTTTTCAACTATACAAGAGCAACATAATTATATAGGGGGAAAAATTTAAAAACACAACAGTTTCATTAAGCAGAAAGAACCACGAGCAATATGAAAAGAAAAGGAAAGAAAGGACCACAAGCAATGCAGGTCAACTCAACTTTAGAAGAGGTAATAGCTGCAGCAGATGGAATGTCAGATAAAGAATTCAGGATATACATGCTGCAGATGTTCTGAAGTCTCAAGGAAGACATTAGACAGCAAAATCAGACAATGAAAGATCACTTCTACCACTTCAACAATGTATTACATAAATAAATCCAAGAGGCAAAAGATCAACTATACAGGGAGATAAAGGTAATAAAAAACAAACAAACAGAAATCCTAGAAATGCAGGAAGCAATAAACCTACTTAAAAACTCAATTGAAAATACTACCAGCAAGGTAGAACACTAAGAAGATAGAACATCAGACAATGAAGACAAAGTATTTCAACTTGAAAAGAACATAGACAGCTCAGCAAGACTGTTAAGAAATTATGAGAAGAACATCCAAGAAATATGGGATAATACAAAGAGACCAAACTTAAGAGTCATTGGGATATAGAAAGGTATAGAGGTCCAAACCAAAGGAATGAGCAATCTATTCATTGAAATAATAAGAGAAAACTTCCCACACTTGAAGAATGAGACAGAATCCCAAATCCTAGAAGCCTACAGGACGCTGAATGTGCAAAATCATAAGAGATCCACACCTAGACACATTATAATGAAGATGCCCAACATACAGAATAAGGAGAGAATTTTAAAAGCTACAAGAGAAAGGAAGCAGATTATATTTATGGGTAAACCAATCAGGATAACAGCTGATCTTTCAACACAGACTCTGAAAGCTAGAAGATCCAGAAAAAATATATTTCAAACACTGAAAGAAAATGGTTTTCAACCAAGAATCGTGTATCCAACGAAATTAAGCTTCAGGATGGAAGATGAATTAAAACATTCCATGATAAAAAAAAAAAGTTAAAAGAATTTTCAGCTAGAAAACAATGTCTTCAAAACATCCTCGGCAAAACATTACATGAAGAAGAAATGGAAAAGAACAATGAAAACCAACAGTGTGGGTTAGGACAGTTAAGGGGGCGAAATAATCAAAAAGGAAAACACACCATGTTTAGTAACATAAATATACAAATATGGCTGGAAGAACAACCCATATCTCAATAATAACCCAAAATGTCAATGGCTTAAACTCACCAATTAAGAGACACAGGCTAGTAGACTGGATCACAAGACAAGACCGAATAATAAGCTGCCTACAGGAGATGCATTTGATAGAAAAAGACATATATAGACTGAAGGTGAACGGTTGGGAAAAATTATATCACTCATATGGACTTCGGAAACAAGCAGGAGTGTCCATACTCATATCAAATAAAATAGATTTCAAGCCAAAGTTAATCAAAAGGGATAAAGAGGAACACTACATACTGCTCAAGGGAACCATACACCAACAAGACATAACAATCATAAATATATATGCCCCAAACAATGGTGCAGCTATGTTCATCAAGCAAACTCTTCTCAAAATTAAGAGTCTAATAGACCACCATACAATAATCATGGGAGACTTCAACACAGCTCTCTCACCACTGGACAGATGTTACAAACAAAAGTTGAATAAGGAAACTATAGAACACAATAAAACAAATAACAACCTAGACTTAATTGATTTATATAGAATATACTACCCAACATCAAGCAGTTACACTTTTTTCTCAGCAGCACATGGATTCTTCTCAAAAATAGATCACATATTATGTCACAGGGCAACTCTTAGACAATATAAAGGAGTAGGGATAATACCATGCATCTTATATGATCATAATGGAATGAAACTGAAAATCAACGATAAAAGAAGGAAGAAAAATTTATACATCAGTTGGAGAATGAACAATAGGTTACTGAATGATCAATGGGTTATAGAAGACATCAAAGAGGAAATTAAAAAATTCTTAGAGATAAATGAAAACACATAAACAACATATCGGAATCTATGGGACACATTGAAAGCAGTTCTAAGAGGAAAATTCATTGCTTGGAGTTCATTCCTTAAAAAAAGAAAAAAACAACAATAAATGACCTCAAACTTCATCTCAAAATCCTAGAAAAAGAAGAGCAAAACAACAGCAAAAGAAGTAGAAGGCAAGAAATAATTAAAATCATAGCTGAAATTAATGAAATCGAAACAAAAGAAACAATTGAAAAGATTGACAAAACTAAAAGTTGGTTCTTTGAAAAAAATAAATAAAATCGACAGATCCTTAGCCATGCTAACAAAGAGAAGAAGAGAGAGAAATCAAATTACTATCATACAGGATGAAAAAGGCAAGATCACAACACACACTTCAAAAATACAGAAGATAATCAGAAACTATATTGAATCTTTATACTCCAATAAAATAGAAGATAGTGAAGGCATCGATAAATTTCTTAAGTCATATGATCTGCCCAGATTGAGTCAGGAGGATATAGACAACCTAAACAGACCAATATCAATTGAGGAAATAGAAGAAACCAACAAAAGACTACCAACTAAAAAAAGCCCACGACCGGATGGGTATACAGCAGAGTTTTACAAAACCTTTAAAGAGGAACTAATACCAATACTTTTCAAGCTATTTCAGGAAATAGAAAAAGAGGGAGAACTTCCAAACTCATTCTACGAGGCCAACATCACCCTGATTCCTAAACTAGACAAAGACACTTCAAAGAAAGAAAACTACAGACCAATATCTCTAACGAACCTAGATGCAAAAATCCTCAATAAAATTCTGGCAAATCGAATTCAAAAACATATCCAAAAAATTGTGCACCATGATCATGTAGGATTTATCCCTGGGATGCAAGGTTGGTTCAATATACGGAAATCAACAAATGTTATTCACCACATCAATAGGCTTAAAAATAAGAACCATATGATCATCTCAATAGATGCGGAAAAAGCATTCGACAAAGTACAACATCCCTTTATGTTCAAAACTCTAGAAAAACTTGGGATAACAGGAACATACCTCAATATTGTAAAAGCTATCAATGCTAAGCCTCAGGCTAGCATCATTCTGAATGGAGAAAAACTGAAGGCATTCCCTGTAAAATCTGGAACAAGACAGGGATGCCCTCTCTCACCACTTCTGTTCAACATAGTTCTCGAATCACTGGCCAGAGCAATTAGACAGATGAAAGAAATTAAAGGCATAAAATTAGGAAAAGAAGAACTCAAATTATCACTATTTGCAGATGACATGATTCTATACCTAGCAGAACCAAAAGTGTATACAAAAAACTGTTAGAGCTAATAAATGAATTCAGCAATGTGGCAGGATATAAAATCAACACTCATAAATCAAAGGCATTCCTGCATATCAGCGACAAATCCTCTGAAATAAAAATGAGGACAACCACTCCATTCACAATATCCTCAAAAATAAAATAAAATAAAATAAAATACTTCGGAATCAACCTAACAAAAGAGGTGAAAGACTTATACAATGAAAACTACAGAACCTTAAAGAGAGAAATAGAAGAAGATCTTAGAAAATGGAAAAATATATCCTGTTAATGGATAGGCAGAACTAACATCATCAAAATGGCGATATTACCAAAAGTTCTCTATAGGTTTAATGCAATGCCAATCAAAATCCCAATGGCATTTCTTATAGAAATAGAGAAAGCAATAATGAAATTCATATGGAAAAATAAAAGACCCAGAATAGCAGAAACAATGCTAAACAGGAAGCGTGAATCAGGTGGTATAGCAATACCAGACTTTAGACTATACTACAGAGCAATTGTAACAACAACAGCATGGTACTGGTAACCAAACAGGCGAGTGGACCAATGGTACAGACTAGAGGACACAGAAACCAATCCACAAACTACAACTATCTTATATTTGATATTGACGCTAAAAGCATGCAATGGAGGAAGAAAAGCATCTTCAACAAATGGTGCTGGGAAAACTGGAGATACATATGCAACAAAATGAAACTGAATCCCGTTCCCTCGCCATGCACAAAAGTTAACTCAAAATGGATCAAGGAGCCTGATATCAAATCAGAGACATGGCGTCTGATAGAAGAAGAAGTTGTCTACGATCTACATACTGTGGGGTCGGGTTCCAAATTCCTCAATAGGACACCCCTAGCACAATAGTTAATAACTAAAATCAACAAATGGGACTTACTCAAACTAAAAAGTTTTTTCTCAGCAAAAGAAACAATAAGAGAGGTAAATAGGGAGCCTACATCCTGGGAACAGGTCTTTACTCCTCACAGTTCAGATAGAGCCCTAATATCCAGAGTATACAAAAACTCAAAAAATTAGACAACAAGATAACAAATAACCCAATCAACAAATGGGCCAAAGAACTGAACAGACACTTCTCAGAGGAGGACATACAATCAATCAACAAGTACATGAAAAAATGCTCACTATCTCTAGCAGACAGAGAAATGCACATCAAAACCACCATAAGATACCATCTCACTCCAGTAAGATTGGCAGCCATTATGAAGTCAAACAACAACAAGTGCTGGCAAGGATGTGGGGAAAAGGGTACACTTCTTCATTGTTGATGGGACTGAAAATTGGTGCAGGGAATCTGGAAAGCAGTATGGAGATTTCTTGGAAAGCTGGGAATGGAACCACCATTTGACCCAGCTATTCCCCTTCTCGGTCTATTCCCTAAAGACCTAAAAAGAGCATGCTACAAGGACACTGCTACATCGATGTTCATAGCAGCACAATTCACAATAGCAAGACTGTGGAACCAACCTAGATGCCCTTCAATAGACGAATGGATAAAAAAATGTGGCATTTATACAGCAGAATACAAAAGTCACTAATATGGTATTATGTAAACATTGTGAATGTGTAACTGATATGACTCTGCAATATGTATTTGGGGTAAAAATGGAAACGCATAACTCACTTGAATCAAGTGTATGAAAGATGAAAAAAATAAAAATAAAAAATGTGTCATTTATACACAATGGAGAATTACTCTGCATTAAAAAATGACAAAATCATAGAATTTGGAGGGAAAAGGATGGCATTAGAGCATATTATGCTAAGTGAAGCCAGACAATCCCTGAAAAACAAATGCCAAATGTCTTCTTTTATATAAGGAGAGTAACTAAGAACAGAGTAGGGACGAAGAGCATGAGAAAAAGTTTAACATTAAACAGGGATGAGATTTGGGAGGGAAAGGGAGGGAGAAGGGATATTGCATGGAAATGGAAGGAAACCCTTAGGGTTATACAAAATTACATACAAGAGAAGTGAGGGGAAAGGAAAAAATAATACAAGTGGGAGATATGAACTGCAGTAGAGGGTGTAGAGATAGAAGAGGGGAGGGGAGGGGAGGGGGAATAGTATAGATTGGAAAGGCAGCAGAATATAACAGACACCAATATGGCAATATATATATATCAATGCAAGTGTAACTGATGTGATTCTGCAATCTGTATACGGGGTAAAAATGGGAGTTCATAACCCACTTGAATCAAAGTGTGAAATATGATATATCAAGAACTATGTAATGTTTTGAACAACCAACAATAAAAAAATAAAAAAAGAAGAAGAAATTAAAAAAAAAATTTTAAAAAAACCCACAAACACACACCCACACGCACAAAGGCAAATCCATTACCCAAGTAGGTCTGTGACTATCCAGAGTGTCCTCAGACTCATGGGCCATACTATGTTCCCCCAAAATGGCCTGTACTGTCTCAGATCTGGTCTCCTTTACCAACTCTGTAAAGGTGTCAGGAGCCATCGGTGAGTCACTACCTTCTTTCCCAGAAAAGGCCCCTCTTTAGAGCTTTCCTGGAATTTAGCCATCCACACAACAGTATGTACCAAGAAAGACTTACTCTGTCCTTGGTAAATGCAAACAAGTGAATCCACTGGGACTGGGATTGTGACTGGCTCTGGGTGCCTGGCTTCCTGAATCCCAAGTTCAGAAAGTTCCATCACCAAGAAAGTGAGGTAGGTCACTTCCTTCAGGAACTGAATGAGGTCACTGCCTTGGCAACCACTTTGTCCTAACAGTTGCTTCCAAGGGTCCCATTAGATGGAGGCTGCACCTACTTCCTGTGTCACATTCACAAGTTAAATGGTATATCAACCATAGGCACATGTTAACAGCTCTCCACACAGGCCTGGTTTGGTCCATCTTCCCTACATTGAGAAGAGAGAGGCTGATTCAGACACATCCCTGCATCCTGACCAGGTATTTTGCCAAGGAAGATGACTTTTTCTCTCTCAGGTCGTTCATAGCTTCCTAGATCTTCTCCAGGGTTTATTTCTGAATGGAACTTGAGGATCCCCTACCTTCCTGTTTTGTAAGGCCAACTCTGTCCCTGCTCTTCTCTAAAGTTAGATTGAGGAAACATTGCATGGTTAGGGTTAATAACATGTTCGATTTGGGTTAGTAATCATTCTGTGCGATGAATAATGGTATTGGGAACCTACGATATTTACAAGAATCTATATGTGTAATATAAGTATGAAAACGGAAATCTAGGTAAGATTTGAAGCAAAGATGGGCACTGGGCCCTTGATTGGGATACTTAGCTTTGAATTATTTCTGCAAAGATGTCTCAGATAAATTGATGTACAATGGCATAGGACCTTCTACCTTGGATGACTTAATGAGGAAGAGAACATCCAATCAAAAACAGATAGGACCAAAAGTTATTTAGATATAGGGTCTTGGTTAGAGAGTGAATGTAAATGTCAGCATATGTGAAGAGTCAGTCACAGTGATGAACTGGGGAAAATGTGTAGGAAAGCATATATCAATAGAGACATTAGGAAATCAGGCAAAGTACAAAGTGATTGATATGATAAGACATTTTTAACAGGGTTGAGTATGAATATATAATCTTAGGAAGAAACAAATATGTAGTCACCAAAAGGAATGATATTTGAGATCATTAGTGAATCAGGACATGGATGTTGTTAGTAATACATGTTCACTTTCAATATAGACTTTGGTACAATCATAAGTGTGACCCTTGCATTTTGTGTCAGGAATGTTACTGTGATGAAATGTATATGTATATCAGGTGACTAGAGTATTTCTTCCACCAATTCTGAAAGCAATATATTAAAGACTTTTAAATTAGTATTGGGGATACAAATAGGTATACTCTGGGTCTATAAATATAGAGATGATGCCTTAATAGACCATACTGTGAATAAATAATATAACTGGTACAAACTTTAAATAATAGATTGAATTTATATCTGAAAATATATAGGAAATCTTATGTTGATATACATACATTCATTCCAAACAGTTATACATCTAATGGTAATATTAGCATTACGGTATATCATGAAGAGTGTGTGAGTTTTGCTTCAAAAGTGATTATGGAAATCAAAAATAATGTGTTTGGAAAGAAACTCATGAAAAGAACAGTCAATAAACACGGAGTAATACATGTGTTATGAAGTAGGAAGTGATTGAAAGTGAACCAAATGAATGTAAATTTGTGAAATTGTGGATGAAAGGATATATTCTATAATGTCCATAAACTGAAGAAATAGTAATGTACCAGTGTTGAATAAAAATGAACTTCAAAATACACATCATGTCCCATAGGTTTCTACTTGCATTGATGTTAAACTGGGTCAGTTACTGTAGAAATATTAGGATTTGTAAGCACCATTCACTGAATTTCGTTTTTAGTACTAGGAAATAAATAGGTATTACAGGTGGATGAATATTTCTGAGAATATTCTTGTGAAAAGTTGATTATAAATCCACATACATGAATACGAGTGGATTTAGGGAGTGTATAATAAGACACATATATTGTATATTTTTGAAAATCTTGAGAGTAGATATGTATATCTATATCGATGGATAGATAATTAGATAGATACATACATACACAGACATTAAAATATAGCCATAAATACGCCATTCGAAATTCATCATGAAATACATATCATCCACATTTCCAAAAATATTCATTTTACTGAACATTCATTTATGCATAATATTGTTCATCTAGGAAATTCACCCATAGGTTGAATTTCCAGTTCCATCAGTATTTAGAGGGAGTGATCTCTTCTCACAATTTGTATCTTCCAAAATAAGCGAGCTCACAAGAATGTACGTGTGACACCAGGTAGAATTCTAAATATGCATGAAAAAATACATGTGATGAATAGGCTACAGAGAAAGGGAGAAAGAAATTTACATATGTGTTATCTTTAAAAACTCATGGAGAAGTATTACAATGAAAAGATGACAAGATTTATAACACATAACCTTGATAAAGCAGAAGGCAAGTCCAAGTATACACCATGTCTCCTATGAGAGGCCTGTATTTCTATTCTGTTAGGTTTCTTTTTCTCCATCATATTAGGGTTAGTAGTCAGAGTCTAGTAGGGTATGGGTTAGTGACAGGGATTCAGTATTTCAAATGGAAAATAGAAAAAAAGAATCTAATGTGTATGCAAATATGTGCTACACAAAAATCTTCCCACTCTCATCCAGAACAATGCTTTGACATTACATTCGCCCCAAGTAAAACACAATTAGTGGAGAAGAGTTAGAAAGTTTGTGAATACATATGTGGAAAGGAAAATGCTCAGGAGTTCACAACCTTGTAAGAGGTAGAAGAGTTTCCAAAAGTAAGTGAGAGGGTAAACACTCCACAAACATGGAGCTCTGCTGGACTAATGACTTTTTGAGAAACTGCCTCTGAGTTTGGGCACTTGAAACATATGTTCTCTTCAGGAGCTTTAGCTTTCTTTGTAGTGAGACCATCAACGCTGGGTCTCCATCTATGTGACCTGGATGACATGATTTCTTATTTTCTAGTGAACATAAGGCAGCAGTGCTGAATTCTCTCTTTGTAGGTAAACATTGGACACTGGGGTCTAAGTATCTAACCGTGTGGTCTGTAAAGCCATTTGGTCATCCTCCACTTTCGTGGTGTTTCTTACTGCTGCACTGTGAGTTTGGTATTGGCTTCACGAAATACAAGGAGTTCAACTGGAACACAGTGCTGGAGGGAGTACTCTCACGTGTGGTGGATGGGGGTCTGCAGGAAAATGCACAAATGAGGCTTAAATCCCACATAGCTTTTCAACTTGACAATAGCAACCTGATTCTGAACATTGGCAGGAATCCTCTCCATATAACAATATGCCTTTACATAGAAGGGTCTGCTGGCTGTACCATGTCAATCACAAGTGATTTGGAAGCCAATGGCAAATCCACGTGGCCCCACCACAGATGTTTTTTCACACACCTACACTCCACTGCGTAGGCCCACTAGTCTGCAGGCTCCAACTTTCTGGCATCTCTGTTCTACACAATTTTCATGAAACCCAGTCAATCAAAGCACTGTCTGGTACAATCATGATCAGCAACAGGAAATCCAAAGGTTCTCCCTTGTCACCTGGTCATAGGAATTCAAAAAATTCATGGTATTTATCTAGATATTTTTTAATGATGATGTTGGAAGCACTGTGCGATTAAATTTATACAGGAACCATTAAATTGTGAGGAAGATGATTTCAATAAAAGCGCTGGAGAAGTATTACAGGCAAGGCTTCCCAAAGGGTGGCCAAAAGGTCACATGAAGCCAGGCCCATTGAGGTCTACAATGTGACTTCCATGTGTGTTTTGACTCTCAACTATGGCTGCCAATCTTTCAGAATAAAATCATATATATCCTGGCTGAGATTCCCAGTGCTCTATGGAAAGCCACCCTGATCCTAGATCTCAGTTTCCATTCGCGAATCTCATGCATGGCCTCCTTAAATCCCAACACAATTCATGGCAATACTTCTCTGAAATCAGTTCCAGAACTCAGTCTCTAAGGGGAATCAAAAAAGAGATCAAGCCCAGGTAAACCCAGGCTTCTCGTCCAACTGCCACACAAATGACAACAACTGAAACCAAAACACTCCCACACGGCCCTCATCCTCATTTATATAGACACTAATCAAAAGCTCTAGCTGGAGGTTTCCATGAGGGGCGCAGCCCAAGACAGTGTCAAAAATAATCTCCCTTGCCCCTCATTTGCCTAAAGTCAGGGTGGCCTGGACAACCTTCCTGTGAACCAGAAGTGATCAAATAGGCCTGCCATTAATACTTCTCCACTTCTCAATTTTGAGGCCTACTGACTGTAGGGTACAGATTTTTTGTGTGAATTGGAGTCATGAGAATACCCAAGCACCTATTGTCTAGCCTCTGCAGGGCTTTGAAGAACTCATTTGACACAAAGGATCCCTATTCTCACTTGATGGAGGTCAGGAATCTTACAGAGGAAGGCGAGAGACTGCATCCACAATGAATGATCTTACTTCCATTTTGGTTTTGGATGCACACATGGGATATTTTTTTTAGATACATCTGCTTCTGATAATATAAGCCAAAGCCTCAAACAGGGCCAAGAGGATGGTTCAGACACATCCCGTTCCAAAGCAATTAAGCAAAGAGCCACAGGTGATGCCCATTCGTTTCCCTTTGAAAATTGTTTTCATCAGGCTTCACAAAGCCCTGAGGCAAAGACTTTCCTGACATTCATGGTAACATAAAAATAGATAATCAAATGATTCAAAGCAGGGTTTCTCCACTGAGACTTTACTGGTCACACTGAAATCTGAGTTTTCTGAGATGCTCACCATTCCCTTCAGCTATCTAGTACATGGCCATGTCACAGAGCTTGGAGGTGGTACATATCTTGGACACAAAACCATGAGCCTATTCTGGAGAGGGGCCAGAATTCAGGAAGAATACAGGAACTTAGGAAGTTACTAGGTATTGCCCATGGAAAAGACAAGCCTCAGTCCATTCATAAACTGGGCAGGGTGAATGCTGGGAAGCTTTCAACTAGACAGGACACATCTATTGATTCATTTTCTTTTCTAATGTCTACAACCACGGACACAGTGGAATACAGAGACATAAAAACACTCGCCTTGTCAAACAACTTACAAGAAACAATTCACACCAAACCAAACAAACCACCTTTTTTACCTATTCTCAGAACATGAGGAAAAACCACAAACACCCATACCCACAAATGCACCTCCATCCCCCAAGTAGGTCTGTGACTATCTGGAGTGTCCTCTGACTGGTAGGCCATAAAATTTCCCCAGAAATGGCCTTTCCTGTATCAGATCTGGTCTCCTTGGTCAAATCTGTGAAGTTGTCAGGAGTCAGTGATTAGCCAATTTTTGTCCTCTCAGGAAAGACCCCTCTTCAGAGCTTTCTTGGTATTTGGACACCCTTACATCAGCAGGTACCAAGAAAGACTGACTCTGTCCTTGGTAAATCCACAGAAGTGAGCCCACTGGGACTGGGACTGGGACTGGCTCTGGATGCCTGGCTTCCTGGATCCCTAATTAAGAGAGTTCCATTACAAAGGAAATAGGTCAGGTCACTTCCTTCAGGAACTGAATGAGGTCACTGCCTTGGCAACCACTTTTTCCTAACAGTTGCTTCCTAGCATCTCCTGATATGGAGGCTGCCCCTACTTCATGTGATACTTTCACATGTTAGAATAGTATAGAAACGAGAGTCACCTGGGAACAGCTCTCCACACAGGCCTGGTTTGGTCCATCTTCCCTACATCAGGAAGAGAGAGGCTGACTCAGACACATCCTTTCATCCTGATCGTGTTGTTTTTCATGGAATATGACTTTTTCTCTCTCAGGTCCTTCATAGCTGCCTTCATCTTCTCCAGAGATAATTTCTGCATGGACTTTTGAGGTTCTCAGTAGGTGGAAGATCCCCTACCTTCCTGTATTGTAAGACCAACTCTGTCCCTGCTGTTCTGTAAAGTGAGATTGAGGGAACAGTGTATGGTTAGGGTTAATAGCATGTTCGATTTGGGTTAGGAATCATTCTGCTGGATGAATAATGGGACTGGGAACCTGCGATATTTATAAGAATATAGACATGAAATATAAGTATGAAACAGAAATCTAGGAAAGATTTGAATCCCAGAAGGGCATTGGGCCCTAAATTGGGGTACTTAGCTTGAATTATGTCCTGCAACAAGGTCTCAGATAAATTGATATACAATGGCATAGGACCCTATACCTCGAATGATTGAATGTAGAAGAGAACATCCAGTCAAAAATGGATAGTCCGTAGGATTATGAAGATAATCAGTAGGTTTAGGAAGAACAGTAAGTCTAGTAGTTGGACCAAAAGTTCTTTAGCTGTAGGGTTTCCGTTAGAGAATGAATGTAAATGTCAGCACATGTGAAGAGTCAGTCAAAATGATGAACTGGGGAAAATATGTAGGAAAGCAGTTATCAATAGAGACATTACGAAATCAGGCAAAGTATATAGTGAGTGATAGGATTAGACATTTTCAACAGGGTTGAAGTTGAATATATAATCTTAGGAAGAAACAAATATGTAGTCACCATTAGGATTCATATTTGAGAACATTAGGCAATCTGGACGTTATATTGTTAGTATTCCATGCTCACGTTCCAGTTAGGCTTTGGTTAAACCATAAGTGTGACTTTTGCAATTTGGGTCCAGAATATTACTGTGATAAAATGTATATGTAGATCAGGTGACCTGAGTATTTCTTCCACCATTTCTGGGAGCAATATTTTGAAAACTTATAAATTAGTACTGGGGATACTAATAGGTTTACCCTGTGTTGATGAATATAGAGATGATGCATTAATAGACCACACTTTGAAAAAATTATATAACTGGTTCCAAATTTAAATAATGGATTGTGTTGATTTCTGAAAATATATGGGAAATCTTATATTGATATACATACATTCATTCCAACCAGTTATATATCTAATGGTAATATTAGGGTTACCGTTTATCATGAATAGTGTGTGAATTTTGCTTCAAAAATAATTATGGAATCGAAAATAATGTGTTTAGAAAGAAGTCTAGTGAAAAGACCAGTAAAGAAACATGGAGGAATATATGTGTTCCGAAGGAGGAAGTGATTGAAAGTGAACCAATTGTTTACAAATTTGTGAACTTGTGAATGAAAGAATATATCTTATGATGTTCACAAACTGAAGAAATAATAATGTACCAGGTTTGAATGAAAATGAACTTTAACAAACACAACATATCCCATAGGAATCTACTTGCATTGATGTTAAACTGGGTCAGTTACTGTAAAAATATTGGGATTTATAAGCACCATTCCTTAAAGTTAGTTTTCAGTACTAGGAATCAAATATGTATTTCAGTGGGTGTATATTTCTGAGAATAATCTTGTGAAAAATTGATTATAAATCCACATAGAGGAACATGAATGATTTAGGCAGTGTATAATAAGACACATATGTTTTATATTTTGGAAAATCTGGAGATATATATATATATATATATATATATATATATATATATATATATATATATACACATACACACATATAGACACACAAACACACACGCATTATAATGTAGCAATATATATGCCAATTGAAATTCATCATGAAAACTAACTCATCCGCATATCCAAAAATATTCATTGTACTGAACATGGATGTATGTATAATGTTGTTCATCAAGGAAGCTCACCCATGGGTTTAATTTTCAGTTCCAACAGCATTTAGGAGGAGTGGTTTCTTCTCACAATTCATATCTGCCAAGTCAGCCACCTCACAAAAATGTACGTGTGAAACCAGGTAGGATTCTATTTGTGCATATAAAAATACATGTGCTTAACAGGCTACACAGAAAGGGAGGAGGAATTCACTTATTTGTTAACTTTAAAAACACATGGAGAGTTATTTCAGCAAATTATTGACTAGATTTATAACTCCTACCTCATGTCATGCAAAAGGCAAGTCCAACTATACACCATGCCTCTTCTGAACTGCTTATATTTCTATTATGTTTGGGTTATTTTTCTCATCATATTAGTATTAGTAGTCAGGGTCTAGTAGGGTATGGGTTAGTGTCAGGGATTCAATATTTCAAACGGAAAATTTGAAAATGAATCCAATGTGTATGCAAATATGTGCTACAAAAATATCTTCCCCCTCTCATCCAGAACAATGACTTGACATTACCTTAGCCCCAAGTAAGTCACAATTAGAGGAGAAGAGTTAGAAAATCTGTGAATACATATATGGAATGGAAAATGCTCATGAGTTCACAACCTTGAAGGTGGTAGAGGAGTTTCCAAAAGTAAGGGACAGGGTATACACTCCACAAACATAGAGTTCTGCTGGCCTAAAGACTTCCAGAGAAACTGCCTCTGAGGTTGGGCCCTTGAAATATATGTTGTTGTCAGGAGCTTTAGCTTCCTTTGTAGTGAGACCGTCAAAGCTGGGTCTGCATCTATGTGACCTGGTACCTTATTTTCCAATGAACCAGAGGCAGCAGTTCTGAATTCTCTCTTTGTAGATTAACTGTGGCCAGTGGGGGCTAAGTATCTCCCCATGTGGACTGTGAAGCCATTTAGTCATCCTCCATTTTTCCTGGTGTTTCTTGCTGCTGCACTGGGAGTTTGGTATTTGCTTCAGGAAATACAAAAAGTTCAACTGGGACACAGTGCTGGAGGAAGTTCTGTCACGTGTGGTGGGTCAGGGTCTGCTGGAAAATGCACTAACCAGGCTTCTATCCCACATAGCTTGCCCCCTTGACCATAGCAACCTTATTCGAAACATTGCCCTGAAACCTCTCCATATAACAAGATGCATTTATATAGAAGGGTCTGCTGGCTGCACCATGTCTGTCTCAAATCATTTGAAAGTCAATGGCAGATCCACATGGCCCCACCATAGATATTTTATGACACACCTGTCCACCACTGCTCTAGGCCCATTACTCAGCATTCTCCAACTTATGGCATCTCTGTTCTACACCATTTTCATGAAACCCAATCAAGGCACTGTCTGGTATACTCATGATCACTAACATGACCTCCAAAGGATCTGCAGTGCCACCTGGTCATGGGAATTTCTAAAAATTCATGGTATTTATCTAGCCATTTTTCACTGATGAAGTTGTTGGCACTGTGGGTTTCAATTTATTCAGGAACTATTAAATGTTGAGGAAGCTCATTTCAATGAAATTTCTGGAGATTTCTCACAGGCAAGCTTCCCAAAGAGTGGCCAAATGGTCACATGATGCCAGGTCCAATGAGGTCTACAATGTGAGGTACATGTGTGTTTTGACTCTCAACTATGGCTGCCAACTCTTTCAGAATAAAATCATGTGATATCCTGGATGAGATTCCCAGTGCTCTGTGAAAAGCTTCCCTGGGCCTAGATGTGTTTCCAAGGGCGACTCTCATGTCTGGCCTCCTGAAATCCCAACACAATTCATGGCAATACTTCTCTGAGGTCAGTTCCAGAACTCAGTCTCTAAGGGGAATCACACCAGAGTTCAAGCCCAGGTTGACTCAGTCATCTCTTCCATCCGCCACACAAATGACGACAATTAAAACCAAAACACTCCCACATGGATCTCATCCACTTCCAAATAGACACTCATCATAACCTCTTGCTGGAGGTTTCCATGAGGGTCGCAGGCCAAGACAGTGCCCAAAATAAGCTCCCTTGCTCCTCATTTGCCTAAAGTCAGGGTGGCCTGGACACCCTTCCTGTGAACCAGGAGTGATCAAATAGGCCTGCCATTAATACTGCTACACTTCTCCACTTTGAGGCCTTCTTACTGTGGGATTTAGATTCTTCATTTTTTTTTTTTAATTTTTGGAAATTTAATTGGAAAGTTAAAAAAATGTATTGCAGAATATTAAATTTCTTATGGAAAAGACTTCATCTTGTTTGTGAAGGAAACCTTGATGCCTTGCCATTCTGGTTATATGGAGACACTCAAAATTTTCTGTTACAAACTACATGGATGAATGGTACAGCACATAGTTTTTTAAAACTGAAAGGCAGATAACAGCAAGTAAGATAACAAATAAAAGACAATTTTATTAAAAAATAAAGTTGTAAAATGACTCAAATATACGAAATTCAATTCCATTTTTTTCTTTTTTTTTGGTTGTTCAAAATATTATAAATCTCATAATATATTATCTTTCATACATTTGACTCAATTGGGTTATGAACTTCCATTTTTACCCCAAATACAAATCGCAGAATCACATCAGTTACACACTCACTTTTTACATAATAGCATAATAGTGATTGTTGTATTCTGCTACCTTTCTTATCCCCTACAATCCCCCCGCCCTCCCCTCCAATCTTTCTTCTCTACCTCATCTGCTGTTGTTCAATTCTCTCCCTTTCCCCCCCCCTTTCCCCTCACAACCTCTTATATGTTTTTTTGTGTAACATTGAGTGTCTCCTACCATTTCCATATGCTTTCTCTTCTCTCTCCCTTTCTATCCCCCCACTCATCTCTGTTTAGTGTTAATATTTTTCTCATGCTCTTCCTCCCTGTTCTGTTCTTATTTGCTCTCTTAATATAAAAGGAAACATTTGGCATTTGTTTTTTTAAGGATTGGCTAGCTTCGCTTAGCATAATCTTTTCTAATGCCATCAATTTCCCTGCAAATTCTATGGTTTTGCATTTTTTAGTGCTGCGTAATACTCTATTATGTATAGATGCCACATTTTTTTTTATCCATTCGTCTATTGAAGGGCATCTAGGTTCGTTCCACAGTCTAGCTATTGTGAATTGTGCCGCTATGATCATTGATGTGGCAGTATTCCTATAGTGCGCTCTTTTAAGATCCTCAGGGAATAGTCTGAGAAGGGCAATAGCTTGGTCAAATGGTGGATCCATTGCCAGCTTTCCCAGGAATCTCCATGCTACTTTCCAAATTGGCCTCACCAATTTGCAATCCCACCAGCAGTGTACAAGTGTACCCTTTTCCCCACATTCTAGCCAACACTTATTGTTGTTTGACTTCACAATGGCTGCCAATCCTACTTAAGTGGGATGGTATCTTAGGGTGGTTTTGACTTGCATTACTCTGACTGCTAGAGATGGTGAGCATTTTTTCATGTACTTCTTGATTGATTGTATGTCCTCCTCTGTGAAGTGTCTGTTCAGGTCCTTGGCCCATTTGTTGATTGGGTTGTTATCTTATTATTTTTTTGGGGTTCTTTGTATATTCTGGATATTAGGGCTCTATCTGAAGTGTGAGGGTTAAAAAAATGTTCCCAGGATGTAGGCTCTCTATTTACCTCTCTTATTGTTTCTCTTGCTGAGAAAAAAAAAAAAACTTTTCAGTTTGAGTAAGTCCCATTTGTTTATTCATGTTTTTAACTCTTGGGCTATGGGTGTCCTATTAAGGAATTTGGAGCCCGACCCCACAGTATGTACATCGTAGCCAACTTTTTCTCTTATCAGACGCAGTTTCTCTGATTTTATACCTAGCTCTTTGATCCATTTTGAGTTAACTTTTGTGCATGGCGAGAGAAAGGAATTCAGTTTCATTTTGTTGCATATGGATTTCCAATTTTCCCAGCACCATTTGTTGAAGATGCTATCCTTCCTCCATTTCATGTTTTTAGCCCCTTTTTCAAATATAAGAAAGTTGTAATTTTGTGGATTGGTTTCTGTGTTCTCTATTCTGTACCATTGATCCACCTGCCTGTTTTGGTACCAGTACCACGCTGTTTTTGTTACTATTGCTTTGTAGTACAGTTTGAACTTTGGTATCGCTATACCTCCAGATTCACACTTCCTGCTTAGAATTGCTTTCACTATTCTGGTTCTTTTGTTTTTCTATATGAAATTCATGATTGCTTTATCTATTTCTAAAAGAAATGCCATTGGGATTTTGACTGGCATCGCGTTTAACCTGTAGAGAACTTTGCGTAATATCGCCATTTTGATGATGTTAGTTCTGCCTATCCATGAACAGGGTACATTTTTAAATCCTCTAACGTCTTATTCAATCTCTCTCTTTAGGATTCTGTGGTTTTCATTGTATAAATATTTCAACTCTTTTGTTTGGCCGATTCCCAAGTATCTTATTTTCTTTGAGGATATTGTGAATGGAGTAGTTTTCCTCATTTCCGTTTCAGAAGTTTTGTTGCTGATATACAGGAATGCCTTTGATTTATGCGTGATTATTTTATATCCTGCCACATTGCTGAATTCAATAATTAACTCTAGCAGTTTCTTTGTAGACACTTTTGGGTCTGAAAAATATATTATCATGTCATCCACAAATAGCGATAATTTAAGTTCTTCTTTTCCCATTTTTATGCCTTTAATTTCTTTTGTCTTTCTAATTGCTCTGGTTAGTATTTCAAGAACTAAATTGAATAGAAGTGGTGATAGAGGCCATCCCTGTCTTGCTCCAGATTTTAAAGGGAATGCCTTCAGTTTTTCTCCATTTAGGATGATGCTAACCTGATGTTTAGCATATATAGCTTTTACCATGTTGAGGTAAGTTCTGTTATTCCTAGTTTTTATAGTGTTTTAAACATAAAGGAATGCTGTACTTTGTCGAATGCTTTTTCTGCATCTATCGAGATTTTCACGTGGTTCTTGTCTTTAAGTCTATTGATGTGGTCGATTACATTTATTGATTTCTGTATATTGAACCAGCCTTGCATCCCAGGGATGAATCCTACTTGATCATGAAGCACAACTTTTTTGATATGCTTTTGTATTCGATTCACTAGGATTTTATTGAGAATTTTTGCTTCCAAGTTTATTAGAGATATTGATCTGTAGTTTTCTTTCTTTGAAGGTTCTTTGTCTGGTTTGGGGATCAGAGTGATGTGGACCTCATTGAATGAACTTGGAAGAACTCCTTCTTTTTCTATTTATTGAAATAGCTTGAAAATTATTGATATTAATTCTTCTTTGAAGGTTTTGTAGAACTCCACTGTATACCCATCCCGTCCAGGTATTGTTTTGGTTGGTGGTCTTTTAATGGATTCTTCTATTTCTTCCTTTGTTATTGGTCTATTTAAATTGTGTGTGTGTTCCTGACTCAATCTGGGCAGATCATATGACTTAAGAAATTTATCAATATCTTCATTATCTTCTATTTAATCGGAATATAGGGTTTCCAAACACTTTCTAATTATCTTCTGTATTTCTGTATTGTCTGTTGTGATATTGCCTTTTTATCCCATATGTTAGTAATTTGAGTTTTCTCTCTACTTCTCTTTGTTAGCATGGCTAAGGGCCTGTCGATCTTATTTATTTTTCAAAGAACCAACTTTTATTTTTTTTTCCATTTTTTCAATGTTTTTTTTTGTTTCAATTTCGTTGATTTCTCCTCTAATTTAAATATTTCTTGTCTTCTACTACATTTGCTGTTGTTTTTCTCTTCCTTTTCTAGGATTTTGAGATGTAGTTTGAGTTCATTGATTTGATTTTTTTTCTTTTTTTGAAGTAAGAATTCCAAGAAATGAATTTCCCTCTTAAAACTGCTTTCATTGTTTCTCATAGAATCCGCTATGTTGTGTCTGTATTGTCATTTGTCTCTAAGAATTTTTTTATTTCCTCCTTTATGTCTTCTGTAATCCATTGATCATTCAGTAACATATTGTTCATTTTCCATGTGATGTATAATATTTTCTTCCTTCTGTTATCATTGATTTCAAGTTTCATTCCATTATGATCAGATATGGTGCATGGTATTATCTCCATAACTTCATATTTACTAAGAGTTACCCTATGGCATAATATATGGCCTATATTTGAGTAGGATCAATGTGCTGCTGAGAAGAACGTGTATCCACTTGATGATGGTTGATATATTCTATATATGTTGGTAAAGTCTAGGTTATTGATTGTGGTATTGAGTTCTACAGTTTCTTCACTCAGCTTTTGTCTAGAGGATCTGTGTAATGGCAAGAGCTGTGTGTTGAAGTCACACATAATTATTGTGTTAAAGCCTATTTGAATCTTGAACTTGAGGAGAGTTTGTTTTATGAACTTTGCAGCACCATTGTTTGGTGCATACAAATTGATAATTGTTATGTCTTGTTGGTGAATTGTTTCTTTTAACAGTATACACTGTCCTTCTTTATCACTTTTGATTAATTTAGGTTTGAAGTTGATTTTATTTGAAATGAGTATGGTCACTCCTGCTTGCTTCCTAGGGCCAACTATGGCTGCCAAGTCTTTCAGAATAAAATTATGTGATATCCTGGCTGAGATTCCCATTGCTCTGTAGAAAGCCACCTTGGGCCTAGATCTCAGTTTCAAAGGGCGACTCTCATGTATGGCCTCCTAAAATACCAACACAATTCATGGCAAAATAAGCTCCCTTGCCTCTCATTTGCCAAAAGTCAGGGTGGACTGGACACCCTTCCTGTGAACCAGGAATGATCAAAAAGGCCTGCTGTTAATGCCACTCTGTTTCTCTAATTTGAGGCCTACTGAATGTCAGGTATAGATTTTTTTATGTTATATGAAGTCATGAGAAAACTCAAGAACATCTGCAGAGCATTGGAGAATTCATTTGACCCAAAGGATCCCTATTTTCACTTGATGGAGGTCAGGAACCTAACAAAGGAAGGCAAGAATCTTCATCCACATTGACTGCTCTTTTTGCAATTTTGGTTTTGGATGCACACATGGGATCTTTCTTTAGATCCATAAGGTGCTGATAATCTAAGCCACAGCCTCACAGAGGGCCAAGAGGCTGATTAAGACACATCCCGTTCCAAAGCAATTACTACTCTAAGGTCTGTTACAGAACTCAGTCTCTGAGGCAATCACACCAGTGTTCAAACCCAGGTGGACCCAGTCATCTCTTCCAAACACCACACAAATGACCAAAATTAAACCCAAAACACTCCCACATGGCCCTAATCTTCTTCCATATATACACTCATAATAACCTCTGGCTGGAGGTTTCCATGAATGGCGCAGCCCAAGAGAGTGTCCAAAATGAGCTCCCTGCCCCTCATTTGCCTAACCCCAGGGTGGCCTGGACACCCTTCCTGTGAACCAGGATTGATCACATAGGTCTGCCATTAATACTGCTCTGCTTAACCAATTTGAGGCCTAATGACTGTCAAGAATAGATTCCTATGTGATTTGGAGTCAGGGCAACAGAACGATAGGTTAGCAAAAGGCCCAAAGCAGGGTTTCTCCACTGAGACTTTCCTGGTCACACTGATATCTGAGTTCTCTGTGATGCTCGCCATTCCCTTCAGCTATCCAGTACATGACCATGTCACAGAGCTTGGAGGTGGTAAATATCTTGGACACAAAACCATTAGCCTAATCTGGAGAGTGGCCAGAATTCAGGAAGAAAACAGGAACTTAGGAAGGTAGTAGGTGTTGCCCATCGATAAGGCAACCTGCAGTCCATTCCTAAAATGGGCAGGATGAATTCTGGGAAGCTTTCTACTAGACAGGACACATCCACTGATGCATTCTCTTTTCTAATGTCTACAACCACAGACACAGTGGGATACACAGACATAGAAACACTTGCCTTCTCAAATGACTTTCTAAAAACTGTCCACTCCAAACCAAACAAACCGACTTTCCTACCTATTCTCAGAACATGAGACAAAACCACAAACTCACACCCACATTCACAAAGGCACCTTCTTCCCCCTAGTAAGTCTGACTATCCAGAGTGTCCTCTGACTGGTGGGCCATACTATGTTCCCCCGAAATGGCCTGTCCTGTCTCAGATCTGGTTTCCTTGTCCAACTCTGTGAAGTTTTCAGGAGCCTGTGCTGACCAATACCTGCTTTCTCAGGGAAGGCCTGTATTCAGAGCCTTCCTCGCATTTGGACATCCTCACAGCAGTAGCTACCAAGAAAGACAGACTCTGTCCTTGGTAAATCCAAACAAGTGAGCCCACTGGGACTGGGACTGGAACTGCCTCTGTGTGCCTGGCTTCCTGGAATCCAAGTTCAGGGAGTTACATCACCAAAGAATTGAGGTAGGTTAATTCCTTCAGGATCTTAATGAGGTCACGGCCTTGGCAACCACTTTGTCTTAACAGTTGCTTCCAAGGGTTCCATGACATGGAGGCTGCACCTACTTCCTGTGACACTTTCACAGGATAGAAAGTTATATAAACCATAGGCGCCCAGGAAGAGCTCTCAACACAGGGCTGGTTTGGTCCATCTTCTTTATATTAAGAAGAGAGTGGCTGACTCAGACACATCCCTTCATCCTGACCAGGTTGTTTGCTATGGGAGATGACTTTGGCTGTCTCAGGTCCTACATAGCTGCCTACCTCTTCTCCAGGGATCATTTCTATATCGACCTTTGAGGTTCTCAGCAGGTGGAAGATCACCTACATTCCTGTATTGTAAGACCAACTCTGTCCTTGCTCTTCTGTAAAGTTAGATTGAGGGAGCAGTAAATGGTTAGGGTTAAAAACATATTCTATTTAGGTTAGGAATTATTCTGCGGGATGAATAATGGTATTGGGAACCTGCAATATTCACAAGAATATATAGGTGAAATATAAGTATGAAACCAGAAATCTCGGTAAGATTTGAATCCCTGAAGAGCATTGGGCCCTTTTTGGGGATACTTATCTTTGAATTGTGTTCTGTAAAGATGTCTCAAATAAATCGATATACAATGGCATAGGACCTTGTACCTTGTATGATTGAATGTTGAAGAGAACATCGAGTCAGAAAGGAATAGTTGGTAGGATTAGGAAGATAGTCGGTAGGACTAGAAAGAATAGTGAGTATAGGATTTGGAACAAAAGTTCTTTAGCATTAGGGTTTGGGGTAGTGAGTGAAAGTGAATGTCAGCACATGTGAAGAGTCATTCACAATAATTAACTGGGTAAAATATGTAGGAAAGCAGATGTCAATAGAGACATTAGAAAATCAGGCAAAGTATAAAGTGAGTGATAGGATTAGACATTTTCCAAAGGCCTGAGGTTGAATATACAATCTTAGGAAGAAACAAATATATAGTCACCAATAGGATTGACATTTGAGAGCATTAGGTAACCTCGACATGGATGTTTTTAGTAATCTATGCTCAATTTCCATTTAGGCTTTGGTACAATCAGAAGTGTATCATTTGCTTTTTCTGTCCAGATTATTAATGTGATAAAATGTAGATTTAGATCAGTTGACATGAGTATTTCTTCCACCATTTCTGGTAGCAATATTTTGAAGATGTATAAATTAGTATGGGGGTACAAAGAGGCATATCCTGTGTCTATGAATAGAGAGATAAAGGAATGAATATACCATACTGTGAATAAATAATATAACTGCTTCCAACATTAAATAATGGATTGAATTGATATCTGAAAATATACAGGAAACATTATTTTGTTATGCATACATTTATTCCAACGAGTTATACATCTAATGGTAATATTAGGTTTATGGTTTATCATGAAGAGTTTGTGAGTTTTGCTTCAAAAGTGATTATGGAAATCAAAAATAATGTGTTTGGAAAGAAGTCTCATGAAAAGACTGGTCAGGCAACATAAAAGAATACATGTGTTCTGAAGAGGAAGTGATTGAAAGTGAAACAAATGCCTATATATTTGCGAACTTGTGGATGAAATATAAATCCTATGATGTGCATAACGTGAAGAAATATTAATGTACCAATTTGAATAAAAATGAATGTCAAAATACACATCATGTCCCATAGAAATCTACTTGCATTGATGTTAAACTCAGTCAGTTACTGCAGAAATATTAAGATTTGTATGCACAATTCACTGAAGTTAGTTTTCATTACTAGGAAACAAATATGTATTTCAGGTGGATGAATATTTCTGAGAGTAATCTTGTGAAAAGTTGATTATAAATCCACATACATGAATATGAATAAGTTTAGGGAGTGTATATAAGACACATATATTTCATATTTTGAAAAATCTTGAGAGTATATATATATATATATATATATATATATATATATATATATATACACACACACATACAGATATTAAATAGTACCAAAATATATCCCAATCGAAATTCACCATGAAAAGTATATCATCCACAGATTAAAAATTTTCATTTTACTGAACATGGATTTATGTATAATGTTGTTAAAATAGGAAGCTCACACATAGTTTGAGTTTTCAGTTCCAACAGTGTTTAGGAGGAGTGAACTCCTCTGACACTTTGTGTCTGCCAAGTCAGCCACCTCACAAGAATGTACGTGTGATACCAGGTAGGATTCTATATGTGCATATAAAAATACATGAGCTGAATAGGCTACAGACAAAGGGAGACAGAAATTCACATATTTGTTAACTTTAAAAACACAAGGAGAAATATTTCAACAAACAGTTGACTAGATTTATTACTCCTACCCTATGTAATGCAAAAGGCAAGTCCAATTATACACCATGGCTCCTCTGAACTGCTTGTATTTCAATTCCGTTTGGTTATTTTTCTGCATCATATTAGGAATAGTAGTCAGAGTCTAGTAGTTTATGAGTTAGTGTCAAGGATTCAGTATTTGGAATAGATATTTGGAAAATGTTTCTGATGTGTATACAAATATGTGCTGCACAAAAATCTTCCCACTCTCATCCAGAACAATGCCTTGACATCACCTTCATACAAAGTAAGACACAATTAGAGGAGAAGAGTTTGAAAATCTGTGAATGCAAATTTGGAATGGAAAATGCTCAGGAGTTCAAAACCTTGGAGGTGGTAGAGGAGTATTCAAAAGTAAGTGACAGGGTAAAGAGGGTAAACTCTCCACAAACATACTCTGCTGGTATTAAGACTTCTTCAGAAACTGCCTCTGAGGTTGGGCACTTGAAATATATGTTGTTGTCAGGAGCTTTAGCTTCCTTTGTAGTGAGACCATCAATGCTGGTTCTGCATCTATGTGACCTGGAAGACAATGGTTTCTTATTTTCCAATGAACATGAGGCAGTAGTGCTGAATTCTCTCTTTGTATGTAAACTGTGGACATGGGTTGCTAAGTGTCTCCCCGTGTGGAGTGTGAAGCCATTTAGTCATCCTCCACTTTTCATGGTGTTTCTTGCTGCTACCCTGGGAGTTTGGTATTTGCTTCACAAAATGGAAGGAGTTCAACTTGGACACAGTGCTGGAGGGATTTCTGTCACGTGTGGTGTGTCAGGGTCTTCAGGAGAATGCACCAACCAGGATTCTATCCCACATAGCTTGCCCCCTTGAAGATATCAACCTGATTTCGAACATTGCCCCAAAACGTCTCCATACAACAAGATGCCTTTACATCTAAGGTTCGGCTCGCTGTACCATGTCAATCACAAGCCATTTGGAAGCCAATGGCAGATCCACATGGGCCCCACCACAGATGTTTTATCACACACCTGCACACCACTGCACTAGGACCACTTCACAGTAGGCTCCAACTTACTGGCATCTCTGTTCTACACCATTTTTATGAAATCCAGTCAATCAAGGCCCTGACATGGTTGTTTTTAGTAATCCATGCTCACTTTCCATTTCGCTTTGATGAAAGGTTAATAAAATAGGTACTTGTCACTTCCTTTTTTTCTGTATGTTTAACAAAACATGTTGAAATCTTGAGAACTGTTTGCTAATTTTGTTCTCAGAATGTGCTGTCCCCAACTGCCAAACGGCAGAATGTACTCCGTCACCCGCTTGTACGCAACCTGCCCACTAGGTCTGACCCGTCAATAAATTTCCCTCCCTGCCCTCTCCAAGGAAAGTATATAAGGGCAGCTTAAGCTGTTCTCAGGGCTCTCCTCTCTATTCAAGTGAGCTCTGAGCCCCAGCATGCTGGACCCCCAATAAACCCTTTGCTATTGCTGAGTGAAAATGGT
Source organism: Callospermophilus lateralis (assembly GCF_048772815.1). NCBI lineage: Eukaryota > Metazoa > Chordata > Mammalia > Rodentia > Sciuridae > Callospermophilus > Callospermophilus lateralis. The sequence goes on from NW_027514637.1 coordinate 689,182, forward strand.
ATACTGTTCTGTACCTAAAAGATGCTTTCTTTTGCTTGCCTCTGCATAAAGATAGTCAGTTGCTGTTTGCTTTCCAGTGGGTAGACCCAGAAACCGAAACTTCCGGTCAACTAACTTGGATTAGACTCCCACAGGGGTTCAAAAACTCCCCCACTCTCTTTGATGAAGTCCTCCACAGAGATATCAACAGCTTCAGAACTATGCACCCCGAAGTCACCCTGCTTCAATATGTAGATGCCCTGCTACTGGCAGCCAACACCAAGGAACACTGTGAGTCTGCGACCCAAGCACGATTATGGGAGCTTGCTCAATGGTGGTATAGAGCTTCTGCCAAAAAGGCTCAAATTTGCCAGCAAGAAGTAATCTTCCTGGGCTATTCCCTTAGGGGTGGTAAATGATGACTCACTGAGCCCAGAAAACCAACCGTTGTGCAGAAATGACCCCCATCTAACAGGAGACAACTAAGAGAGTTTCTTGGGACTTTTGCTGGCTTTTGCAGGTTATGGATACCTGGGTTTGTGTTCTTAGCTGCTCCTTTACACCCGCTGTTGAATGAGGATACCCAATTCCAATGGACCCCTGAGCACCAGCAAGCTTTTGATAATATCTAAGGACACTGACACTGAACACCTAAACTTCACTGAGCCCAGCCTCCAATTACAGAAAGCCCTACACTACGTTAAAAATGTACATCAACTAATTCACCTTGGTTTAAAGAAACTGCAGGCATTCCTGAAGGATCAAGAACAGAGTTTTCAACTAACTGACTCACAGTGAAAGGAAATATCTGAATAGGTAACAAAAGCCTGTCAGGTCTGTCAATTGGTTAATGCTTACAGTTTCAAGCTTCCTGTAGGAAAGCACCTACGAGGAACCAGACCAGGACAATTCTGGGAAGTGGACTTTACTGAAATTAAGCCAGCTCGGTATGGACTTAAATATCTCCTAGTCTTTGTAGATACATTTTCAGGATGGATTGAAGCCTTTTCCACAAAATAAAAAACAATGGCCCAAGTGGTGGTCAAGAATATTCTGAAAGATATTTTTCGAAGATACGGCCTGCCTAAGGTAATAGGGTCTAATAATGGAACGGCATTCATGTCCCAGGTAAGTCAAGGGTTAGCCAGGACCCTGGGAATTAATTGGAAGTTACATTGTGCTTATAGAACCCAGAACTCAGGACAGGTAAAAAAAAAATAATTAGAACCATTAAAGAGACCTTAAAAAATTAAGCTTAGAGACTGGCATAAAGGATTAGACTATGTTCCTGCCTTAGGCACTGTTTCATGCAAGAAATACTCCCTCTGTTTCTTTGTGCAAACTCACCCCCTCTGAAATTCTCAGTGGGGCCCCTCCTCCAGTAAGGGACCTATCGCCAACCCTAAGATCTAAAGATCCATTCAACACCCCCTTGCTTGTCAGACTTAAAACTCTTGAAAAAACTCAGCTATTCATGTGTAAACAGCTGGCCACTCCCTACCAACTTGGGAGGAGGGGACTCCATATGGATATCTACATAAGAAGACATCTGGAGTCATCCCTGGAACCCCGCTGGAAAGAACCATACCAGGTGCTAATTATAACACCTACAGCACTAAAAGTAGACGGAATCACTTCCTCGATCCATGCTTCTCATCTCAAGCCTGAGCCCTGTCCAGACTCTGGCTGGAAACTGGAAAAGAGTGGTAACCCTTTCAAATTGCGTATTCGCCCTGTGGATAAGGCTATAGACTCTCCCCTTGGCCACCAGGAGTAATAACCCTCATCAGCCCGTTCAGCAGTGATGGCTGATCACAAATCCTACTACACAAGAAGTATGGTCTTTCTCGCATACAGCCCCCTTAGGGACCTGGTGGCCATCTCTCCACCCAGATATTTGTCAGCTGGCTATAGGTCTTTCCTATTGGGATATCCCAGATGAAGAGGATCCCACTAATATTCGATTAAATACCTTTTGTACGATAGATAATGGAAACAAACATTATAGATGTAGGGACACGCGAGCCAGATGCAGGTTGGCTAGCCTAGATTACTATGTTTGCCCGGGAGAATATCAAAGCCACAAACAGCCATGGTGATGTGGGGGAAAAGCCGACTTCTTCTGTAAGTCATGGGGATGTGAGCATACAGGGGGTGCCTGGTGGAACCCAAACTCCTCATTAAATTCAGTACACAGCATTGGCCATATTACCAATGAGAAAACCAAAACTAATGGGCCCCAGACGGGTCTCTAGATCCTCAAATTCTGTGTGACCTTTTTAAATTGTGCAAGTGCTCAAAAGGGTGAATGGAGATTCCCGTATGTGGAGGCCTTTTCCCTCCTTCGCTCACATCCTGAACTATGCTTCTCCAATAGATCCTCACCCTCAGCTTTCTGCTCCAGACTCTCTGCTGTCAATCCCACCTCAGCAACCTGATTTGTCCCCTCCAATTACTAGATCAAAAACATAAACCTCTGCCAGTTCTCAGACCATTGCCTCCTTGCTGAGGTAGCAAGTACTGAGGCACCCCTCCACGACTCACTCCTCTCTTCTCCTGTCAGTGCCCGCACGGGGTCGCAGCAAGTCTCTTTCCAGCTAACCCAAAGGTCAAACCAGGTGAGGAGAACCCTCAGTCCCCAATTCAGGATCTAATAAAAATGGTCTTTAAAGTTGTTTGTCATCACTGAAAACAGGTTACTTATTATTTAAACTCCCTCACAGGTTTTTTGGGAACACACTCCCATCTTCCCCTCAGCTCTATCTGTTCTACTGCTCACTTTTTTGTTGATAGGAAAATCCCAAACCCCTTTCCGGTTATTCTTTTACATTTCTCCTTCCTCATACTCATATCCACAAAGCTGCTTTCACCCCCCGCCTTCCCTGTCTTCCCCCTCTATATCAGGCCCAAAGAAAAGTCTTTACTGACCTTCTCTAGAAGTCCTCACCATGGCTGACTTAAGGACTTTCCGCAACAGAGTCCCTATAAAAGAGTTCAATGTAGATAAACTTCCTCTTTTCATGTTGCCTGTTCTACTTGTCCACTAGCTGGAAAAATCAGCACTCCTAAGCTAGACACCCCCTTACTAGTTTTTCACAAAATATGTGAACAAGGCCACTGACCTTGAGCTGGGGCTTCACAGAGATGGCTACATTTCTAAGATAAAGAAGGTACCAACTGGGCTCCATGGTAACAGCTGGCAGGGAGAAAAAAAAAGAGAAGAAAAAAGCTCTCCCCATCCCAGGTGTCATTAAAAATATAACTTGTCCAGAACAGAGGAAAAAAAACACAAACAAAAACTGCTTTTTTGTGAACTTCTGCAGACTGTGAACTTCTGATCCCCTTCCGTTACATGTTGGGTACAAAATTCTGAAACTACCTAAACTTGGGGTTCAGGGGATTAATTGATTACAACAGAAGCTATGCCTTCTAAATCAGGTTGCATCTAAATAGGACTGTTTCCCTGTTTTCCCTTCTATCTTAGGTGCCTTGCCTTGTCCATACCTACAACAGTATAATTCTATATACTTAAACCTTGTTTATGTTTTCATAAAAAGGTCAACAGATGTGATTAATTATGTAATGGTGCAGATGTTTCCCAGAATGCTCTATCATGATGCAGGATCATTTACATATCAAATAGGGCGGCATACGACACGGTTCTGCTGGGAACATGTATCCCTCACTTTAGCCATGAAATAAGGAATAGGAGTTTCTGCAGGGGTGGGTACAGGAACCACTGGCGTAGTCCATGGGACACAACAAATGACCCAATTAGACGCAGCAGTAGACCAAAGCTATTAAAAACCTCCATCACAGCTTTACTCGAATCTTTTACCTCTCTCTCTGAAGTTGTTTTACAGAATAGGCGAGGGTTGGACTTCTTCATGAGAAAAGTGGATCTTCGTGCTGCATTGAGGGAAGAATGTTGTTTTTATGCCAACCATACTGGTTGTAAAAGAATCAATGAGTAAATTAGGAAGACAACTTGAAGAGCGTCAACGAGAGAGAGAGGTCCAAAAAAGGGTGGTTTGAGTCTTCGTTCACACAGTCCCCCTGGTTAACTACGTTTTTATCAGCCCTGGCCGGTCCATTAATAATCCTCATTTTTTGCTAAATGTAGGAACCTGTTTGCTCCATCGTGTAGTTTCATTTCTCAAATGGGACAAGTTAAACTTTTGGTAATCAGACAACAATATACCCCACTAGGAGACATAAAATGTGACACCACCCAAAGAACACTTTTATGATTAAAAGTAACCAGAAGAAGTGGGGAATGAATGGTTAATAAAATAGGTATTTGTCACTTCCTGTTTTTCTGTATGCTTAACAAAACACTGTTGAAATCTTGAGAATTGTTTGCTAATCTTGTTCCCAGAATATGCTGTCCCCAACTGCCAAACTGCAGATTGTAATCCCTCACCCGGTTGCATGCATACCGCCCACTCGCCCTGACCCATCAATAAACTTCACTCCCTTCCCTCTCCAAGGAAAGTATAAAAGCTCTGCTTAAGCTGTTCTCAGGACTCTCTGCTCTATTCAAGTGAGCTCTGACCCCAGCATGCTGGACCCTCAATAAACCCTTTGCTGTTGCATGAGACAGTCTCTTGGTGGTCTCTTCCTCTGATGCTCGAACGACCTTTACATTGGTACAATCATAAGTGTGACCTTTGCTTTTTGTGTCCAGAAAATTACTGTGATAAAATGTATATGTAGATCAGGTGACATCAGTATTTCTTCCACAATTTCTGGGAGCAATATTTGAAGATATATAAATTAGTATTTGGAGTACAAATAGGTGTAACCCGTGTCTATGAATATAGAGATAATGCATGAATAGACCATACTGTGAATAAATAATATAACTAGTTCCAACTTTAAATAATGGATTGAATTGATATCTGAAAAAATACAGAAAATCTTATATTGATATACATACATTCATTTCAATGAGTTATACATCTAATGGTAATATTAGGGTTATGGTTTATCATGAAGAATGTGAGTTTTGCTTCAAAAGTGATTATGGAAATTGAAAATAATGTGTTTGGAAAGAAGTCTAATGAAAAGACTAGTCAAGAAATATGGAGGAATATATGTGTTCTGATTCAGGAAGTGATTGAAAGTGAAACAAATGCCTATAAATTTGCTAAATTGTGGATGAAATATATACACTATGATGTGATTAAATTGAAGAAATAGTAACGTACCAGTGTTGAATAAAAATTAACATCAAAATATACATCATGTCCCATAGGAATCTACTTGCATTGATGTTAAACTGGGTCAGTTACTGTAGAAATATTAGGATTTGTGTGCACCATTCAGTGAAGTTAGTTTTCAGTACTAGGAAACATATATGTATTTCAGGGGAATGAATATTTCTGAAAATAAACTTGTGAAAAGTAGATTATAAGACAATGTACATGAATGTGAATGAATTTAGGAAGTGTATATAAGACACATATATTTCATTTTTTGAATAATCTGGAGAATATATATATATATATATATATATATATATATATATATATATATATATACATATATATATATATATGTATGTATTTACAAAACTCACACAGAGATATTAAAAAGTAGCAATATATATGCCAATCAAAATTTATCGTGAAATATATATCGTCCACATATCAAAAAATATTTATTTTACTGAACACGGATTTATATACAATGTTGTTCAACTAGGAAGCTCCTCATAGGTTGAATTTTCAGTTACAACACCGTTTAGGAGGAGTGATTTCTTCTCACAATTTGTATCTGCCAAGTCAGCCACCTCACAAGTATGTACGTGTGATACCAGGTAGGATTCTATATGTGCATATTCAAATACATGTGCTGAATAGGCTACAGAGAAAGGGACACAGAAATTCACATATTTGTTAACTTTAAAAACACATGAAAAACTACCTCAATTGAAAATTGACTAGATATATAACTCCTACCCTATATATATTGCAAAAGGCAAGCCCAGCTATAAACCATGCCTCCTCTGAACTATTTGTATTTCTATTCTGTTTGGGTTATTTTTCTCCATCATATTAGGATTAGTAGTCAGAGTATAGTAGGGTATGGGTTAGTGTCAGGGATTCAATATTTCAAATGGAAAATTGTAAAATGAATACAATGTGTATGCAAATATGTGCTACACAAAATTCTTCCCACTCTCATCCAGAACAATGCATTGACATTACCTACGCGCCAAGTAATACACAATTAGAGGGGAAGTGTTAGAAACTCTGTGAATACATATCTGGAATGGAATATGCTCAGGAGTTCACAAACTTGGAGGTGGTAGAGGAGTTTCCCAAACTAAGGGCCAGAGTTCACATTTCACAAACAGGGAGCTCTGCTGCCCTAAAGACTTCTTGAGAAACTGCCTATTAGGTTGGGCACTTGAAATATATGTTGTTGTCAGGAGTTTTTGCTTCCTTTCTAGTGAGAACATCAAAGCTGGGTCTGCATCTATGTGACCTGGAGGACATGGTTTATTATTTTCCAATGAACATGAGGCAGCAGTGCTGAATTATCCCTTTCTACGTAAATTGTGGCAACTGGGGGCTAAGTGTCTTCCCATGTGGACTGTGGAGCCATTTGGTCATCCTCCTATTTTCATGGTTTTTCTTGCTGCTTTCTTTCATGGTATTTGCTTCATGAAATACAAGGAATTCAAGTGGGACACAGTGCTGGTGGGAGTTCTGTTACATGTCGTGGGTCAGGGTTTTCAGGAGAATGAACCAACCAGTCAGCTATCCCACATAGCTTGCCCCCTTGTCCATAGCAACCTGGTTCTGAACATTGCCCTGAAACCTCTCCATATAACAATATGCCTTTACATAGAACTGTCTGCTGGCTGCACCATGTCAGTCACAAGGCATTTGAAAGCCAATGGCAGATCCACATGGCCCCCCACAGATGTTTTATCATACACCTGCCCACCTCTGATCTAGGCCCACCACTCAGCAGGCTCCAACTTACTGGTTTCTCTCTTCTACACCATTTTCATGAATCCCAGTCAATCAAGGCACTGTCTGGTACACTCATGATCAGACATAGAACATTCAAAGGTTCATCAGTACGACATGGTCATGGGAAATTCAAAAATTTCATGGTATTCATCTAGGCATTTTTCAAGCATGAAGTTGGAGGCACTGGGGGTTTCAAATCATTCTGGAACCAATAAATGGTGAGGAAGCTCATTTCAATGAAAGCTCTGGAGAACTCTTACAGTCAAGGCTTCCCAAAGAGTGGCCAAAAGGTTACATGAAGCCAGGCCCATTGTGGTCTACAATGTGAGTAACATGATTGTTTTGACTCTCAAATATGGCTGCCCTGTCTTTAAGAATAAAATCATGTGATATCCTGAGATTCCCAGTGCTCTGCGGAAAGACACTCTGGGCCTAGATCTCAGTTTCCAAGGGCGACTCTCATGCGTGTCCTCCTAAAATCCCAACACAATTCATGGCAATACTTCTCTGAGATCAGTTTCAGAACTCAGTCGGTAAGGGGAATCACACCAGAGTTCAAGCCCAGGTGGACCCAGGCATCCCTTACAACCACCACACAAATGACCACAATTAAAACCAAAACACTCCCACGTGGCCCTCATCTTTTTCCACATAGACACTCATCATAACCTCTGGCTGGAGCTTTCCATGAGGGGCCCAGCCCAAGAGAGTGTCCAAAATAAGCACCCTTGCCCCTCATTTGCCGAACGTCAGGGTGTCCTGGACACATTTCCTGTGAACCAGAAGTGATCAAATAGGCCTACCATTAAAACTGCTCTGCTTCTCAAATTTGAGGCCACTGATTGTGGGGTTTAGATTCTTTATGTGAATTGGAGTCATGAGAAAACCCAAGCATCTATGTTCTAGTCTCTGCAGGGCTTTGAAGAACTCATTTGACACAAAGGATCCAGATTCTCACTTGATGGAGATCAGGAACCTTTCAGAGCAATGCGAGAGACTCCATCTACAATGACTGCTCTTTTGGCCATTTTGGTTTTGGATGCACACATGGGATCTTTCTTTAGGTACATCAGGTGCTGAGAATCTAAGCCACAGCGTCACACAGGGCCAAGATGCTAATTGAGACACATTCCATTCCAAAGCAATTAAGCAAAGAGCCACAGGTGATGCCCATTCATTTCCACTTGAAAACTGTTTTCTTCAGGCTTCACAAGGGTTGGCCTGAGGCAAAGACGTTCCTGACATTCAGGGCAACAGTACAATAGGTAAGCAAAAGGCCTAAAGCACGGTTTTTCCACTGAGAGTTTACTGGTCACACTGATATCTGAGTTTTCTGAGATGCTCGCCATTCCTTTTAGGTATCCAGTACATGTCTATGGCACAGAGCTTGGAGATGGTACACATCTTGGACACAAAACCATGAGCCTATTCTCGAGAGTGGCCAGAATTCAGGAAGAAAACAGGAACTTAGGAAGTTAGCAGGTGTTGTCAATCGATAAGGCAAGCTGCAGTCCATTCATAAATTGGGCAGGATGAATGCTGGGAAGCTTTCTACTAGACAGAACACATCCATTGATGCATTCTCTTTTCTAATGTCTACAACCACTGACAGAGTGGGATACACAGACATAGAAACACTCGCCTTGTCAAAGGACTTACAGAAACTCTTCACTCCAAACCAAACAAACGTCCATTCCTACCTATTCTCAGAACATGAGACAAAACCATAAACCCTCACCCACACCAACAAAGTCACCTACTTCCCACAAGTAGGTCTGTGACTATCCAGAGTGTCCTCTGACTTGTTTTGGTTAAAGACCTGGAGGACATGGTTTCTTATTTTCCAATGAACATGAGGTAGCACAACAGATTTCTCTCATTTTAATTAAACTGTGGCCACTGGGGGCTAAGTGTCTCCCCTTGTGGACTGTGAAGCCATTTATTTATCCTCCACTTTTCGTGGTGTTTCTTGCTGCTGCACTGGGTGTTTGGTATTTGCATCACAAAATACATGGAGTTCAAATGGGACACAGTGCTGAATGGAGTTCTGTCACGTGTGCTGGGTCAAGGTCTGCAGGAGAATTCACCAAGAAGGCTTCTATCCCACATATCCCTGAAACCGCTCCATATAATAGGATGCCTTTACATATAAGTGACTGCTTGCAATACCATATCAGTCACAAGACATTTGGAAGCCAATAGCACATCCACATGTCCACAACACAGATGTTTTATCACAAACCTGCAAACCACTGCTCTAGGCCCACTACTCAGCAAGCTCCAACTCTCTGGAATCTCTGTTCTACACCCAATTTCATAAAACCAGTCAATCAAGGCACTGTCTGGTACACTCATGATCGGCAACAGGACATCCAAAAATCTCCAGGGCAACCTGGCCATGGGATTTTTTAAAAAATCATGGTATTTATCTAGCCATTTTTCAAAAATGAAGTTGGAGGCACTTAGGGTTTCAATTCATTCAGGAACGATTAACTAGTGAGGAAGTTCATTTCAATGAAAGCTCTGGAGAACACTAACAGATAAGGCTTCCCAAAGAGTGACCAAAAAGTTACATAAAGTAAGGCCCATTTAGGTCTAGAATGTGAGGTCCATATGATTTTTGACTCTCAACTATAGGTGCCAAGTCTTTCAGAGTCAAATCATGTGATATCCAGGCTGAGAGGCCCAGTGCTCCGTGGAAAGCCACCCTGGGCCTAGATCTCAGTTTCCAAGGGCAGCACTCATGCCAGATTTCCAAAAATCCCAACACTATTCATGGCAGTACTTCTCTGAGGTCAGTTCCAGAACTCAGTCTCTAAGGGAATCACACCAGAGTTCAAGAACAGGTGGACCAATTCATCTCTTCCAACAGCCAAACAAAAGACCACAATTTAAACCAAAACACTCCAACACAGCTTTCATTTTCTTCAATATAGACACTCATAATAACCTCTGGCTGTAGTTTTCCATGAGGGGCACAGCCCATGATGGTGTCCAAAATAAGCTCTCTTGCACCTAATTTGCCTAAAGTCGGGGTGGCCTTCTTGTGAACCAGGAGAGATCAAATAGGCTTCCCATTAGTACTGCTCCACTTCTTCAATTTGAGGCCAACTGACTGTGGGGTTCAGATTCTTTATGTGAATTGGAGTAATGAGAAAACCCAAGCACCTATGGGATAGCCTCTGCAAGGCTTTGAAGAACTCATTTGACCCAAAGGATCCCTATTCTCACTTGATGGAGGTCAGGAAAGTTACAAAGGAAGGCGAGAGACTTCATCCACAAAGACTGCTCTTTTGGCCATTTTGGTTTTGGATGTACACATGGGATCGTTATTTGGATCCATCAGGAGATGAGAATCTAAGCCACAGCATCACAAAGGGCCAAGAGGCTGATTCAGACACATCCTTTTCAAAGAAATTAAGCAAAGAGCCACAGGTAATGCCCATTCATTTCCATTTGACAACTGTTTTCTTCAAGCTTCACAAAGAGGTGGCCTGAAGAAAAGACCTTCCTGACATTCAGTGCAACAGAAGAATAGGTAAACAAAAAGCCTCGAGCAGGGTTTCTCCACTGAGACTTTCCTGGTCACACTGATATCTGAGTTCTCTGAGGTGCTTACCAATCCCTTCAGCTACCCAGTACATGCTCATGTCACAGAGCTTTGAGGTTGTATATATCTTAAACACAAAACCATGAGCCTATTTTGGAGAGTGGCCAGAATTCAGGAAGAAAACAGGAACTTAGTAAGATAGCAGGTGCTGCCCATCAATAAGGAAATCTGCAGTCCATTTATAAATTGTGCAGAATGAATGCTGGGAAAGTTTCTGCTAGACAGGACACTTCCATTGATGCATTCTCTTTTCTAATGTCTCCAACCATGGACACAGTTGGATACACAGACACAGAAACACTCGCCTTGTCAAACGACTTACTAAAAATAGTTCACTCCAAACCAAACAAACCTCCATTCATACCTATTCTCAGAACATGAGACAAAACCACAAACCCACACCCACACCACAAAGACACCTCCTTCTCCCATGTAGGTCTGTGACTATCCAGAGTGTCCTCTGACTGGTAGGCCATACTATGTTCCCCAGAAATGGCCTGTTCTTTCTCAGATCTGGTCTCCTTGGCCAACTCTGTGAAATTGTCAGGAGCCAGTGGTGAGCCACTACCTGCTTTCTCAAGAAAGGCCCCTCTTCATAGCTTTCCTTGCATTTGGCCATCCTCACATCAGTAGGTCCTAAGAAAGACTGAGGCTGTCCTTGGTAAATCAAAATAAGTTCAACCACTGGGACTGGGACTGGGACTGGCTGTGGGTGCCTTGCTTCCTGGATTTCAAGTTGAGAGAATTTCATCACCAAGAAAGTGACGTGAGGTCACTTCCTTCAGGAACTGAATGAGGTCACTGCCTTGGCAACCACGTTGTCCTAACAATTGCTTCCAAGGGTCCCATGAGATGGAGGCTGCCCCTAATTCCTGTGACAGTTTCACAAGTTAGAATGGTATACAAATCATTGGTAACCGGGAACAGCTCTCCACACAGGCCTGGTTTTGTCCTTCAGGTCTACATTAAGAAGAGAGAGGCTGATTCAGACACATCCCTTCATGCTGACCAGGTAGTTTGCAATGGGAGATGACTTTTGCTCTCTCAGTTCCTTCATAGCTGCTTACCATTTCTCCAGGGATCATTTTTGCATGGACCTTTTAGTTTCTCAGCAGTTGGAAGATCCCCTGCATTCCTGTATTGTAAGACCAACTCTGTCTCTGCTCTTCTGTAAAATTAGATTGAGAGAACATTGTATGGTTAGGGTTAATAACAGGTTCGATTTGGGTTGGAAAGAAAACTAAATGGTTGAGCAAACAGGGTCCTACAGTTAGCAATAATATGAGGATTATTAATGGACTGGCCAGGGCAGATAAAAGCATAATTAACCAGGTGGACTGTGTGAACCAAGACTCAAACCACCCTTTTTGGGCCTCTGTCCCTCTTTGATGCTCTTCAAGTCGTTTTCTTAATTTACACATAGATTCTTTTACAACTCCAGTATTGCCAGCATAAACACAACATTCTTTTCTCAATGCAAGCACAAAGGTTCCCTTCGCTCATGAAGAGGAGGTTCAACACTCACCTGTTCTGTAAAACAACTTCAGAGAGAGAGAGAGGTTAAAGATTCCTCTAAAACTGTGATGGAGTTTTTTAATGTCTTTAAGCTTTGGTCTATTTCTGCTTCTAATGGTGTCTTTGTTGTGTCCCATGAACTAGGGCAGTTGTTCTTGTGCCCACCCATTCAGCAACTATTATTCCTAATAGAATGGCTAAAGTGAGGGATACAGGTTCCCTGTAGAACCGGGTTGTATGCCCCCCTATTTGATCTTTAAATGAACCTGCTTCATGATAGAGCACTCTGGAAAACATCTGCATCATTACATAATTAATCACATCTGTTGACCATTTTATGAAAACATAAATAATTTTTAAGTGTATAGAATTATACTGTTGTAGGGATGGACAAGTTGAGGCAACTAAGATAGCACCAAAGAGAGGAAAACAGTCTTATTTGGTTGCATCTGGATTTAGAGGGCATTGCTTCTGTTTTAATCAATTAAGCCCCTGAACCCGAAGTTTCGGTAGTTTCAGAATTTGTACCCAACATGTAAGGGAAGGGGCTCAGAAGTCCACAGTCTGCAGAAGTTTACAAAAAGCAGTTTTTGTTTTAGTTTTTTTTTTCCTCTGTTCTGGGTAAGTTAACTTTTCAAGGACACCTTGGAACGGGACAGCTTTTTTGCCTCTTTATTTTCTCCCTGCCAGCTGTCACCATGGACCCCAGTTGGTAAGTTTTTATCTTAGAAATGTAGCCATCTCTGTGAAGAACCAGCTCAAGGGCTGAGGCATCGTTCACATATTTTGTGAAAAACTAGTAAGTCGGTGTCTAGCTTAGGAGTGGTGATTTTTCCAACCAGTGGTCAAGTAGAACATGGCTAGATGAAAAGTGGAAGTTTATCTCCATTGAACTCTTTCAGAGGGACTCTTTTTCTGAAAGACCTAAAGTAAGCCTTGGTGAAGACTTGTGGAGAAGGTCATTTAAGACATTTCTGTGGACGTGGTACAGAGGGGGAAGACGGGGAAGGCAAGGCTGAGAGAAGTTCCGTGGATCTGAGAATGAGGAAGGAGAGATGTAAAAGAATAATGGGAAAGGGTTTTAGGATTTTCCTAGCAACAAAAACTTGAGCAGTAGAACAGGTAGAGCAGAGGGGAAGATGGGAGTGAGTACCCCACAAAGCCTGTGAGGGACTTTAAATTCTTAGTAACCTCTTTTCAGTGATGGCCAAGCAACTTTAAAGGCCATTTTCATTACATCTAGGATAGGGGTCTGAGGGCCCTTCTCAGCTTGTTTGAGCTTTGGGTTAGCTTGTTAGAGGACCTGGTGGGATCCAGTGCAGGCACTGACAGTAGAAGAGAGGAGTGAGTGGGTGGAAGGGTACCTCAGTATCTGCTACCTCAGCAAGGGGGCAATGGTCTGAGAACTGGTGGAGGTTTGGGTTTTTGATCTAGTAATTGGAGGGGAGAAATCAGGTTGCTGATGTGGGAGTGACAGCAGAGAGTCCAGAGCAGAAGGCTGAGAGTGAGGAACTATGGGAGAAGCATAGTACAGGATGTGAGCGAAGGAGGGAAAAGGACTCCACATAGAGGAATTTTCCCTTTTTGAGCACTTGCCGAAGTTAAAAATGTCACACAGATTTTGAGAATTAGAGACCCCGCTGGGGGACATAGTTTCTGGTTGTCTAATTGGTAATATGGCCAATGCTGTCTACTGAATTTGATGAGGATTTTGGGTTCCACCAGGCAGCCCGTGTATGCTCACATCCCCATGACTTAAAGAAGAAGTCGGCTTTTCCCCCACACAGCCATGACTGTTTGTGGCTTTGATAGTCCCCCGGGCAAATATAGTAATCTAGGCTAGCCAAGCTGAATCTGGCTCATGTGTCCCTGCATCCATAATGTTTGTTTCCATTTATTATGGTACAGAAGAGATTTGGTGAAATTTTAGTGGGATCCACTCCATCGGGGATATCCCAATAGGAAAGACCTATAGCCAGCTGACAAATATCTGGGTGGAGAGATGGCCACCAGGTCCCTAAGGGGGCTGTATGCGAGATAGACCATACTTCTTGTGTAGTAGGATTTGTGATCAGCCATCGCTGCTGAATGGGATGATGAGGGTTAGAACTACTGGTGGCCAAGGGGAGAGTCTATAGCCTTATCCACATGGCGAATACGCAATTTGAAATGGTTACCAGTCTTCTCCAGTTTCCAGCCAGAGTCTGGACACGGCCAAGGTTTGAGATGAGAGGCATGGATCCAGGAAGTGATTCCCTCTACTTTTACCGCTGTAGGTGTTTTAAGTAGCACCTGATATGTTCCTTTCCATCAAGGTTCCAGGGATGACACTTGATGTCATCTTATGTAGATGAAGTCTCTTAATTGATATTGATGTGGAGTCACCTCGTCCCCAGGTTGGTAGGCAGTGGCAAGCTGTTTCCACCGGTATCGCTGAGTTCTTTCAATGGCTTTAAGTCTATCAAGCAAGGAGGTGTGTAAGGGATATTTAGGTCTTAGAGTTAGGGTTAGGTCCCTTACTGGAGGAGGGGCACCATAGAGAATTTCATAGGGGGTGAGGTTAAACAAAGAAACAGAGGGAGTATTTCTCACATGAAACAGTGCAAAAGGCAGGAGCATAGTCCAATCTTTTATGCCGGTCTCTAAGCTTTATTTTAGTAAAGTCTCTTTAATGGTTCTATTTATTTTTTCAACCTGTCCTGAGCTCTGGGATATATAAGCATAATGTAACTTCCAACTAATCCACAGGATCCTCATTAACACCTGAGTTACCTGGGTCCATTATCAGACCCTATTACCTTAGACAGACCATATCTTGGAAAAATATCTTTCAGAATCTTCTTGAAAACCATTTGGGCCGTTTTTGTTGTTGTTGTTGTTGTTGTTATTTTTTTGTTTTTTTTATGTTTTTTTTTTGTGTGTGTGTGGAAGGCTTTAATCCATCCTGAAAATGCATCTACAAAGACTAGGAGGTATTTAAGTCCATAACTTGTTGGCTTAATTTCAGTAAAGTCTACTTCCCAGAATTGTCCCGGTCTGATTCCTCGTAGGTGCTTTCATCTAGGAAACTTGGAAAGGTAAGCATTAACCAATTGATGGACCCAACAGGCTTTTGTTACCCGTTCAGTTATTTCCTTTCGCTGTGAGTCAGTTAGTGGAAAACTCTGTTCTTGATCCTTCAGAAATGCCGGCAATGTCTTTGAACCAAGGTGAGTGAGTTGATGTATATTTTTAACGTAGTGTAGGGCCTTCTGTAATTGCAGGCTGAGCTTGATGAAGTTGAGGCGTTCAGTGTCAGTATCCTTAAATGTTATCAAAAGCTTGCTGGTGCTCAGGGGTCCATTGGAATTGGGCATCTCCCTTTAACACTGGGTATAAAGGAGCAGCTAAGGACGCAAACCCAGGTATTCATTACCTGCAAAAGCCAGCAGTCCCAAGAATCTCTCTGAGTTTTCTCCTGTTTGATGCCGGTGGTATCTGCACAACGGTTTGTTTTCTGGGCTCAGTGAGTCATCGTTTACTGCCCCTAAGGGAATAGCCCAGGAAGATTACTTTATGCTAGCAAATTTGGGCCTTTTTGGCAGAAGCTCTATACCTGAGTTAAGCAAGGTCGCATAATAGTGCTTGGGTCCCAGACTCACAGTTTTCCTTGGTGTTGGCTGCCAGTCATCCACCTATTAAATCAGGTTGACTTCGGGGTGTGTAGTTCTGAAGTTGTTGAGATCTCTGTGGAGGGCTTCATCAAAGTGAGTAGGGGAGTTTTGAACCCCTGTGGGAGTCTAGTCCAAATTAGTTGACCAGACGTTCCGGTTTCTGGGATTACCCACTTGAAAGCAAACAGCAACTGACTATCTTTTTGCAGAGGCAAGCAAAAGAAAGCATCTTTTAAGTCCATAACAGTATACCATTTCCGCTCAAGTTTCAGAGTGCTAAGTAGATTGTACGGATTAGGTACCATGGGGTGAATGTCCTGCACTCTGTGGTTAATCTCTCTTAGGTCTTGAACGGGTGATAGTCCCCAGTTCCTGGCTTCTTTTACTGGTAGCACAGGATTGTTCCAGGCCAATTAACAGGGCCTTAGGACCCTTATGGCCAGATATTTCTGAATATGGGGCCTTATCCCATCTTTAGCTTTTTTTGCTTAGAGGATATTTTTTGACATTGATTGGGGAAGCTGAGGTTTTTAACTCCACTGTTATTGGAGGTTGTTTAAAGGCCAGGCCTAACCCAGCAGTCTTTGCCCATGCATCTGGGTAATCTGTTATCCATTTCTGGGGTAGTTTACCTGTTTGATCAGTCTTAGGGGGTGTGAAGAGTGGATGTTCATCTTCTGCTAATATAGTTAGAGCCGTGACTATAGGAGTTTTTACTGAAGGATTTAGAAATTTCATTTGGGGCCCTTCAGGGTTAAAAGTTATTTTGGCCCGGAGCTTGCTGAGCAGATTTCTGCCCATCAATGGGTCCGGGCATCCTGGGATTACTAGGAAGGAGTGATGGATTTCTCCTTTCCCCAGGTCCATGTTCCTCTTATTTGTCTAAGCCCGATATTTTCTTCCATTAGCCCTTTGAACTACAGACCTTTTATTTGATAGAGGGCCCAATGGGGCCTTGAGGCCTGAGTATACTGCTCCTGTATTCACTTCAAAGTTTACTTGGGTCCCCTCCACTTCAAAAGTCACCCTGAGCTAGGGGAAGGGATCTGAGCCCTGACCTTCTTAGTCATCCTCCAGACTCAGAATGGCTGCCTGGCATGGCTGTCTCTTTCTAGGGCACTCTTTGGCCCAGTGTCCTTTTTCTTTACAGTAGGCACATTGATCTGAGGCAAGGGGTGGCCTCTGGCGTGGGCCCAGGTATCCCTTCCTGTCACCCTGTTTCTTAATTTCTGGCCTATTTGCTGTTGTAACCAGGACCTTAGTCAATGCCTTAGTCTGTCTTTTGCTTCTCTCATCCTCCATTTGCTCTCTTTCTTTCTCCCTGTTGCTCTCTTATAGTATACTTTCTTGGCTTCTCTGACTAAATCTCTCTTTTAACTTTTTTTTAATAACCATGACAGCTTGCCAAATTAAGGCCATCATGACAGATGCCTTTTGATCCTCTGCCTGAGGATCGAAAGGAGTATATCTCATATATGCCTCCATAATTCTCTCTAGAAACATAGAGGGAGATTTATCAGGCCTTTGAATAATCACTCTTACCTTGACCAAATTAGTTGCTCACCTAGCGGCCGCTTGGAGACCTGCTATTAGAGCCTGGCAATAAGTGGAAAGATGCTCCCTACCTTCACAGGTGTTGTCGTCCCAGTTCGGTTGGTTCAAGGGGAAGCCGGCTTTGAGTATGTTGGAAAGTTGTGTCGATCACCCATCTGGTACGAGGATATTTTCTTCTAGCTTCCAGGAGGTTTTTCTCTCATTCCTTTGTCATGAAGAGAGTCTCTAGGAGTTGTTGGCAGTCATTCCAAGTAGGCAGGTGTGAAAACGCCGGCGAGTTTTTTGAGTTCTTTTAGCCGGGACAGCTTTCTCCTGGGAAGGAGGGGCTGTGTGTTCCATGGGAGAGTCATCGGGATGGCATTGTCCAGCCTAGCTTCCTCGAATGATGGAGAGGCTGAGTCAGCAGAAGGGGAATCACTTAGAGGGTTTTGGGTGTTGGGGGACAAGGGCCGAAGATAAGGAGGGGGAGGAGAGTCCAGTAGAGTCTTGAGACACAGGGAGAAAAGAGGGTGGAGGAAAAGGAGCAGAGAGTTTGAGAGATAGAATCATGGGGGAAGGAGTAGGAGTGGGGGCAGGGACAAGGAAAGGCTTCACCCATGGAGGAGGAGATTTGCAGAGGTCTTGTCAAGTTAACATATACGACTGTTGATCTGGATGGCTTTGTGACCCCGGCTGAAAGACAATATCTCTGACTTTTTGAATTAGTGCGAAGTAGAAAGATCCTTCTGGGGGCCCTCTGACTCCAAAGGCGGGTCATTCTGAGGCACAGAATCTGCCAGGTTTAGCGTTTTACTGAAAAAGAAAGATTCTGAGCCCTTAAGAAGACTTTGGTCCAGTGATCAAGGGTCAGGGACAGAGGCATTGAAGTGCTCTGTCCCATAATGAAAGATACACAGACATTGAAAGCAACGACACATGACACAGAAAAGACAAGACAATAAAGACAGGCAATGGACGTCCAATACTGAGACCAAAACTGAGTAGCCGGCAAAACCCGATGGGCTGGCAATACCGAATCCAAAACAAAATAGCTCTGAGTTGAGGAGACTATTGTTCCTCGATTTCCTGACTCCATTCCCCAGGGACATGGCCTGTGGCTCTGTGACATGTCTGTCAGGCACACTCATAGAGAGCACACTCTCTTCACTGATAGCCATTTTGCCAAACCCTAACCTGAAACCTGAAACCAGAAAGAGGGGCCTTATTTAACCCCAGAGGAGCCCATTGGGTGTCTTTCATCTGCGGTGACCGGACCTCGCTGGGGCCACCAAATGTAAAGGTCGGGCGAGGGTCAGTGAAAGAGAATACCAAGAGACTGTTTCATGCAACAGCAAAGGGTTTATTGCGGGTCCGGCATGTAAGGGCTTAGAGCTCACTTGAATAGAGCAGAGAGCCCTGAGAACAGCTTAAGAAGTGCTTATATATTTTCCTTGGAGAGGGCAGGGAGGAAAGTTTATTGATGGGCAAGGGCAAGTGGGTGGTTTTGTGCAACTGTGTGATGGAGTACATTCTGCAGTTTGGCAGTTGGGGACAGCACATTCTGGGAACATGAATAGCAAAGAGTTCTCAAGATTTCAACAGTATTTTATTAAGCATACAGAAAAACAGGAAGTGTCAATTACCTATTTTATTAACCTTTCAAAATAAGTATGAAAACAGAAATCTAGGTAAGATTTGAAGCCCAGAAGTTCATTGGGCCCTTGATTGGTATACTTAGCATTGAATAACGTTCTGCAGAAATGTCCCAGAAATATCGATATACAATGGCATAGGACTTTGTACCTTCTCTGAGGTCAGTTCCAAAACACAGTCTTTAAGGGGAATCACACCAGAGTTCAAGCCAAGGTGGACCCAGTTATCTCTTCCAACCACCAAACAAATGAACACAATTAAAACCAAAACACTCCCACATGGCACTCACCTTCTTCCATATAGACACTCCTCATAACCTCTGGCTGGAAGTTTCCATGAGAGGTGCAGCCCAAGACAGTGTCCAAAATAACCTCACTTGCCCCTCTTTTGCCTAAAGTCATGGTGGCCTGGACATCATTCCTTTGAACCAGGAGTGATCAAATAGACCTGCCATTAATACTGCTCTGCTTCTCAAATTTGAGGCCTATTTACTGTGGGGTTTAGATTCTTTAAGTTAATTGGAGTCATGAGAAAAACCAACCACGTATGGGCTAGCCTCTGTAGGGCTTTGAAAAACTCATTTGACCCAAAGGATCCCTATTCTCACTTGATGGAGGTAAGGACCTAACAGAGGAAGGTGAGAAACTTCATCCACAATGATTGCTCTTTTGGCCATTTTGGTTTGGGATGCACCCATGGGATCTTCCTTTAGATCCATCAGGTGGTGAGACTCTAAGCCACTGCCTCACAGAGGGCCAAGAGGCTGATTCAGAAACATCCCTTTCAAAAGCAATTAAGCAAAGAGCCACAAGGGATGCCCTTTTATTTCAGTGTGAAAACTGTTTTCTTCAGGCTTCAAAAAGTGGGGGGGGGGCAGAAGCAAAGACCTTAATGACATTCAGGGCAACAGAACAATAGGTAACAAAAGGCCCAAAGCTGGGTTTCTCCACTGAGACTTTCTTGGTCACATTAATATCTGAGTTTTCTGAAATGCTCCCATTCCCTTCAGCTATCCAGTACATGGACATGTCACAGAGCTTTGAGGTGGTACATATCTTGGACAAAATTCCATGAGCCTATTCTGGAGAGTGGCCAGAATTCAGGAAGAAAACAGTAACTTAGGAAGATAGTAGGTGTTGTCCATCCATAAGTCAAGCGTTAGTCCATTCATAAATTGGGCAAGATGAATTCTGGGAAGCTTTCTCCTAGACAGGACATATTCATTGATGCATTATCTTTTCTAATGTCTACAACCACGGACACAGTGGGATACACAGACTTAGAAACACTCGCCTTCTCAAACGACTTACTAGAATCAGTCCACTCCAAACCAAACAAACTGCCTTTCCTACCTATTCTCAGAACATGAGAAAAAACCACAAACCCACACCCACACCCACAAAGGCACCTTCTTCTCCCATGTAGGTGTGTGAATATCCAGAATGTCCTCTGACTGTTGGGCCATACTATGTTTCCCTGAAATAGCCTGTCATGTGTCAGATTTGGTCTCATTGTCCAATTCTGTGAAGTTGTCAGGAGCCAGCAGTGAGCCACTACCTGCTTTCTTAGGATAGGCCCCTCTTCATAGCTTTTGTGACATTTGTCCATCCTCACATCAGTAGGTACCAAGACTGACTCTGTCCTTGGTAAATCCAAACAAGTTAGACCACTGGCACTTGGTGCCTGGCTTCCTGGATCCCAAGTTAAGAGACTTTGATCACCCAGAAAGTGAGGTGAGGATACTTCCTTCAGGAACTGAATGAGGTCACTGCCTTGGCAACCACTTGGTGCTAACAGTTGCTTCCAAGGGTCCCATGAGATGGAGGCTGCCCCTAATTCCTGAGACACTTTCACAAGTTAGAAGGGTATACCAACCATAGGCGCCCGGAAACAGCTCTCCACACAGGCCTTGTTTGATCCATCTTCTCTACATTAAGTAGAAAGAGGCTGATTCAGACACAACCCTTCATCCTTACCAGGTTGTTTGCATGGAGGCTGACTTTTGCTCTCTCAGGTCCTTCATAGCTGCCTACATCTTCTCCAGGAATCATTTCTGCATTGACCTTTGTGGTTCTCAGCAGGTGGAAGTTCCCCTACATTCCTATTTTTTAATACCAACTCTGTCCTTGCTCTACTGTAAAGTTAGATTGAGGGAACAGTGTATGGTTGGGGTTAATAACATGTTCCATTTGGGTTAGGAATCATTCTGCAGGATGATTCGTGGTATTGGCAACCTCCAATATTTATAAGAATATAGAGGTGAAATATAAGTATTAAAACATAAATCTAGGTAAAATTTGAAGCTCAGAAGGGCATTGGGGCCTTGATTGGGGTACTTAGCTTTGAATTACGTTCCACACTGATGTCTCAGATAAATTAGTAATCATGGGCATAGGACCTTGTACCATGGATGATCAATTGTAGAAGAGAACATTCACTCAAACATGTATAGTCGGTAGGATTAGGAAGATAGTCGGTATGTTTAGGAAGAAGAGTGAGTATAGGATTTGGACCAAAAGTTCTTTAGCAATAGGTTTTCAGTTAGAGAGTGAATGTAAATATCAGCACATGTGAAGAATCAGTAACAATGATGAACTGGGGAAAATATGTAGGTAAGCGGATAACTATAGAGATATTAGGAAATCAGCCAAAGTATAATGTGAGTGATAGGATTAGACATTTTCAACAGGGTTGGGTTTGAATATATTATTACAGGAAGATACAAATATGTAGTCACCAATAGGCTTGACATTTGAGAGCATTAGGCAAACTGGACATGGATGTTTTTCGTAATCCATGCTCAATTTCCATTTAGGTTTTGGTAAAATCATAAGTGTGAACTTTGCATTTTATGTCCAGAATTTTAGTGTGGTAAAATATATATGTAGATCAGGTGACATGAGTATTTCTTCCACCATTTATTGGAACAATATTTTGAAGACATATAAATTAGTATTGGAGGTACAATTAGGTGTTCTCTGTCTACGAATATAGAGATAATGCATGAATAGACCATACTGTGAATGAATAATATTACGGGTTCCAACATTGAATAATGGATTGAATTGATATCTGAAAATATACAGGATATCTTATATTGATATTCATACATTCATTCCAACCAGTTATACATCTAACGGTAATATTAGGGTTATGGTTTATCATAAAGAGTGTGTGAGTTTTGCATCAAAAGTGATTTTGGAAATCGAAAATAATGTATTTGGAATGAAGTCTCATGAAAAGACCAGTCAAGAATACTGGAGGAATACATGTGTTCTGAGCAGAAAGTGATTGAAAGTGTAACAAATGCTTATAAATTTGTGAACATGTGGATTAAATATATATCCTATGATGTGTATAAACTAAAGAAATAGTAATGTACCACTGGTGAATAAAAATAAACCTAAAATACACATCATGTCCCATAGGAATCTACTTGCATTGATGTTAACCTGGGTCAGATACTATAGAAATATTACGATTTAGATGTATCTTTCACTGAAGTTCATTTTCAGTACTAGGAAACAAATATGTATTTCTGGAGGATGAATATTTATGAGAATAAACTTGTGAAAAGTTGATTATAGATACACACATAAATATGAATTTATTTAGGGAGTGTATAATAAGACACATATATTTCGTATTTGAAAAATCTGGAATATATATATATATATATATATATATATATATATATATATATATATATATATACAGACATTAAAATACACACACAGAAATTAAAAAGTAGCAATATATGAACAAAACCATATTCACCATGAAATATATATCATCCACAGATCAAAAAATATTCATTTTACTGAACATGGATTTATGTATTATGTTGTTCATCTAGGATACTCCCTCATAGGTTGAATTTTCAGTTCCAAAAGTGTTTAACAGGAGTGATCTCTTCTCACAATTTGTATCTGCCAAGTCAACCACCTCACAAGAATGTACGTGTGGTACCAGGTAGAATTCTATGTGTGCATATAAAAATACATGTGCTCAATAGGCTACAGCGAAAGGGAGACAGGAATTCCCATATTTGTTAACTTTAAAAAAACAAGGAGAACTATTTGAACAAACAGTTGAATAGATTTATAACATGCAAAAGGCAAGTCCAACTATACACCATGCCTCCTCTGAACTGCTTGTATTTCTATTCTGTTTGGGTTATTTTTCTCCATCATATTAAGATTAGTAGTCAGAGCCTAGTAGTTTATGAGATAATGACAGGGATTCAGTATTTCGAATGGAAAATTGGAAAAATTATCTGATGTGTTTACAAATATGTGCTGCACAAAAATCTTCCCACTCTCATCCAGAACAATGCCTTGACATTACCTTCGTACAAAGTAAGACACAATTAAGAAGAAGAGTTAGAAAATCTGTGAATACATATCTGAAATGGAAAATTCTCAGGAGTTCACAACCTTGGAGGTGGTAGAGGAGTTTCCAAAAGTAAGGGACAGTGTAAACACTCCACAAACATGGAGCTCTGCCGGTATTAAGACTTCTTCAGAAACTTCCTCTGAGGTTGGGCACTTGAAATATATGTTGTTGTCAGGAGCTTTAGTTTCTTTTGTAGTGACACCATCAATGATGGGTCTGCAACTATGTGACCTGGAAGACATGGCTTCTTATTTTCCAATGAACATGAGGCAGCAGTGCTGAATTCTCTCTTTGTATGTAATCTGTGGACACTGGGGGCTAAGTGTCTCCCCGTGTGGACTGTGAAGCCATGTGGTCATCTTCCACTTTTCGTGGTGTTTCTTGCTGCTGCACTGGGAGTTTCGTAGTTGCTTAATGAAATAAAAGGAGTTCAACTGGGACACATGCTGGAGAAAGTTCTGTAACGTGTGGTGTGTCAGGGTCTGCAGGACAATGCACCAAGCAGTGTTCTATCCCTCATAGCTTGCCCCATTGCCCCCTTGTCCATATCAACCATATTCTGAACATTGCCCTGAAACCTCTCCATATAACAACATGTCTTTACATATAATGGTCTGCTATCTGCACTATGTCAGTAACATGCCATTTGGAAGCCAATGGCCGATCCACATGGCCCCACAACAGATGTTTTTTTTATTTTTATTTTTTTTCACACACCTGCCCACCACTGCTCTAGTCCCACTACTCAGCAGTCTCCAACTACAGGCATCTCTGTTCTACACCATTTTAATGAAACCCAGTCAATCAAGTCACTGTGTGGTATACTCTTGAACTGCAACAGGACATTCAAAGGTTCTCCAGTGCCACCTGGTCATGGAAATTTCAAAAATTTCATGGTATTTATCTAGCCATTTTTCAAGTATGAAGTTGGACCCACTGTGAGTTTCAATTTATTGTGGAGCCAGTAAATGTTGAGGAAGCTCATTTCAATGAAATCTCTGGAGAACTCTCACAGGCAAAGCTTCCCAAAGAGTGGCCAAAAGGTCACACGAAGCCAGGACCATTGAGGTTTACATATGAGGTCCATGTGTGTTTTGACTCTCAACTATGGTTGCCAAGTCTTTCAGAATAAAATCATGTGATATCCTGGCTGAGATTCCCAGTGCTCTGTGGAAAGTGACCCTCATCTCAGTTTCCAAGGGCAACACTCATGCGTGGCCTACTAAAATCTCAACACAATTCATGGCAATACTTCTCTGAGATAAATTCCAGAACTTAATCTCTAAGGGGAATCACACCAGAGTTCAGGCCCAGGTGGACCCAGTCATCTCTTCCAACCACCACACAAATGACCACAATTAAAACCAAAACACTCCCACATGGGCCTCATCTTCTTCCATATAGACACTCATCATAACCTCTGGCTGGAATTTGCCATGAGGGGCACAGCCCAAGACAGTGTCCAAAAAAAGCTCCCTTGCCCCTCATTTGCCTAAAGTCAGGGTGGCTTGGACACCCTTCCTTTGAACCAGGAATGATCAAGTAGCCCTGCCATTAATACTGCTCTGCTTCTCCAATTTGAGGCCTACTGACTGTCAGGTATAAATTTTTTATGGGATTTGGAGTCATGAGAAAACCCAAGCACATATGGGCTAGCCTCTGCAGTGCCTGGAAGAACTCATTTGTCCCAAAGAATCCCTATTCTCACTTGATGGAAATCAGGAACGGTAAAGGTCGGGCGAACCTCAGAAGAAAAGACCAACAAGAGAATGTCTCATGCAACAGCAAAGGGTTTATTGGTGGTCCAGCATGCTGGGGCTCAGAGCTCACTTCTGAGGAGCAAAGAACAAAGAGCCACGAGAATAACTTGAGCAAAGTTTATATACATTCTTTAGAGAGGGCAGCGACTTTACATACATCATATCTTCTTTAGCAAATCATCATATACCAAGGGAAAATCAAATAACAACTCTAAAACATGATAAGCAAATTTATTGGCGGGAGCATGCCGGGCAGGGGATGATTGGTCAGCCCTGAGAAGGGCTATACATTTAAACTAATTTGTTGAAGCCCTGAGATATATACGTGCAGATCTGCATGGTTTCTGGGAAGGGGTTGTTATTTAACTAGGTGGTCAGGGAAGATTTCAGCACACATCTAAAGGGCAGTTCTGGGAATTGTCTTAAATGCCACAGGAATTTCAGGTTCTTAGTGCAACTTGGAAGCTTTATAAAACCTGGTTCTTTACGTTTCAATTTCAATTTCTTTTATTCTTTCATTTCCCACTCCTTTTTCTGACTACTTTTAATCTTAAAAATAATGAGTCATAATTATTGCGGGGTCTCACATTCTATTTCTCCCAGTGGAGCGTATTTCTGTCTGATTACCATGAGTTTTACCTGTCCAATTTGAGCCTGGAGAAAGGAAACTATGCGGTTAAGCAAACAAGTTCCCACAGTTAGCAACACCATAAGGATGATCAGGGGTCCCGGTAAGCCTAATAGAAGTGTAGTTAACCAGGGAGACTGAGTAAACCATGACTCAAAAGACCCATGTTGAATCTCCCTTTCTCTCTGGCGCTCTTCAAGTCTTTTTCTCAATTGACCCATGGATTATTTTGCAACTCCAGTATGGTCAGCATAAAAACAACATTTTTCTATCAGTGAAGCACAGAGGGCAAGAAATGTGTTGGGATTTTTGGAGGCCACGCTTGAGACTCGCCCTTGGAAACTGAGATCTATACCAAGGGTGGCTTTCCACAGAGCCCAGGGAATCTCAGCCATGATATCATATGATTTTATTTTGAAAGACTTGGCAGAAATAGTTGGGAAGCCTTGCCTGTGAGAGTTCTCCAGAGCTTTCATTGAAATGATCTTCCTCATCATTTTATGGTTCCTGAATGAATTGAAATCCACAGTTCCTCCAACTTCATCCTTAAAAAATGGCTACATAAATACAATGACATTTTTGAAATTCCCATGACCAGGAGCCATTTGAGAATCTTTGGATGTCCTGTTGCTGATTTGAGTGTACCAGACAGTGCCTTGATTGACTGGGTTTCATGATAATGGTGTAGAAAAGAGATGTCAGTAAGTTGGAGCCTGCTGATTACTGTTCATAGAGCAGTGTTTTGCAGGTGTGTGATAAAACTTCTGTGTTGCGGCCATGTGGTTCTGCCATTGACTTCCAAATGGGTTGTGACTGACATGGTGCAGCCAGCAGAATATCTTGTTAAATGGAGAAAGCATCTTGTTATATGGAAAAACTTCAGGGCAATGTTCAGAATCAGGTTGTTATGGTCAAGGGGGCAACCAATGTGGGATAGAAGACTGTTTGTTGCATTCTCCCGCAGACCCTGACACACGACACGTGACAGAACTCCCTCCATCACTGTTTCCCAGTTGAACTTTTTGTATTTCATGAAGCATATACAAAACTCCCAGTGCAGCAGGAAGAAACACAACAAAAATTGGAGGATGACCAAATAGCTTCACAGTCCACATGGGGAATCACTTAGCCCCAGTGACCACAGTTATCTACAAAGAGAGAATTCAGCACTGCTGCTTAATGTTCATTGGAATTTAAGAGACCATGTTCTCCAGGTCACATAGATGCAGACCCAGCTTTGATGGTCTCACTACAAAGGAAGCAAAAGCTCCTGACAACATATATTTCAAGTGCCCAAACTCAGAGGCAGTTTCTCAAGAAGTCTGTAGGCCAACAGTGCTCCATGATTGTGGAGTTTTACCCTGTCCATTACTTTTGGAAACTCCTCTACCACCTCCAAAGTTATGAACTCCTGAGAAATATCCATTCGAGATATGTATTCACAGATTTTATTACTCTTCTCCTCTAATTGTGTCTTAATTGGGGCGAAGGTAATGTCAAGTAATTGTTCTGGATGAGAGTGGAAGGATTTTTGTGTAGCATATATTTGCATACACATTGGATTCATTTTCCACTTTTCCATTTGAAACACTGAATCCCTAACACTTACCTATACCCTACTAGACTCTGTCACCTAATCCTAATATGATGGAGAAAAATAACCCAAACAGAATTGAAATAGAAGCAGTTCAGAAAAGGCATGGTGTATAGTTGGACTTGCCTTTTGAATTATATAGGGTAGGAGTTGTAAATCTAGTCAATTTTTTTTAAATAGTTCTCCATGTGTTTTTAAAGTTAACAAATATGTGAATTCCTGTCTACCTTTCACTGTAGCCTATTCATCACATGTATTTTTATAAGCACATGTAGAATCCTACCTGGTACCACACGTACACTATTGTGTGGTGGCTGAATTGGCAGATACAAATTGTGAGAGGAGATCACTCCTCATAAATGCTGTTGGAACTGAAAATTCAACCTATGGGTGAGCGTCCTAGCTGAACAACATTATACATAAATCCACGTTCAGTACAATGAATATCTTCGATCTGTGAATGATATATTTTTCATGGTGAATTTCAATTGGCATATAGTGCTACTCTTAATATTTGTGTGTGTTTGTGTGTGTGTGTGTGTGTGTGTGTGTGTATATATTGTGTATATATATATATATATATATATATATATATATATATACACTCTCCAGATTTTTCAAAATTTGAAATATATGTGTATCTTTATACATTTCCTAAATTCATTCATATTCAAGTACGTGGATTTATAATCATCTTTTCACAAGATTATTCTCAGAAATATTCAGCCACCTGGAATACCTATTTGTTTCCTTCTACTGAAAACTAACTTCAGTGAATGGTGTATACAATTCCTAATATTTCTACAGTAACTGACCCAGTTTAACATCAATGCAAGTAGACTCCTATGGGACATGATGTGTATTTTGAAGTTCATTTTTTTCAACACTTTTACATTACTATTTCTTTAGTTTATGCACATCATTGGATATATATTTCATCCACAAGTTCACAAATTTATAGTCATTTGTTTCACTTTCAATCACTTTCTACTTCAGAACACCTATATTCCTCCATGTTTTTGACTGATCGTTTCATGAGACTTCTTTCCAAACACATTATTTTTGATTTCCATAATTACTTTTGAAGAAAATCTCACACACTCTAAATGATGAACCATAACAATAATATTACCATTAGATGTATAACTGGTTGTAATGAATGATTGTATATCAATATATTATTTCTTATATATTTTCAGATATCAATTCAATCCATTATTTACAGTTTAACCAGTTATATTATTTATACACAGTATTGTCTATTCATGTATTATCTCTATATTCATAGACACACGGTACACCTGTTTAAACCCCCAATACTAATTTATTCGCCTTCAAAATATTCCTCCCAGAAATGGGGGAAAAAATACTCATGTCACCTGACCTACATATACATTTTATCACAGCAATATTCTGGACACAAAAAAGCAAATGTCACAGTTATAATTGTACCAATGGAAAGGTCGGGCGAGCATTGGAGGAAGAGACCACCAAGAGACAGTCTCATGCAACAGCAAACTGTTTATTGGGGGTCCAGCATGCTGCGGCTCAGAGTTCACTTGAATTTAGCAGAGAGCCCTGAGAACAGCTTAAGCAGAACTTATATACTTTCCTTGGAGATGGCAGGGAGTGAAGTTTATTGATGGGTCAGGGCAAGTGTGCGGTGTGCGTGCAAATGTATGAAGGAGTACATTCTGCAGTTTGCCAGTTGGGGACATCACACTCTGGGAAGATGATTAGCAAAGAGTTCTCAAGATTTCAACAGTGTTTTGCTAAGTATACAGAAAAACAGGAAGTGGCAAGTACCTATTTTATTAACTTTTCATTCCCCACTTCTTCTTCGGGTTACTTTTAATCATAAAAGTGATCACTGGGGGGTGTCACATTTTATGTCTGCTAGTGGGGTATATTGCTGTCTGATTACCATAAGTTTAACATGTCCAATTTGAGCTTGGAGAAAGGAAACTACACGGTTGAGCAAACAGCGCCCTACAGTTAGCAATAATATGAGGATTATTAATGCACCGGCCAAGGCTGATAAAAGCGTAGTTAACCCCGGGGACTGTGTGAACCAAGACTCAAACCACCCTTTTTGGGCCTCTGTCTCTGGTTGATGCTCTTCAAGTCGTTTTCTTAATTTACTCTTAGATTGTTTTACAACTCCAGTATTGTCGGAATAAAAACAACATTCTTCCCTCAATGCAGCACAAAGGCCCCTTCTCTCATGAAGAGGAGGTCCAACCGTCGCCTGTTCTGTAAAAGGTTAAAGATTTCTGTAAAGCTGTGATGGAGGTTTTAAATATCTTTTAGTTTTGGTCTATTGCTGCTTCTCATTGAGTCATTTGTTGTGTCCCATTGACTAAGGCAGTGGTTCCTGTGCCCAACTCTGCAGCAACTCCTATTCCTAATAGGATGGCTAAAGTGAGGGATACAGGTTTCCGGCGGAACCGTGTTTTATGGCCCCCTATTTGAAATTTAAATGAACCTGCGTCATGATAGAGCACTCTGGGAAACATCTGCACCATTAAATAATTAAGCAGATCTGTTGACAATTTTATGAACACATAAACAATGTTTAAGTATATTGAATTATACTGTTGTAGGGACAGAAACGGCAAGGCACCTAAGATAGCACCGAAGCTAGGAAAATAGTCCTATTTGGTTGCAAATGGATTTAGAAGGCATTGCTTCTGTTGTAATCAATTAATCCCCTGGACCCCAAGTTTAGGTAGTTTCAGAATTTTTTACCCAACATGTAAATAAAGGGACTCAGAATTTCATGGTCTGCAGAAGTTCACAAAAGTCAGTTTTTGTTTCTGTTTTATTTCCTCTGTTCTGGCCAAGTTAACTTTTTAAGAACACCTGAGAGGGGGAGAGCTTTTGTCTTCTCTTTTTTTTTCTTTCTGCCAGCTGTGAAAATGGAGCCCAGTTGGTAACTTCTTTATCTTAGAAATGTAGCCATCTCTGTGAAGGCCCAACTCAAGGCCAGAGACCTTGTTCACATATTTTGTGAAAAACTAGTAAGGGGGTGTCTAGCTTCGGAGTGCTGATTTTTCCAGCCAGTGGCAAGTAGAACAGGGCAACAAGAAATGAGGAAGTTTATCTACATTGAACTCTTTCATAGGGACTCTTTTGCTGAAAGTCCTAAAGTCAGCCATGGTGAAGACTTCTGGAGAAGGTCAGTTAAGACTTTTCTGTGCTCCTGGTACAGAGGGGGAAGACGTGAAAGGCTGTGGGTGAGAGCAGCTCTGTGGAGTTCAGAATGAGGAAGGACAGATGTAAAAGAATAATGGGAAATGGGTTTGGAATTTTGCTAGCAAGAAAAACTTGGGCAGTAGAACAGGTAGAGCAGAGGGGAAGATGGGAGTGAGTATATCAAAAAGCCTGTGAGGGACTTTAAATTCTTAGTAATCTGTTTTCAGTGTTGACAAAGCAACCTCAAAGGCCATTTTTATTACATCTTGGATAGGGGTCTGAGGGTTCCCTCAGCCTGTTTGGGCTTTTGGTTAGCTGCTAAGAGGACCTGTTGGGACCCGGTGTGAACACTGACAAGAGAAGAGAGGAGTGAGTGGGTAGAGGAGTACCTCAGTACCTGCTACCTCAGCAGGGGGGCAATGGTCTGAAAACCGGCGGAGGTTTGGGTATTTGATCTAGTAATGGAGGGGAGAAATCAGGTTGCTGAGGTGGGTTTGACAGCAGAGCGTCTGGAGCAGAAGGCAGAGGGTGAGGATCTATTGGGGAAGCATAGTTCAGGATTTGAGCGAAGGAGGAAAAAGGCCTCCACATAGGGGAATTTCCTTCCACCTTTTTGAGCACTTGCCGTAGTTAAAAATGTCAGGCAGAATTTGAGGATCTAGAGACCCCTCTGGGGGCCATCAGTTTTGGTTGTCTAATTGGTAATATGGCCAATGCTGTGTACTGAATTTGATGATGAATTTGGGTTCCACTAGGCAGCCCCTATATGCTCGCATCCCCATGACTTACAGAAGAAGTCGGCTTTTCCCTCACACAGCCATGGCTTTTGTGGCTTTGATAACTGCCGGGTAAACATAGTAATCTAGGCTAGCCAACTTGCTTCTGGCTCGCGTGTTCCTTCACTCATAATAGCAAAAATCACACACTCTTTCTGATAAACTGTAGCCCTATTATTACCATTAGATGTATAATTCATTGGAATGAATGTATGTATACCAATATAAGATTTCCTGTATATTTTTAGATATCAATTAAATCCATTATTTAAAGTTGAAACCAGTTATATTATTTATTCACATTATGGTCTATTCATTCATTATCTCTATTTTCATAGACACAGGGTAAACCTATTTTTACCCCCAATACTAATTTATGCATCTTCAAATATTGCTCCTAGAAATGGTGGAAGAAATACTCATGTCACCTTATCTACATATATATTTTATCACAGTAATATTCTGGACACAAAAACCAAAGGTCTCACTTTTTCTTCTACCAAAACGTAAATGGAAAGTGAGCATGGATTACTTAAAACATGCACCTTCGGGTTGCCTAATGCTCTCAAATGTCAATCATATTGGTGACTACATATTTGTTTCTTTCTAAGATTATATATTCAATCAAGCCTGTTGAAATTGTCTAATCCTATCACTCACTTTATACTTTGCCTGATTTTCTAATGTCTCTATTGATATCAGCTTTCCTACATATTTTCACCAGTTCATCATTGTGACTGACTTCACATGTGCTGACATTTACACTCATTCTCTACCAGAAACCCTATTGCTAAAGAACTTTTGGTCCAAATCCTATACTCACTCTTCTTCCAAAATCTACCGACTACCTTCCCAATCCTGCCGACTATCCCTCTTTGACTGGATGTTCTCTGCTACATTCATACATCCAAAGTAAATGGTCCTATGCCATTGTATGTCGATTTATCTGAGACATCTGTGCAGAATGTAATTCAAAGCTAAGTATCACCATCAAGGGCCCAATGCCCTTGTGGGCTTCGAATCTTACCTAGATTTCTGTTTTCATACTTATATTTCACCTTCACCTCTTCTTATAAATATCACAGGTTCCCTATACCATTATTCATCCAGCAGAATGATTCCTAACCCAAATCGAACATGTTATTAATCCTAGCCATACACAGTTTCCTCAATCTAACTTTACAGAAGAGAAGGGACAGAGTTATTCTTACTATAGAAATGTAGGGGATCTTTCACCTGCTGAGAACCTCAAAGGTCCATGCAGAAATGTTTCCTGGAGAAGATGTATGCAGCTATGAAGGACCTGAGAGAGCAAGAGTCATCATCCCTGGCAAACAACTTGATCTGGATGGTCTGAATGAGCCACTCTCTTCTCAATGTAGAGAAGGTGGACCAATCCAGGCCTGAGTAGAGAGCTCTTCCTGGGTAGCTATGGTTGATATACCATTCCAACTTGTGAAAGTGTCACAGGAAGTAGGGGCAACCTCCATCTCATGGGACTCTTGGAAGCAACTGTTAGGACATATGGTTACCAAAGCAGTGACCTCATTCAGTTCCTGATGGAAGTGACCTCACCTCACTTCCTTGTTGATGGAATTCTCTGAAATTGGGATCCAGGAAGCCAGGCATCCAGAGCCAGACCCAGTCCCAATTTCAGTGTGCTCACTTGAATGGAATTACCAAGGAGAGGGTCAGTCATTCTTGGTTCCTACTGATGTGAGGATGGGCAAATGCCAGGAAAGCTCTGAAGAGGCTTCTGTCCTGAAAAAGCAGGTAGTGGCTCACCCCTGGCTACTGAAAACCTCAGAGAGTTGGCCAAGGGACCAGATGTGAGACAGGACAGGCCATGTCTGGGAAAGATAGTATGGCCCTCCAGTTAGAGAACACTCCAGATAGTCACAGACCTACTTGGTGGAAGGAGGTGTCTTTGTGGGTGTGGGTGTGAGTTTGTGGTTATGTCTCATATTCTGAGAATAGGTAGGAAAGGCGGTTTGTTTTCTTTTGCTTGGACTGTTTCTAAAATGTCATTTGACAAGGCAAGTGTTTCTATATCTGTGTATCCCACTGTATCTGTGGATGTAGACATTAGAAAAGAGAATGCATCAATGAATGTTTTCTGTGTAATAGAGAGCTTTCTAGCATTCATCCTTCCCAATTTATGAATAGAGTGTGACTAGCCTTATTGATGTGCAATACTTGCTATCTTCCCAAGTTCCTGTTTTCTTTCTGAATTCTGTCCACTCTACAGAATAGGCTCATGGATTTGTGTTCAAGATATGTACCACCTCCAAGCTCTGTCACATGGACATGTACTGGATAGCTGAAGGGAATGGGAGCATTTCAGAAAACTCAGATATCAGTGTGAGCAGGAAAGTCTCATTGAAGAAACCCTGCTTGGCGCCATTTGCTTACCTAATGTTCTGTTGCCCTGAATGTCAGGAATGTCTTTGCCTCATGCCACACTTTTGTGAAGCCTGAAGAAAACAGTTTTCAAATGGTAATGAATGGGCATCACCTGTGTCTCTTTGCTTAAAATGCTTTGGAAAAGCATGTGTCTGAATAAGGCTCTTCACCCTGTGTGAGGCTGTGGCTTAGATTCTTAGCACCTGATGGATCTAAATAAAGATCATATATGTGCATCCAAAACCGAAATGGCAAAAAGATCAGTCATTGTGTATGAAGTCTTTTGCCTTCTTCTGTTAGGTTCCTGACCTCCATCAAGTGAGAATAGGGATCCTTTGGGTCAAATAAGTTCTACAAACCCCTGCAGAGGTGCTTGGGGTATCTCCTGACTCCAAATCAAATAAAGAATCTATACCTGACTGTCAGTAGGCCTCAAATTGGAGAAGCAGAGCAGTATTAATGGCAGGCCTATTTGATCACTCCTGGTTCACAGGAAGGGTGTCCAGGCCACTCTGACTTTAGGCAAATGAGTGGCAAGGGAGATTATCTTTGACACTGTCTTGAGCTGCGCCCCTCATAAAAATCACCAGCCGGAGTTAATGATGAGTGCGTACATGGAAGAAGATGAGGGCCATGTGGGAGGGTTTTGGTTTTAATTGTGGTCATTTGTGTGGCGATTGCAAGAGATGACTTGGTCCACCTGGGCTTGAACTCTGGCGTGATTCCCCTTATAGACTAAGTTCTGAAACTGACCTCAGAGAAATATTGCCATGAATTGTGTTGGGATTTTAGGAGGCCAATCATGAGAGTTGCCCTTGGAAACTGATCTAGGGCCAGGGTTGCTTTCCACAGAGCACTGGGAATCTCAGCCAGGATATCACATGATTTTATGCTGAAAAACTTGGCAGCAAGAGTTGAGAGGCTAAACACACATGGACCTCACATTGTAGACCTCAATTGACCTGGCTTCATGTGACCTTTTGGCCACTCTTTTGGAAGCCTTGCCTGTGAGAGTTTTCCAGAGCTTTCTTTGAAATGAGCTTCCTCACATTTAATGGTTCCTCAATAAATTGAAACCCACAGTGCCTACCACTTCATCCTTGAAAAATGGCTACATAAATACCATGAAATTATTGAAATTCCCATGAACAGGTGGCACTGGAGAACCTTTGTGTCTCCTGTTGCTGATCATGAGTGTACCAAACAGTGCCTTGATTGACTGGGTTTCATGAAAATGGTGTAGAACAGAGATGCCAGTAAGTTGGAGCCTGCTGAGTAGTGGGCTTAGAGCAGTGGTGGGGAGGAGTGTGATAAAACATCTGTGGTTGGGCCATGTGGATCTGCCATTGGCTTCCAAATGGCTTGTGACTGACATGGTGCAACCAGCAGACCCTTATAAGTAAAGGCATCTTGTTATATACAGAGGTTTCAGGGCAATGTTCAGAATCAGGTTGCTATAGTCAAGGGGCCAAGCTATATGGGATACATGCCTGGTTGGCGCATTCTCTTGCTGACCCTGACCCACCACACGTGACAGAACTCCCTCCAGCACTGTGTCCCAGTTGAACTCCTGGTGTTTCGTGAAGCAAATACCAAACTCCCAGTGAAGCAGCAATAAACAAAAAGAAAATTCGAGGATGACCAAATGGCTTCACAGTCCACGCGGGGGAGACACTTAATTCCCAATGGCCACAGTTTGCCTTCAAAGAGAGAATACAGCACTGCTGCTTTATGTTCATTGGAAAATAAGAAACCATATCTTCCAGGTCACATAGATGCAGACCCAGCTTTGGTGGTCTCACTACAAAGGAAGCTAAAGCTCCTGACAACAACATATATTTCATGTGCCCAAACTCAGAGGCTGTTTCTCAAGAAGTCTTTAATCCAGCAGAGCTCCATGTTTGTGGCCTGTTTACACTGTCACTTACTTTTGGAAACTCTTCTACCACCACAAGGTTGTGAACTCCTGAGCATGTTCCATTCCAGATATATATTCAGAGATTTTCAAACTCTTCTCCTCTAATTGTGTCTCACTTTGGGTAATGGTTATGTCAATGCATTGTTCTGGATGAGTGTGGGAGGATTATTTTGTAGCACATATTTGCCTTCTAATTGGATTCATTTTCCATTTTTTTTGGAAATACTGAATCCCTGACACTACCCCATACCCTAATAGACTCCGACTACTAATCTTAATATGATGGAGAGAAATAACCCAAGCAGATTGGAAATTCAAGCAGTTCAGAGTAGGCATGGTGTCCAG
The DNA here is from genome assembly GCF_048772815.1 of Callospermophilus lateralis. Taxonomy (NCBI): domain Eukaryota; kingdom Metazoa; phylum Chordata; class Mammalia; order Rodentia; family Sciuridae; genus Callospermophilus; species Callospermophilus lateralis. The sequence continues at coordinate 725,125 of NW_027514637.1, forward strand.
TTGGACTTGCCTTTTGCATGATAAAGTGTAGCTGTTATAAGTCTAGTCAATTTTTTGTTGAAATAGGTCTCCATGTGTTTTTAAGTTAACAAATATATGAATTCCTGTCTCCCTTTCTCTGTAGCCTATTCAGCATATGTAATTTTATATGCACATATGGATTCCTACGTGGTATCACATGTACATTCTTTTGAGATGACTGATTTGGCAGATACAAATTGTGAGCAGAGATCACTCCTACTAAACGCTGTTGGAACTGAAAATTCAAATTATGGGTGAATTTCCTAGTTGAACAACATTATACATAAATCCAAGTTCAGTAAAATAAATATATTTTGATCTGTGGATGATATATATTTCAAGATGAATTTCGATTGGCATATATATTGCTAATTTTTAATGTCTGTGATATATATATATATACACAAACACACACACACACTCTCCAGATTTTTCAAAATATGAAATATATGTGTCTTATTATACATTCTATAAATTTATTCATGTTTATGTGTGTGGATTTATAATCAACATTTCACAAGATTTTTCTCAGATATATTCATCCACCCAAAATACGTATTGTTTCCTAGTACTGACAACGAACTTCAGTGAATGGTGCATTCAAATCCAAATATTTCTACAATACCTCACCCAGTTTAACATCAATGCAAGTAGATTCCTATGGGATATGATGTGTGTTTTGACATTCATTTTTATTCAACACTGGTACTTTACTATTTCTTCAGATTATGCACATCATAGGATATACATTTCATCCACAATTTCGCAAAATTACAGGCATTGATTTCACTTTCAATCACTTCCTGTTTCAGAACACATGTATTCCTCCAGGTTTCTTGACGGGTCTTTTCATGAGACTTCTTTCCAAACACATAATTTTCGATTCCCATAATCACTTTTGAAGCAATACTCACAAACCCTTCATGATAATCCATAACACTAATGTTAACATTAGATGTACAACTGGTTGGAATGAATGAATGTATATCAATATAAGATTTCTTATATATTTTCACATATCAATTCAATCCATTATTTAAAGTGGAATCAGTTATATTATTTATTGACAGTATCGTCTATTCATGCATTATCTCTATATTCATAGACACAGGGTACACCTCATTGTACCCCCAATATTAATTTATACGTCTTCAAAATATTGCTCCCAGAAATGGTGGAAGAAATACCCATGTCACCTGATCTACATATACAATTCATCACAATAATATTCAGGACACGAGAAGCAAATGACACACTTATGATTGTACCAAACTTAAATGGAAATTGAACATGGATTACTAAAAACATCCATGTCCAGTTTGCCTAATGCTCTCATTTGAAAATCCTATTGGTGTCTCCATATTTGTTTCTTCCAAAGATTATATATTCAAACTCAACCCTGTTGAAAAAGTCTAATCCTGTCATTCACTTTATACTTTGCCTGATTTTGTAATGTCTCTATTGATATCTTCTTTCCTTCATATTTTGCACAGTTCATCATTGTTACTGAATCTTCACATGTGGTGACACATACATTTACTCTCTAACTAAAACCCTATTGCTAAAGAAATTTGTTCCAAATCCTATATCCACTCTTCTTCCTAAACCTACTGACTATCTTCCTAATCCTAACTTCTATCACTTTTTGACTGGATGTTCTCTTCTACATTCAATCATCCAATGTACAAGGTCGTATGCCATTGCATATCGATTTATCTGAGACATCTGTGCAGAACCTAATTCAATGCTACATATCCTAATCAAGGGCCCAATGACATTCTGGGCTTCAAATCTTACATAGATTTCTCTTTTCTTAATTATATTTTACGTATATATATTGTTGTAAATATTGCAGGTTCCCAATTCCTTTATTCACCCTGCAGAATTATTCCTAACCGAAATCGAATCTAATATTAACTCTAACCATACACTGATCCCTCAATCTTACATTACAGAAGAGCAGGGACAGAGTTGGTGTTAAACACAGAAATGTAGGGGATCTTACTCATGCAAAGAACTTTGAAGGTCCATGCAGAAATGATCCCTGGAGAAGATGTAGGCAACTATGAAGGACCTGAGAGAGCAAATGTCATCTTCCATGGAAAGCAACTTGGTCAGGATGAAGGGTTGTGTCTGAATCAGCCTCTCTCTTCGTAATGTAGAGAAGATGGACCAAACCAGGCCTGTGTAAAGAGCTGTTCCCGGGTGCCCAAGTTTGATATACCATTCTAACTTGAGAAAGTGTCACAGGAAGTAGGGGCAGCCTCCATCTCATGGAACCCTTGGAAGCAACTGTTAGGAAAAAGTGGTTGCCAAGGCAGTGACCTCATTTAGTTCAGGAAGGAAGTGACCTCACCTCACATCCTTGGTGATGGAACTCTCTGAACTTGGCATCTGGGAAGCAGGCACCCAGAGCCAGTCTCAGTCCTAGTCCCAGTAGTCTCACATGTTTGGATTTACCAAGGACAGAGTCAGTCTTTCTTGCTACCTACTGATGTGAAGATGGCCAAATGCTAGGAAAGCTCTTAAGAGGGACCTTTCCTGAGAAAGCAGGTAGTGTCTCACCGCTCGCTTCTGACAACTTCACAGAGTTGGCCAAAGAGACCAGATCTGAGATAGGACAGGCCATTTCTGGTGAACATACTATGGCCCACCAGTCAGAGCACACTCTTGAGAGTCACAGACCTACTTGGGGGAAGGTGGTGCTTTTGTGGGTGTGGGTGTGGTTTTGTGGTTTTGTCTCAAGTTGTGAGAATAGGTAGGAAAGTCAGTTTCTTTGGATTGGCGTTGACTGTTTCTAGTAAGTCGTTTGACAAGGCGAGTGTTTCTATATCTGTGTATCCCACTCTGTCCGTGATTATAGATATTAGAAAAATGAATGCATCAATGGATACGTCCTGTCTGGTAGAAAGCTTCCCAGCAGTCATCCTTCCCAATTTATGAATGGACTGCTATTTGCCTTATCAATGGGCAACACCTGCTATCTTCCTAAGTTCCTGTTTTCTTCCTGACTTCTGGCCACTCTCCACAAAAGGCTCATGGTTTTTTGTCAAAGATATGTACCACCTCCAAGCTCTGTGACATGGCCATGTACTGGATAGCTGAAGGGAATGGGAGCATCTCAGAAAACTCAGATATCAGTGTGACCAGTAAAGTCTCAGTGGAAAAACCCTGCTTTGGGCCTTTTTCTTACCTATTGTTCTGTTGCCCTGAATGTGAGGAAGGTCTTTGCCTCAGGCCACACCTTTGTGAAGCCTGAAAAAAACAGTTTTCAAATGGAAATGAGTGGACATCACCTGTGGCTCCCTGCTTAATTGCTTTGGAAAGGGATGTGTCTGAATCAGCATTTTTGCCCTGTGTGAGGCTGTGGCTTAGATTCTCAGCACCCTATGGATCTAAAGACAGATCCCTTGAGTTAATCCAAAACAAAAATGGCCAAAAGAGAACTCATTGTGGATGACGTCTAACCAACTCAACTAACCAACTCACAGTGAAAGTAAATAACTTTTGAAGTGGAGGAGACCGCAGTAAACTTTGAAGTGGATACAGGGGCAATATATTCAGCCCTTAAGGCCACATTGGGCCCTCTATCAAATAAAAGGTCTCTAGTTCAATGGGCTAAGGGCAGTAAGTATTGGGCTGTGACAACTAAGAGGATTATGCACCCGAGGAAAGGAAAAATCAATCACTCTTTCCTAGTAATCCCAGAATGCCCAGCCCCATTGATGGGTAGAGATCTGCTCACCAAGCTCTGGGCCAAAATAACTTTTAACCCTGAAGGCCCCCAAGTGGAATTTCTAAATCCTTCAGTAAATACTCCTATAGTCACGGCTCTAAATATGTCAGTAGAAAATGTACAACAACTCACTCACCTTGGTTCAAAGAAACTGCAGGCATTCCTGAAGAATCAAGAACAGAGTTTTCGACTAACCGACTCACAGCAAAAGGAAATATCTGAATGGGTAACAAAAGCCTGTCAGGTCCATCAATGGGTTAAAGCTTACCCTTTCAAGCTTTCTGTAGGAAAGCACCTTTGAGGCACCAGACAAGGACTATTCTCGGAAGTGGACTTTACTGAAATTAGGCAGCAAGTTATGGACTTAAATATCTCCTAGTCTTTGTAGATACATTTTCAGGATGGATTGAAGCCTTCCCAAGAAAAAAAAAAGAAAAGAAAAAACATGGCGCAAATGGTGGTCAAGATGATTCTGAAAGATATTTTTCCAAGATATGGCCTGCCTACAGTAATAGGGTCTGATAATGGACCGGCGTTCATGGGCAAGATAGGTCATGGGTTAACCATTACCCTGGTGATTAATTGGTAGTTACATTATGCTTATAGACCTCAGAGCTCAGTACAGGTAGAAAAAATAAATAGAACCATTAAAGAGACCATAATTAAATTAAGCTTAGAGACCTGCATAAAAGATTGGACTATGCTCCTGCCTTATGCACTGTTTCATGCAAGAAATACTCCCTCTGTTTCTTTGTGTAACCGCTCCCCCTGTAAAATTCTCTGTGGTGCCCCTCCTCCAGTAAGGAACCTAACCCCAACTCTAAGACATAACGATCCCTTACACATCCCCTTGCTTGACAGACTTAAAGCTCTTGAAAGAACTCAGTGATACCTGTTAAAACAGCTGGCCATGGCCTACCAACCTGGGGACGAGGGGACTCCACATTGATATCAAGTAAGAGACTTCATCTACATAAGACGACATCAGGTGTCATCCCTGGAACCCCACTGGAAAGGATCATACCAGGTGCTACTTATAACACCTACAGTGGTAAAGGTAGACAGAATCACTTGCTGAATCCATGCCTCTCATCTCAAACCTGCGCCCTGTCCAAACTCTTGCTGGATACTGGAAATGACTGGTAACCCTTTCAAACTGCGTATTCGGCGTGTGGATAAGGCTATAGACTCTCCCCTTGGCCACCAGTAGTCCTAACCCTCATCAGCCCATTCAGCAGTGATGGCTGATACCAAATCCTCATTGACAAGAAGAATGGTCTATCGTGCATACAGCGCCCTTAGGGACCTGGTGGCCATCTCAACACCCAGACATTTGTCAGCTGGCTATAGGTTTTTCCTATTGGGATATCCCTGATAAAGCGGATCCCACTAAAATTCCATTAAATCCCTTCCGTATCATGTATAATGGAAACAAACTATGGATGTAGGGACACGCGAGTCAAATGCATGTTGGCTAGCCCAGATTACTATGTCAGCCCAGCATACTATCAAAGCCACAAACAGCCTCGGCTGTGTGGGGGAAAGCTGACTTCTTCTGTAAGTCATGGGGATGTTAGCATACAGGGACTGCCTGGTGGAATCCAAACTCCTCATCAAATTCTGTACACAGCATTGGCCATATTACCAATTAGACAACGGAAACCCCCTTGCTGAGGTAGCAGGTACAGAGGTACCCCTCCACCCAGACACTCCTCTCTTCTCCTGTCAGTGTCCGCAACGGGTTCTACCAGGTCCTCTTAGCAGCTAACCCAAAGCTCAAACCAGCTGAGGAGAACCCTCAGACCCCTATCCAAGATGTAATGAAAATGGCCTTTAAAGTTGCTTTGTCATCACTGAAAACAGGTGACTAAGAATTTAAAGTCCCTCACAGGCTTTTTGGGATACTCATTCCCTTTGTCCCCTCTGCTCTACCTGTTCTTGTGCTTAAGTTTTTGTTGCTAGGAAAATCTCAAACCCCTTTCCCAATATTCTTTTACATCTCTCCTTCCTCATTCTCAGATCCACGGAGCTGCTCTCAGCCTTGCCTTCCACGTCTTCCTCTCTGTACCAGGCCCACAGAAAAGTCTTAAATGACCTTCTCCAGAAGTCTTCACCATGGCTGACTTTAGGACTTTCAGAAAAAGAGTCCCTATAAAAGAGTTCACTGTAGATAAACTTCCTCTTTTCGTGTTGCCCTGGTCTACTTGGCAACTGGCTAAAAAATCAGCACTACTAAGCTAGACACACCCTTACTAGTTTTTCACAAAATATGTGAACAAGGCCTCTGACCTTGAGTTGGACTTCACAGAGATGGCTACAATTCTAAGATAAAGAAGTTACCAACTAGGCTCCATGGTAACAACTGTCAGGGAGAAAAAAAAAGCTCTCCCCATTTCAGGTGTCCTTGAAAATTTAACTTGCCCAGAACAGAGGAAAAAATAACAGAAACAAAAACTGATTTTTTGTGAACTTCTGCAGACTGTGAACTTCTGAGCCCCTTCCCTTACATGTTGGGTAGAAATTCTGAAACTACCTTAACTTGAGGTTCAGGGGATTAATTGATTACAACAGAAGCAATGTGCTCTAAATCCGTTTACAACCAAATAGGACTGTTTCTTTGTCTTTGGTGCTATCTTAGGTGCCTTGCCTTGTCCGTCATTACAACAGTTTCATTCTATATACTTAAACATTGTTTATGTTTTCATGAAATGGTCAACAGATGTGATTAATTATATAATGGTGCAGATGTTTCCCAGAGTGTTCAATGATGATGCAGGTCCATTTAAGGATCAAATAGGAGGGCATAAAATCCAGTTCCACCGGGAACCTGTATCTCTCACTTTAGCCATCCTATTAGGAAGAGGAGTTGCTGCAGGAGTGGGCAAAAGAACCACTGCCCTAGTCCATGGGATGCAACAAATGCTCCAATTAGAAGCAGCAATAGACCAAAACTTAGAGACAATAAAACCTCCATCACAGCTTTATAGGAATCTTTAACCTCTCTATCTGAAGTTGTTTAAAGAACAGGCGAGGGTTAAAACATCCTCTTCATGAGAGAAGGGGGACTATGTGCTGCATTGAGGGAAGAATGTTGTTTTTATGCTGACCATACTGGAGTTGTAAAAGAATCTATAAGTAACTTAAGAAAACGCCTTGAAGAGCGTCAACGAGAGACAGAGGCCAAAAAAGTGTGGTTTGAGTCTTGGTTATCACAGTCCCTCTTGTTAACTATGCTTTCATCAGCCCTGGCCAGTCCATTAATACTCCTCATATTATTGCGAACTGTGGGACCCTGTTGGCTCAACCATGTAGTTTCCTTTCTCCAAGCTCAAATTGGACAAGTTAAACTTATGGTAATCACTCAACAATATACCCCACTAGCAGAAGAATAAGTGGGGAATGAAAGGTTAATAAAATAGGTACTTGTCACTTCCTGTTTTTCTGTATGCTTAACAAAACACTGTTGAAATCTTGAGAACTGTCCCCAACTGCCAAACTGCAGAATGTACTCAGTCACCCGGTTGAAAAGCAAAGCGCCCACTCGCACTGACACATCAATAAACTTCCATCGCTGCCTTCTCCAAGGAAAGTACATAAGCTCTGCTTAAGCTGTTCTCAGGGCTCTCTGCTCTATTGAAGTGAGCTCTGCGCCCCAGCATTCTGGACCCACAATAAAACCTTTGTTGTTGTTTGAGACAGTCTCTTGGTGGTCTCTTCCTCCTATGCTGACCTGATCATTACAATATTTCACCGCTATATTCTTATAAATATTGCAGGTTACCAATACCATTATTCATCCAGCAGAATGATTCCTAACAAAAATCGAACAAGTTATTAATCCTAACCATATCATCTTCCCTCAATCTAACTTTACAGAACAGCAGGCACAGACTTGGTCTTACAATACAGGAATGTAGGGGATCATTCACCTGCTGAGAACCTCAAAGGTCCATGCAGATATGATCCCTGGAGAATATGTAGGCAGCTATGAAGGACCTGAGAGAGCAAAAGTCATCTTCCATGGCAAACAACCTGGTCAGGATGAAGGGATGTGTCTGAATCAGCCTCTCTCTTCTTAATGTAGAGAAGATGGAACAAACCAGGCCTGTGTGGAGAGTTGTTCCCGGGTGCCTATGGTTGATATACCATTCTAACTTGTGAAACTGTAACAGGTAGTAGGGGCAGCCTGCATCTCATGGGACCCTTGGAAGCAACTGTTAGGACAAAGTGGTTTCCAAGGCAGTGACCTCATTCATTTCCTGAAGGAAGTGACCTCACCTCACTTCCTTGTTGATGGAATTCTTGAACTTGAGATCCAGGAAGGCAGGCACCCAGAGCCAGTCCCAGTCTCAGTCCCAGTGTTCTCACTTGTTTGTATTTACCAAAGACAGAATCACTCTTTCTTGGTACCTACTGATGTGAGGATGGCAAAATGCCAAGAGAGTTCTTAAGAGGGGCCTTTCCTTGGAAACAAGGTAGTTGCTCACTGCTGGCTCCTGACAACTTCACAGAGTTGGCTAAGGAGAACAGATCTGAGACAGGGCATGCCATTTTGATGGAACATACTATGGCCCACAAGTCAGAGGACACTCCAGATATTCTCAGAATTACTAGGGGTAAGGAGGTGCCTTTGTGGGTCTGGGTGTAGTTTTGTGATTTTCCCTTTTTCTGAGAATAGGTAGGAAAGGCGGTTTGTTTGGTTTTAGTGAACCTTTTCTTGTAAGTCCTTTGACAAGGCAAGTGTTTCTATGTCTGTATATCCCACTGTGTCCGTGGTTGTAGACATTAGAAAAGAGAATTCATAAATGGATGTGTCCTGTCTAGTAGAAAGCTTCCCAGCATTCATCCTGCCCAAATTAAGAATGGACTGCAACTTCCCTTATCATTGGGCTACACCTGCTATTTTCCTAAGTTCCTGTTTTCTTCCTGAATTCTGGCCACTCTCCAGAATAGGCTCATGGTTTTGTGTCCAAGTTATGTACCACCTCCAAGCTCTGTGAAATGGCCATGTACTGGATAGCTGAAGGAAATGGCAAGCATCTCAGAAACCTCAGAAATCACTTGGACCAGGAAAGTCTCATTGGAGAAACCCTGATTTGTGCCTTCTGCTTACCTATTTTTCTGTTCCCCTGAATGTCAGGAAGGTCTTTGCCTCAAGCCACCCCTTTGTTAAGCCTGAAGAAAAGAGTTTTCAAATGGAATTGAATGGGCATCACCTGTGGCTCTTTGCTTAATTGCTTTGAAAAGGATGTGTCTTATTCAGAATCTTGGCCCTGCGTGAGGCTTTGGCTTAGAGTCTCAGCACCTGATGGATCTAAAGAAAGATTCCATGTGTATATCCAAAACGAAATTGGCCATAAGAGCAGTTTTTGTGGATGAAGTCTCTCGCATTCCTCTTTAAGTTTCCTGACCTCCATCAAGTGAGAATAGGGATCCTTTGTGTCAAATGAGTTCCTCAATGTCCTGCAGATGCTAGTCCATCGGTGCTTGGGTTTTCTCATGACTCCAAGTCACATAAAGAATCTAAAACCCATAGTCAATAGGTCTCAAATTGGAGAAGTGGAGCAGTATTAATGGCAGGCCTATTTGATCACTCCTGGTTCACAGAAAGGATGCCCAGGCCACCCTGAATTTAGGCAATTGAGGGGCAAGGGAGATTATTTTGGACACTGTCTTTGACTGAGCCCCTCATGGAAACCTCCAGCCAGAAGTTATGATGAGTGTCTAAATGGAAGAAGATGAGGGTCATGTGGGAGTGTTTTGATTTTAATAGTGGTCATTTGTGTGCCGGTTGGAAGAGATGACTGGGTCCACCTGGGCTTGAACTCTAGTGTGATTCCCTGTAGAGACTGAGTTCTGGAACTGACCTCAGGAAAGTATTGCCATGAATTTTGTTCGGATTTTAGGAGGCCAAGCATGAGATTCGCACTTGGAAACTGAGATCTAGGCCCAGGGTGGCTTTTCACAGAGCACTGGGAATCTCAGCCAGGATATCACATGATTTTATTCTGAAGGACTTGGCAGCCATAGTTGAGAGTAAAAACACACATGTACCTCACATCGTAGACCTCAATGCACCTTGCTTCATGTGACCTTTTGGCTACTCTTTGGGAAAACTTCCCTCTGAGAGATCTCCAGAGCTTTCAGTGAAATAAGCATCCTCAACATTTAATTGTTCCTGAATGCACTGAAACCCACATTGCCTCCAACTTCATCCTTGAAAAATGGCTTGATAAATACCATAATTTTTTTTAAAATTTTCATGAAGAGGTGGCACTGGAGAACCTTTGAATATCCTGTTGCTGATTATGAGTATACCAGTCACTGCCTTGATTGACAGGGTTTCAAGAAAATGGTGTAGAATCGAGAAGCCAGTATGTTGGAGCCTGGTGAGTAGTGGGCCTATTGCCGTGGTTGGCAGGTGTATGATGGAACATCTGTGGTGGGGCCATGTATATCAGCCATTGTCTTCCAAATGGCTTTTGGCTGACAAGGTGCAGCCAGCAGACACTTATATGTAATGGCATCTTGTTATTTGGAGAGGTTTCAGGGCAATGTTCAGAATCAGGTTGCTATGGTCAAAGGGCAAGCTATGAGGGATAGAACCTTGGTTGGTGCATTCTCCTGCAGACCCTGACCCACCACACGTGACAGAACTCCCTCCAGCACTGTGTTTCAGTTGACTTCCTTGTATTTCGAGAAGCAAATACCAAACTACCTGTGCAGCAGGAAGAAACCCCATAAAATGTGGAGGATGACAAAATGGCTTCAGAATTCCCACGGGGATACACATAGCCGCCGGTGGCCCCAGTTTACTTACAAAGATTGAACTCAACACTGCTACCTCATGTTCATTGGAAAATATTAAACCATGTCTTCCAGGTCACATAGATGCTGACCCAGCTTTGATGGTCTCATTACAAAGGAAGCTAAAGCTCCTGACAACAACATATATTTCAAGTGCCCAAACTCAGAGGCAGTTTCTCAAGAAGTATTTATGCCAGCAAAGCTCCATGTTTGTGGAGTGTTTACCCTGTCCCTTACTTTTGGAAAGTACTCTACCACCTCCAAGGTTTTAAACTTTTGAGCATATTATATTCTAGATATTTATTCCTAGATTTTCTAACTCTTCCCCTCTAAAGATATATTACTTGGGGCGAGGGTAATTTCAAGGCATTGTTCTGGATGAGAGTGGGAAAAATTTGTGTAGCACATATTTGCACACACATTGGGTTCATTTTCCAATTTTCCATTTGAAATACTAAATCCCTGACACTAACCAATACCCTACTAGACTCTGACTACTAATCCTCATATGATCGAGAAAAACAACCCAAACAGAATACAATTACAAGCATTTCAGAGGAGGCATGGTGTATAGTTGCACTTGCATTTTGCATTATATAAGGTAGCAGTTATTAATCTAGTCAACTTTGTGTTGAAATAGTTCTCCATGTGTTTTTTTTTTTCAATTATTTTATTTCAGTTTATTTTATTTTATTTTTTTAGTTGGTTTTTCAAACCTTACAAAGCTCTTGACATATCATATTTCATACATTACATTCAAGTGGGTTATGAACTCCCATTTTTACCCCAAATACGGATTGTAGAATCACATCGGTTACACATCCACATTTTGCATAATGCCCTATTAGTAACTTTTGTATTCTGCTACCTTTTCTATCATCTACTATCCCCCGTCCCATCCCCTCCCATATTCTCTCTCTCCCCCATCTACTGTAATTTATTTCTCTCCTTGTTTATTTTCCCATTCCCCTCACAATCTCTTATATGTAATTTTGTGTAACAATGAGGATCTCCCTCGATTACCATGCATTTTCCCTTTTCTCTCCCTTCCCCCCAACTCAAGTCTCTGTTTAATGTTAATCTTTTCTTCATGCTCTTCCTCCCTGCTCTGTTCTCAGTTGCTCTCATTATATCAAATAAGGCATTTGGTATTTGTTTTTCAGTGATTGGCTAGCTTCACTAAGAATAATCTGCTCTAGTGAAATCCATTTCCCTGCAAATTCCATGATTTTGTCATTTTTTAGTGCTGAGTAATACTCCATGGTGTAAAAATGTCACATTTTTTTATATCCATTCATCTATTGTACAGCATCTGGGTTGGTTCCTCAGTCCAGCAATTGTGAATTCTGCTGCAATGAACATGGATGTCGCAGTATCCCTGTAATACGCTCTTTTAAGGTCTTCAGGGAATAGTCAGAGAAGGGCAATAGCTGGATAAAATGGTGGTTCCATTCCCGGCTCTCCCAGGATTCTCCATACTGCTTTCCAAATTGGGTGCACCAGTTTGCAGTCCCACCAGCAATGCACAAGAGTAACCTTTTCCCCACATCCTCACCAGAACTTGTTGTTGTTTGGCTTCATAATGGCTGCCAATCTTACCGGAGTGAGATGCTATCTTAGGGTGGTTTTGATTTGCATTTCTCTGACTGCTAGAGATGGTGAGAATTTTTTCATGTACTTATTGGTTGATTGTATGTCCTCCTCTGAGAAGTGTCAGTTTAGGTCCTGGGCCGTTTGTTGATTGGGTTATTTGTTATCTTATTGTCTAATTTTTTGAGTTCTTTGTATACTCTGGATATTAGGTCTCTATCTGAAGTGCGAGGAGTAAAAATTTGTTCCCATGATGTAGGCTCCCTATTTACCTCTCTTATTGTTTCTCTTGCTAAGAAAAAAAAATTCAGTTTAAGTAAGTCCCATTTGTTGATTCTTGTTATTAACTCTTGTGCTATGGGTGTCCTATTAAGGAATTTGGAGCCCGACCCAACAATATGTAAATCGGAGCCAGTTTTTCTTCTAACAGATGCAGAGTCTCTGATTTGATATCTAGCTCCTTGATCCACTTTGAGTAAACTCTTGTGCATGGCGAGAGGAGGGGATTCAGTTTCATTTTGTTGCAGATGGATTTCCAGTTTACCCAACACCATTTGTTGAAGATGCTATCCATCCTCCATTGCATGCTTTTAGCTCCTGTATTAAATATAACATAGTTGTAGCTTTGTGGATTAGTCTCTTGTGTCCTGTATTCTGTACCATTGGTCTACCCGCCTCTTTTGGTACCAGTACCATGCTGTTTTTGTTACTTTTGCTCTGTAATATAGTTTGAAATCTGGTATCACTATACCGCCTGATTTACACGTCCTGCTTAGAATTGCTTTTGTATTTTGGGGTCTTTTATTTTTCCATATGAATTTAATGATTTGTTTATCTATTTCTACAAGAAATGCCATTGGAATTTTGATTGGCATTGCATTAAAACTATAGAGAACTTATGGTAATATCACCATTTTGATGATGATAGTTCTGCCTATCCATGAACAGAGTATATATTTCCATCTTCTAAGATCTTCTTCTATTTCTCTCTTTAGGGTTCTGTACTTTTCATTGTATAAGTCTTTCACCTCTTTTGTTAGGTTGATTCCCAAGTATTTTTTTTTTAAGATATTGTGAATGGAGTGGTTGTCCTCATTTCCCTTTCTGAGGATTTGTCGCTGATATATAATTCTTTACTGGTCACACGGATATCTGAGTTTTGTGAGATGTTTTGAATGGACTGTTTTTCAGAAGGGTTATTTCCATTTGAGAAGATTTGTCGCTGATATACAGAAATGCCTTTTATTTATGCGTGTTGATTTTATATCCTGCTACTTTGCTGAATTCATTTATTAGTTCTAGTAATTTTTTGTAGACCCTTTTGTGTTTTCTATGTATAGAATCATGTCAACAGCAAATAGTTATAATTTAAGTTCTTCTTTTCCTATTTTTATGCTTTGGATTTCTTTTGTCTGTCTAAATTGCTCTCGCAGTGTTTCGAGAACTATATTGAATAGAAGTGGTGATAGAGTGCATCCCTGTCTTGTTCCAGATTTTAGAGAGGATGCATTGAATTTTTCTCGATTCGGAAAATTAGCCTGAGGCTTAACATAGATAGCTTTTACAATGTTGAGGTAAGTTTCTGTTATCCCTAATTTTTCTAATGTTTTGAACATAAAGGGATGCTTTACTTTGTCGAACGCTTTTTCTGTGTCTATTGAGATGATCATATGGGTCTTATCTTTAAGTCTATTGATGTGGTGAATAACATTTATTGATTTCCATATATTGAAACATCCTTGCATCCGAGGGATGAAGCCTACTTGATCATAGTGCACAATTTTTTTGATGTGCCTTTGTATTCGATTCGCCAGAATTTTATTGCGGATTTTTGCATCTAGGTTCATCAGAGGTATTGGTCTGAAGTTTTCTTTGTTGAGGTGTCTTTGTCTGGTTTTGGAATAAGGGTGATGTTGGCCTTATAGAATGAATTTGGAACAGCTCCCTTTTTTTCTATTTCCTGAAATAACTTGAAAAGTATTGGTATTAATTCTTCTTTAAAGGTTTTGTAAAACTCCGCTGTATACTCATCCGGTCCTGGGCTTTTCTTGGTTGGTAGTCTTTTGATTGCTTCTTCTATTTCATCCATCAATATTGGTCTGTTTAAAATGTGTGTATCCTCCTGACTCAGTCTGGGCAAATCATATGTCTTAAGAAATTTATCGATGTCTTCACTATTTTCTATTTTATTGGAATATAGGTTTTAAAAATAATTTCTAATTGTCTTCTGTATTTCGGTAGCATCTGTTGTGATATTGGCTTTTTCATCCTGTATGTTAGTAATCTGTGTTCCGTCTCTTTTTCTCTTCGTTAGCATGGCCAAGGGTCTGTCGATCTTATTTATTTTTTCGAAGAACCAACTTTTAGTTTTGTTAATTTTTTCTTTTTTTTTTCTTTTTTTTATTGGTTGTTCAAAACCTTACAAAGCTCTTGCTTGACATATCATATTTTATACATTAGCATACATTAGCTTCAAGTGAGTTATGAACTCCCTTTTTAACCCCAAGTACAGATTGCATAATCACATGGGTTACACATCCACATTTTTACATAATGCCCTATTAGTTACTGTTGTATTATGCTCCCTTTCCTATCCTCTACTATCCCCCCTCCCATCCCCTCCCATCTTCTCTCTCTACCCCATCTACTGTAATTCATTTCTCAGCTTGTTTATTTTTCCATTCCACTCACAACCTCTTATATGTAAATTAGTATAACAATAAGGGTCTCCCTCCGTTTCCATGCAATTCCCTTTTTCTCTCCCTTTTCCTCCCACCTCATGTCTCTGTTTAATGTTAATCTTTTCTTCCTGCTCTTCCTCTCTGCTCAATTCTTGGTTGCTCTCATTATATCAAAGAAGACTTTGGTATTTGTTTTTTAGGGATTGGCTAGCTTCACTAAGCATAATCTGCTCAAGTGCCGTCCATTTCCCTGGAAATTCCATGATTTTGTCATTTTTTAGTGCTGCGTAATACTCCATGGTGTATTGATGCCACATTTTTGTAATCCATTCATCCATTGAAGGACATCTGGGTTGGTTCCACAGTCTAGCTATTGTGAATTGCGCTGATATGAACATTGATGTGGCAGTATCCCTGTAATATGCTTTTTTAATGTCTTCAGGGAATAGTCCGAGAAGAGCAATAGCTGGATCAAATGGTGGTTCCATTCCCAGCTTTCCCAGGATTCTCCATACTGCTTTCCAAATTGGCCGCACCAATTTGCAGTCCCACCAGCAATGTACAAGAGAACCCTTTTCTCCACATCCTCGCCAGCACTTGTTGTTGTTTGACTTCATAATGGCTGCCAATCTTACTGGAGTGAGATGGTATCTTAGGGTGGTTTTGATTTGCATTTCTCTGACTGCTAGAGATGATGAGCATTTTTTTATGTACTTGTTGATTGATTGTATGTCCTCCTCTGAGAAGTTTCTGTTCAGGTCCTTGGCCCATTTGTTGATTGGGTTATTGGTTATCTTATTGTCTAATTTTTTGTTTTCTTTGTATATTCTGGATATTAGGGCTCTATCTGAAGTGTGAGGAGTAAAGATTAGTTGCCATGATGTAGGCTCCGTATTTACCTCTCTTATTGTTTCTCTTGCTGTGAAAAAACTTTTTAGTTTAAGTAAGTCCCATTTGTTGATTCTTGTTATTAACTCTTGTGCTATGGGTGTCTTATTTAGGAATTTGGAGCCAGACCCCACTATATGTAGATCGTAGCCAACTTTTTTTCTATCAGACGCAGAGTCTCTGATTTTATATTAAGGTCCTTAATCCATTTTGAGTAAACTTTTGTGCATGGTGAGAGGAGGGGGTTCAGTTTCATTTTTTTGCATACGGATTTCCCGTTTTCCCAAAACCGTTTGTTGAAGATGCTATCCTCCCTCCATTGCATGCTTTTAGCCACTTTATCAAATATATGATAGTTGTAACTTTGTGGATTGGTCTCTGTGTCTTCTATTCTGTACCATTGGTCCACCTGCCTGGTTTGGTACCAGTACCATCCTGTCTTTGTTACTATTGCTCTGTAATATAGTTTGAAATCCGGTATTGCTATACCACCTGATTCACATTTCCTGCTTTGAATTGCTTTTGCTATTCTGGGTCTTTTATTTTTCCATATGAATTTCATGATTGCCTTATCTATTTCTACAAGCAATGCCTTTGGGATTTTAATTGGCATTGCATTAAACCTATATAGAACTTTTGGTAATATTGCCATTTTGATGATGTTAGTTCTGCCTATCCATGAACAGGGTATATTTTTCCATCTTCTAAGATCTTCTTCTATTTCTCCCTTTGGGGTTCTGTAGTTTTCATTGTGTAAATATTTCACCTCTTTTGTTAGGTTGATTCCCAAGTATTTTATTTTTTTGACGATATTGTGAATGGAGTGTTTTTCCTCATTTCCATTTTAGAAGTTTTGTCGCTGATATACAGGAATGCCTTTGATTTATGCTTGTTGATTTTATATCCTGCCACTTTGCTGAATTAATTTATTAGTTCTAGTAGTTTTTTTGTAGACCCTTTTGGGTCTACTAGGTATAAAATCATGTCATCCGCAAATAGTGATAATTTAAGTTCTTCTTTTCCAATTGTTATGCCTTTTATTTCTTTCATCTCTCTTATTGCTCTGGCCAGTGTTTCAAGAACTATATTTAATAGAAGTGGTGAGAGAGGACATCCCTGTCTTGTTCCAGATTTTAGAGGGAATGCCTTCAATTTTTCTCCATTCAGAATGATGCTAGCCTGAGGCTTAGCATAGATAGCTTTTACAATGTCAAGGTAATTTCCTGTTGTTCCTAGTTTTTCTAATGTTTTGAACATAAAGGAATGCTGTACTTTGTTGAATGCTTTTTCTGTGTCTATTGAGATGATCATATGGTTCTTATCTTTAAGTCTATTGATGTGGTGAATAACATTTATTGATGTCCATATATTGAACCATCCTTGCATCCCAGGGATGAATCCTACTTGATCATGGTGCACAATTTTTTTTGATGTGCCTTTGTATCCAATTCCCTAGAATTTAATTGAGGACTTTTTCATCTAGTGTCATCAGGGATATTGGTCTGTAGTTTTCTTTCTTTGAGGTGTCTTGTCTGGTTTCGGAATCAACGTGATGTTTTCCTCATAGAATGAATTTGAAAGAGCTCCCTCTTTTTCTATTTCCTGAAATAACATGAAAAGTATTGGTATTAATTCTTTTTTAAAGGTTTTGTAAAAGTCAGCTGTATACCCATCCGGTCCTGGGCTTTTGTTGGTTGGTAGTCTTTTGATTGCTTCTTCTATTTCATCCACTGATATTGGTCTGTTCGAATTGTGTGTCTCCACCTCACTCAATCTGGCAAATCATATGTATTAATAAAGTTATCGATGTCTTCACTATCTTCTAATTCATTGAAATATAGGTTTTAAAAATAATTTCTAATTGTCTTCTGTATTTCTGTAGCATCTGTTGTGATATTGCCTTTTTCATCCCGTATGTGAGTAATCTGAGTTCTCGCTCTTCTTCTCTTTGTTAGCATGGCTAAGGGTCTGTCAATCTTGTTTATTATTTCGAAGGACCAACTTTTAGTTTTGTTAATTTTTTAAATAGTTTCTTTTGTTTCAATTTCGTTGATTTCCGCTCTGATTTTAATTAT
Source organism: Callospermophilus lateralis (assembly GCF_048772815.1). NCBI lineage: Eukaryota > Metazoa > Chordata > Mammalia > Rodentia > Sciuridae > Callospermophilus > Callospermophilus lateralis. Next base: position 742,923 of record NW_027514637.1, read on the forward strand.
TTCTTGCCTTCTGCTGCATTTGCTGTTGTTTTGTTCTTCCTTTTCTAGGGCTTTGAGATAAAGTGTGAGCTCATTAATTTGTTGGTTTTTCTTTTTTTTTTTTTTTGAGGAATGACCTACAGGCGATGAATTTCCCTCTTAAAACTGCTTTCATTGTGCCCATAGATTCCGATAAATTGTGTCTGTATTTTCATTTATCTCTAAGAATTTTTTGATTTCCTCCTTGATGTCAGAAAAACTTTTTTTCTGTTACCCCTTAATCATTCAGTAACATATTGTTCATTTTCCATGTGATATAGGATTTTTCCTTCCTTCTTTTATCATTGATTTCCAGTTTCATTCCATTATGATCAGATAAAATGCATGGTATTCTCTCCACCCCTTTATCTTTACTGAGGGTTGCCCTATGGCAAAATATATGGTCTATTTTTGAGAAGGATCCATGTGCTGCTAAGAAAAAAGTATATCCACTTGATAATGGTTGATATATTCTATATATGTAAGTTAAGTCGAGGTTATTGATTGTGATATTGAGATCTATAATTTCTTTACTCAACATTTGTTTGGAGGATCTTTCCAATGGTGAGAGAGGTGTGTTGAAGTCACCCATGATTACTGTGTTGTGGTCTATTTGATTCTTGAACTTGAGGAGAATTTGTTTTTTGAACATTGCAGCACCATTATTTGGTGCATAAATATTGATAATTGTTATATGTTGTTGGTGAATGGTTCCTTTTAACAGTATATAATGTCCTTCCTTATGCCTTTTTATTAACTTAGTCTTGAAGTCGATTTTATTTGATATGAGGATGGCCACCCCTGCTTGTTTGTGAGGACTGTGTGTGGTATATTTTTTCCCAACCTTTCACCTTCAGCCTGTGTATGTCTTTTCCCGTCAGATGTGTCTCCTGGAGGCAGCATATTATTGGATTTGTTTTTTTAATCCAAGTTAGTAGCCTATATTGCTTTATTGGAGAGTTTAAGCCATTAATGTTTAGAGTTTCTACTGATGTATGGTTTGTACTGCCAGCCATGTTTGATTATTTATCTTTTTTAAAATTTAGATTGTTTCTCCATAATTAGATTCCCCCCCCCACTCTGTCATTACCGAGGCACATCCCACTGATGATTTTGGTTGTTGTTTTTTATTTCTTCCTTGTGTAGTGTTTTGCTCAAGAGGCTTTGCAATGCTGGTTTTCTGGCTGCAAATTCTTTTAGCTTTTATTTATCATGAAAGATTTTTATTTTGTTGTGTACCTGAAGCTTAATTTTGCTGGATACAGAATTCTTTGTTGGCATCCATTGTCTTTCAGTGTTAGAAATACGTTGTTCCAGGATCTTCTCGCTTTCATCGTCTGTGATGAAATATCTCTTGTTAACCTTATTGGTTTACCCCTGAATGTAATTTGCCTTCTTTTTCTTGTAGCTTTTAATATTTTCTCTTTGTTCTGTATATTGGATATCTTCATAACAATGTGTCTTGGCGTTGGTCTACTGTGATTTTGTGTGCTCAGAGTCCTCTATGCATCCACAATTTGTATATCCGTTTCCTTTTTTATTTCTGGAAAGTTATCTGTAATTATTTCATTCAGCAGGTTACTCATTCCCTTGGTTTGAATCTCTGTACCTTCCTCTATCCCGATGACTTGTAAGGGTTTTTTTTTTTTATGTTATCCCATATCTCTTGGATGTTTTTCTCGTGATTTTTTTCAGCCTTTCTGAGTTGGCTAGACTCTTTTCAAGATGATATATTATGTCTTCATTATCTGACGTTCTGGCTTCTACTTGGTCCACACTTTTAATGATACTCTCAGTTGAGTTTTTAATTTGGTTTATCGTTTCCTTCATTTCTAGAATGATTGTTTGATTTTTTTTATAATCTCTATCTCCTGATAAAGATGCTTATCTTCTTTTTTTATCTGTTTAAGGTTCCATTCCATCTGTCTAAGGTATTCCTAGAGTTCTTTATATGACCATTTTTCTGAAGACTCTAGGTCCTTCTGAATATTTAGGCTGTCCTTCATTGTTTGTACTCCTTGTCTTTCTTGCTTGTTTATGCTTCTCTTGTTACTTATTGTTTTGTTTGACTGCGGAGTTACTGTTTACTCTTATAAATTTATTTCATTCTTGGAAAGAAAGATATTAGAAGGAAAAAAAGAAGTCACTAAAGAGAATGAGAGTAGGCAGGTAGAATTCAAGGAAGGGAGAAAAGAAAATTGAAAAGACAAAAGAAAAAAATAGAAAATAAAGAAAGAAATATTTTCTTTAAAAAAATAATAATGATAAAAAAATGAAAATTAAAATTTAAAAATAATAATAACCCTAGTACTGAAAGTAACATCAGTGAATGGTGCATACATATCTTAATATTTATACAGTTACTGACCCAGTTTAACATCAATGCATGTAGATTCCTATGGGACATTATTTGTATTTCGATTTTCATTTTTATTCAACACTGGTACATTACTATTTCTTCAGTTTATGCACACATTAGGATATATATTTCATCCACAAATTCGCAAATTTATAGGAATTTGTTTCACTTTTAATCACTTCCTGCTTCAGGACACATGTATTCTTCCTTGTCTCCTGACTGGTCTTTTCATGAGACTTCTTTCCAAACACATAATTTTCGATTTCCATAATCACTTTTGAAGCAAAACTCACATCCCCTTCATGATAAATTATAACTCTGATATTACCATTAGATGTATAACTGGTTGGAATGAATGATTGTATACCAATATAAGATTTCTTATATACTTTGAGATATCAATTCATTCCATTATTTAAAGTAAAACCCGTTATATTTTTATTCACTGTATTATTCATTCTTTATTTCTATATTCATATACACAGTGTACACCTCTTTGTACCCCCAATACTAATTTATACATATTCAAAATATTGCTCCCAGAAACAGTGGAAGGAATACTCATGTCACCTGAACTGCATTTACATTTAATCACAGAAATATTCTGGACAAAAAATGCAAAGGTCACACTTACGATTGTACCAAAGCCTAAATGGAAAGTAAACATGGATTACTAAAAACATCCATGTCCAGGTTGCCTAATCTTCTCAAATGTCAATCCTATTGGTGACTACATATTTGTTTCTTCTTAAGATTATATATTCAAACTCAACCCTATTGAAAATGTCTAATTCTATCCCTCACTTTATACATTGCCTGATTTCATAATGTCTCCATTGCTATCAGCTTTCCTACATATTTTCACAGTTCATCATTGTGACTGACTCTTCACATGTGCTGATATTTACATTCACACTCTAATTGATAACTTATTGCTGAAGAACTGTTGCTCCAAATCAAATACTCACTCTTCTTCCTAAACCTACTGACTATCTTCCTAATCCTACTGACTATCCCTTTTTGACTGAATGTTCCCTTCTACATTCAATCATCCAAGGTACAATGTCTTTTGCCATTGTGTATCGATTTATCTGAGAAACCTGTGCAGAACGTAATTCAGCGTTAACTATACCAATCAAGGGCCCAATGGCATTCTGGGCTTCAAATATTACTTAGATTTCTTTTTTCATACATATATTTCACCTCTATATTTTTATAAATTTTGCAAGTTCCCAATTACATTAATGATCCAGCAGAATGATTCTGAACCCTAACCGTACACTGTTCCTTCAATCTAAATTTACAGAAGAGCAGGGACAGTGTTGGTCTTCCAATACAGAAATGTAGTAGATCTTCCATCTGCTGAGAACCTCAAAGCTCCATGCATAAATGATCCCTGGAAAAGATGTAGACAGCTATGAAAGACCTGAAAGAGCAAAAGTCATCTTCCATGGGAAACAACCTGGTCAGGATGAAGGGTTGTGTCAGAGTCAACTTATCTCTTCTTAATGTAGAGAAGATGGACCAAACCAGGCCTGTGTTGGTAGCTGTTCCTGGGTGCCTATGGTTGTTATACCATTCTAACTTGTGAAAGTGTCACAGGAAGTAGAGGCAGCCTCCATCTCAAGGGACCGATGGAAGCAACTGATAGGACAAAGTGGTTGCAAAGGCAGTGATCTCATTCATTCCTGAAGAAAGTAACCTCACCTCACTTCTTTGGTGATGGAACTCTCTGAACTTGCGATCCAGGAAGCCAGGCACCCAGAGCCAGTCCCAGTCCCAGTCCCAGTGGTCTCACTTTTTTGGATTTACCAAGGACAGAGTCAGTCTTTCTTGGTACCTACTAATGTGAGGAGGCCAATTGTCAGGAAAGCTCGGAAGAGGGGCTTTTTCTGAGAAATCAGGTAGTGGCTCACTCCTGGCTCTTGACACCTTCACAAAATTGGCCAAAGAGACCAGATGTGAGACAGGACAGTACATTTCGGGGATCATAGTATGGCCCATCATTCAGAGGATACTCCGGATAGTCACAGACCTATTTGGGGGGAGGAGGTGCCATTGTGGGTGTGGGTGTGGGTTTGTGGTTTTGTCTCATGTTCTGAGATTAGGTAGGAAAGGTGGTTTGTTTGGTTTGGAGCGAACTAATTCTAGTAAGTCGTTTGACAAGGGAAGTGTTTCTTTTTCTGTGTATCACACTGTGTCCGTGGTTGTAGACATTAGAAAAGAGAATGCATCAGTGGATGTGTCCTGTCTAGTAGAAAGCTTCCCAGCATTCATCCAGCCCAATTTATGAATGGACTGTGGCTTGCCATATTGATGGGCAATACCTGCTACCTTCCTAACTTGATGTTTTCTTCATGAATTCTGGCCACTCTCCAGAATAGGCTCATGATTTTGTTTCCAAGTTATGTACCACCTCCAAGCTCTGTGACATGGCCATGTACTAGATAGCTGAAGGGAATGGCAAGCATGTCAGAAAACTCAGATATCAGTGTGACCAGTAAAGTCTCAGTGGAGAAACCCTGCTTTGGGCCATTTGCTTACATATTGTTTTGTTGCTCTGAGAGTCAGGAACGTCTTAGTCTCAGGCCACTCCTTTGTGAAGCCTGAAGAAAAGAGTTTTCAAATGGAAAGAAATAGGCTTCATCTGTGGCTCTTTTCTTAATTAATTAGGAAAGAGATGTATCTGAATCAGCCTCTTTGCCAAGTATGATTCTTTGGCTTAGATTCTCAGCACCTGATGGATCTAAAGAAAGATCCCATGTGTGCAACCAAATCCAAAATGGCAAAAAAAAGTTGTCATTGTGGATGAAGACTCTTGCCTTCCTCTGTAAGGTTCCTGATTTCCATCAAGTGAGATAGAGATCATTTGGGTCAAATTAGTTCTTAAAAGCCATTAAGAGGCTATCCCATAGGTGCTTGGTTTTACTCATCTCTCCAATTCACATAAAGAATCTGTACCCGACACTCAGTAGGCCTCAAATTGGAGAAGTGGAGCAGTATTAAGGGCAGGTCTATTTGATCACTCCTGGTACACAGAAAGGGTGTACAGGCCACCATGAATGTAGGGAAATGAGGGGCAACAGAGCTAATTTTTGACACTGTCTTGGGCTGTGCTAATGCTCTCAAATGTCAATCCTATTGGTGACTACATATTTGTTTCTTCCTAAGATTATATACTCAAACTCAACCCTGTTGAAAATGTCTAATCCTATCACTGACTTTACACTTAGCCTGATTTCATAATGTCTCTAAGGATATCTGCTTTCCTACATGACTGACTCTTCACTTGTGTTGACATTTACATTGACTCTCTAATCGAAACCCTATTGCTAAAGAACTTTTGTTCCAAATCCTATACTCTCTCTTCTTCCTAAACCTACTGACTATCTTTCTAATCCTTCTGCCTATCACTTTTTGAATGGATGTTCTCTTCTACATTCAGTCATCCAAGTAAAGGTCGGGCAAGTGTTGAAGGAGGAGACAACCAAGAGACTATCTCATGCAACAGCAAAGGTTTTATCGGGGGTCAAGCATGCTGGGGCTCAGAGCTCACTTGAGTAGAGCAGAGAGCCCTGAGAACAGCTTTAGCAGAGCTTATATACTTTTCTTGGAGAGGGCAGGGAGGGAAATTTATTGATGGGTCAGAGCAAGTAGGCGGTTTGCATTCAAACAGGTGAGGGAGTACATTCTGCAGTTTGGCATTTGGGGACAGCACATTCTGAGAACAAGTTTAGCAAACAATTTGCAAGACTTCAACAGTGTTTTTTTTTAAGCATACAGAAAAACAGGAAGTGACAAGTACATATTTTATCAACCTTTCATTCCCCACTTCTTCTTCTGGCTACTTTTAATCATAAAAGTGACCGTTGGGGGGTGTCACATTCTATGTCTGCTAGTGGGGTATTACCATAAGTTTAACTTGTCCAATTTGAGCTTGGAGAAAAGAAATTACACGGTTGAAGAAACAGGGTTTTATTGTTAGCAATAATATGGGGATTTTTATTGGACCGGCCAGGGTTGATAAAAACGTAGTTAAAGAGGGGGACTGTGTAATCCAAGACTCAAACCACCCTTTTGGGGTCTCTCTCTCTCGTTGACGCTCTTCAAGGCATCTTTTTAATTTACTCATAGATTTTTTTTTACAACTCCAGTATTGTTGACATAAAAACAACATTCTTCCCTCAATGCAGCACAAAGGCCCTCTTCTCTCATGAAGAGGAGGTCCAACCCTCGACTGTTCTGTAAAACAACTTCAGAGAGAGAGGTTAAATATTCCTGCAAAGCTGTGATGGAGGTTTCTAAAATCTTTAAGTTTTGATCTATTGCTGCTTCTAATTGTGTCATTTGTTGTGTCCCATGGACCAGGGCAGTGGTTCCTGTGCCCAACCCTGCAGCAATTCCTATTTGTAATAGAATGGCTAAGGTGAGGAATATATGATCCCAGTGAAACCGGGTTTTATGACCCCCTCTTTGATCTTCAAATGAACCTGCATCATGATAGAGCACTCTGGGAAACCACTGCACCATTACAAAATTAATCACATTTGTTGACCATTTCATGAAAACATAAACAATGTTTAAGTATATAGAATTATACTGTTGTAGGGACGGACAAGGCAAGACACCTAATATAGCACCAAAGACACAGAAACAGTCTTATTTGGTTGCAACCAGATTCAGAGGGCATTGCTTCTGTTGTAATCAATTAATTTCCTGAAACCCAAGTTTAGGTAGTTTCAGAATTTTGTACCCAACATGTAAGGGAAGGGGCTCAGAAGTTCACAGTCTGCAGAAGGTCACAAAAAGCAGTTTTTGTTTCTGTTGTTTTCTCAGTTCGGGGCATGTCAACTTTTAAAGGACACCTGGGTGGGTGAGAGCTTTTGCTTCCCTTTCTTTTTTTTTCCCTGCCAGCTGTTTCTATGCAGCCCAGTTTGTAACTTCTTTATCTTAGAAATGTAGCCATCTCCGTGAAGCTCCAGCTCAAGGCCAGAGGCCTTTTTTCACATACTTTGTGAAAAACTACTAAGGGTGTGTCTCGATCAGGAGTGCTGAATTTATTAGCCAGTTGCCAAGTAGACCAGGGCAACAGGAAAAGAGGAAGTTTATCTACAGTGAACTCTTTTATAGGCACTCTTTTGCTGAAAGTCCTAATATCAGCCATCATGAAGACTTCTGGAGAAGGTTAGTTAAGACTTTTCTGTGGGCCTGGTACAGAGGGGGATGTCTGGGAAGTCAGGACTGAGAGCAGCTCCATGGATCTGAGAATGAGGATGGGAACATGTTAAAGAATTTTGGGAAAGGGGTTTGACATTTTCTAGCAACAAAACTTGAGCAGTAGAACAAGTAGAGCAGAGGGGAAGACAGGAATGAGTATCCCAAAAAGCCTGTGAGAAACTTTAAATTCTTAGTAACCTGTTTACATTGATGACAAAGCAACTTTTAAGTCCATTTTTATTACATATAGGATAGGGGACTGAGAGCTCTCCTCAGCTGGTTTGAGCTTTGGGTTAGCTGGTAAGAGGACCTGGTGGGACCCGTTGTGGGCACTGACAGGAGAAGAGAGGAGTGAGTGAGTGGTGTGGTACCTCAGTACCTCTTACCTCAGCAAGGGGGCAATGGTCTGAGAACTGGCAGAGGTTTGGGTTTTTGATCTAGTAATTGGAGGGGAGAAATCAAATTCCTGAGGTGGGTGTGACAGCAGAGAGTCTGGAGCAGAAGGCTGAGGGTGAGCATGTATTTGAGAAGCATAGTTCAGGATGTGAGCAAAAGAGGAAAAAGGCCTCCACATAGGGAAAACTTTTTTCACTCTTTTGAGAACTTGCAGAAGTTAAAAATGTCATGCAGAATTTGAGAATCTAGTGACCCCTCTGTGGGCCATCGGTTTTGGTTATCTAATTGGTAATATGGCCAATGCTGTGTACAGAATTTGATGAGGAGTTTGGGTTCCATCTGGCAGTCCCCGTATGCTCACATCCCCATGACTTACAGAAGAAGTTGGCTCTCCCCACAAACAGCCGTGACTGTTTGTGGCTTTGATAGTCTGCCTCGCAAACATAGTAGTCTAGGCTAGCCAACCTGCATCTGGCTCACGTGTCCCTACATCCATAATGTTTGTTTCCATTATGTATTGTACGGAAAGGATTTAATGGAATTTTAGTGGGATTCTCTATATCAGGGATATCCCAATAGGAAAAACCTATAGCCAGCTGACAAATGTCTGCGTGGAGAGGTGGCCACGACGTCCGTAAGGGGGCTGTATGTGAGATTGACCATACTTCTCGTTCAGTAGGATTTGTGATCAGCCATCGCTGCTTAACGGGCTGATGAGGGTTAGGACTACTTGTGGTCAAGGGGAGAGTCTATAGACTTATCCACATGGTGAATGCACAATTTGAAAGTGTTACCAGTTTTTTTTCCAGTTTTCAGCCACAGTGTGGACATGGCGCAGGCTTGAGATGAGAGGCATCGATTCAGGATGTGATTCCGTCTACCTTAACTGCTGTAGGTGTTATAAGTAGCACCTAGTATGCTCCTTTCCAGTGTGGTTCCAGAGATGACACCTGTTGTCGTCTTATGTAGATGAAGTCTCTTACTTGATATTGATGTGGAGTCCCCTCGTCCCCAGGTTGGTAGGCAGTGGCCATCTGTTTTCACAGGTATCCCTGAGTTCTTTCAAGAGCTTTAAGTCTGTCAAGCAAGGGGGTGTGGAAGGGATCGTTAAGTCTTAGAGTTGGGGTAGGACCCTTACTGGAGGAGGGGCAACATAGAGAATTTCATAGGGGGTGAGGTTACACAATGAAACAGAGGGAGTATTTCTTGCATGAAACAGTGCATAAGGCAGGAGCATAGTCCAAACTTTTATGCCGGTCTCTAAGCTTAATTTCGTTATGGTCTCTTTAATGGTTCTAATCATTCTTTCTACCTGTCCTGAACTCGGGGGTCTATAATCACAATGTAACTTCCAATTAATCCCCAGGATCCTGGCTCACCCCTGACTTACCTGGGCCACGAACACCGGTCCGTTATCAGACCCTACTACTTTAGGCAGGCCTTTTCATGGAAAAATATGTTCCAGGATCTTCTTGACAACCATTTGCACTGTTTCTTTTTTTTTCTTTTTTCTTTCATTTTTTTCGTGGGGAAGTCTTCAATGCATCCTGAAAATGTATCCACAAAGACTAGGAGATAATTAAATCCATAACTTGCTGGCTTAATTTCAGTAAAGTCCACTTCCCAGAATTGTCCTGGTCTGGTTCCTCGTAGGTGCTTTCCTGCAGGAAGCTTGGAAGGGTAAACATTAACCAATTGATTGACCCGACAGGCTTTTGTTACCCATTCAGTTATTTTGTTTCATTGTGAGTTGCTTAGTGGAAAACTCTGTTCTTGATCCTTCAGGAATGAATGCAGTTTCTTTGAACCAAGGTGAGTGAGTTGATGTACATTTTCTACTGACATAGTTAGAGCCATGATTATAGGAGATTTTACTGAAAGATTTAGAAATTCCACTTGGGGGCCTTCAGGGTTAAAAGTTATTTTGTCCCAGAGTTTGGTGAGCAGATCTCTGCCCATCAATGGGGCCAGGCATTCTGGGATTAATAGGAAGGAGTGAAGGATTTTTCCTTTCCCCTGGTCCATGGTCCTCTTAGTTGTCAAATTCCGATATTTACTGCCATTAGCCCCTTGAAATAGAGACCTTTTATTTGATTGAGGGCCCAATGGGGCCTTAAGGGCTGAGTATATTGCCCCTGTATGTACTTCAAAGTTCACTGGGGTCTCCTTCACTTCAAAAGTTACCCTGAGGTCGGGGAGAGGATCTGAGCCCCGACTTTCTTAGTCATCCTCCAGATTCAAAATATCTGGCTGGCATGACTGTCTCTTTCTAGGGCACTCTTTGGCCCAGTGTCCTTTTTTGTTATAGTAGACCCATTTATCTGAGGCGAGGGGTGGCCTCTAGTGTGGGCCCAGTTGTCCCTTCCTGTCTCCATGTTTCTTAATTTCTGGCCTATTTGTTGTTATGACCAGGACCTTAGTCAATGCCTTAGTCTGTCTTTTTTTCTTTTATATTACCTTTGCTACCTTCTCTTCCTCAGTTTCTCCCTTATAGTATACCTTCTTGGCTTCTCTGACTAAATCTCTCAAAGTCATATCTTGTAATCCATCTAAGCATTGTAACTTTCTTTCAATATCCAGGGAAGCTTGCCCAATAAAGGCCATCATGACAGATGCCTTTTGATCCTCTGACTGAGGATCGAAAGTAGTATATCTCCTATATGCCTCCCTTATTCTCTCTAGAAACATAGAGAGAGTTTCATCAGGCCCTTGAATATTCTCTCTTACCTTAGCCAAATTTGTTGGTCGCCTAGCAGCCACTAAGATACCCACTATTAGAGCCTGGCGATAAGTGGACAGATGTTCTCTACCTTCAAAGGTGTTGGGGTCCACGTTGGGTCGTTTCAAGGGAAAGCTGGCTTTGAATATGTTGGGAAGTTGTGTCAGTCACAAATCTGGTCCGAGGATATTTTTTCTAGCATCCAGGAGGATTCTCTTTTGTTCCTATCTCATGAAGGGAGTCCCTAGGTGTTGTTCGCAGTCATCCCAAGTAGGCTGGTGTGAAAACATCAATGACTCAACCAGACCTGGGAGCCAGGTTGGGTCGTTGGTAAAAGGTGGATTGTTATTTTTCCACTTATACAGGTCTCAAGAGGAGAAAGGCTAATACTGGTAGGCTTGTATTTTTCCCCATGGCTGTCGTCAATCATTGGCCCATAGGGATGGAGGGGGAGCAACACGGGAGTTCCAGGGTTTTCAATCATTGGCCAGCAGTGAGTTCCTTTAGCCGGGCCAGTTTCCTCCAGAGGAGGAGGGTCTGTGAGTGCCACAGGGGAGTTATCTGGAGGGTGCTGGGCTGGCTTAGCTTCCTCCAATGGGGAGAGGCTGAGTCAGCAGCAGGGGAATCACTTCGAGTGTGTTGGGGGTTGGGGGAAGAGGGCAGAGGATAAGGAGGGGGACAAGAGTCCAGTAGAGTCAAATCTTGTGACTCAGGAAGAACAGAGGGTGGAGGGGAAGGAGAAGCAGAGGGTTTGAGAGATCGTGGGGGAAGGAGTAGGAGCGGGAGCTGGGGCAAGGAAAGGCTATACCCATGAAAGAGGAGATTTGCAGAGGTCCTGCCAAGTTAAGTGATATGGCTGTTGATCCGGATGGCTATGTGGCCCTCTCTGAAAGACAATATCTCTGACTTTTTAAATTAGTGGGAAGTAGAAAGATCCTTCTAGGGGACATCCGAATCCAAAGCTGGGCCATTCTGAGGCACAGAGAGTCTGCCAGGTCCAGCGTTTTACAGAAAAAGAAAGATTCTGAGCCCTTAAGAGGACTTTGGTCCAGTGATCAAGGGTCAGGGAGAGAGGAATTGAAGTGATCTGTCCCATAATGAAAGATACACAAACAGTAAAAGCAACGACACACGACACAGACAAGAAAAGACAATAAAGACATGCAATGGACGTCCAACACTGAGACCAGGACTGAGTAGCCGGCAAAATCCGATGGGCTGGCAATACTGAATCTGAAACAAAATATCACTGAGTCGAGGAGACTATTGTTTTTCGATTTTCCGAGTCCTCTGTGGCGTCCTCCAGGGACGTGGCCTGTGGCTCTGGTGACACGTCTGTCAGCCACCATCGGAGAGAACTCATGCTCTTCATCGACAGCCATTTTACAAAGCCCTAACTTGAAACCTGAAACCAGAAAGAGGCGCCCTACTTACCCCTAGAGGAGCCCGTTGGGGTCTCTCATCCGCCACTGCCATTTCTCTGTGGAACCTAAATATGTAAAGGGAGTGTGAGCGTTGGTGGAAGAGACCACCAAGACACTGTCTCATGCAAAAGCAAAGGGTTTATTGGGGATCCAGCATGCTGGGGCTCAGAGTTCATTTGAATAGTGCAGAGAACCCTGAGAACAGCTTAAGCAGAGCTTATATACTTTCCTTGAAAAGGGCAGGGAGGGAAGTTTATTGATGGGTCTGGGAGAGTGAGCGGTTTGCGTGCAAATGAGTGAGGGAGTACATTCTGCAGTTTGGCAGTTGGGGACAGCACATTCTGGAAACAAGATTAGCAAACAGTTCTCAAGATTTCAAAAGTGTTTTACTAAGCATACAGAATAACAGGATGTGACAAGTACCTCTTTTATTAATATTTAACTACCAACTATACTTTGCCAGATTTCCTAATGTCTCTATTGATATCTGCTTTCCTACATATTTTTCCCAGTTCATCATTGTGACTGACTCTTCACATGTGCTGACATTTACATTCACTCTATACCCGAAACCCTATAGCTAAAGAAATTTTGGTCCAAATCGTATACTCAGTCTCCTTAATAAACCACCAACTATCTTCCTAATCCTACTGACTATCCCTTTTTGACTGGAAGTTCTCTTTCAAAATCAATCATCCAAGGTACAAGGTCCTATGCAATTGTGTATCAATTTATCTGAGACATCTGTGAAGAAAATAAATCAAAGCTAAGTATCGCAATCAAGGACCCAATTCCCTTCTGGGCTTCAAATCTTACCTATATTTGTGTTTTCATACTTATATTTCACCTATATATTCTTGTAAATATCACAGTTTTCCAATACCATTATTCATCCAGCAGAGTGATTCCTAATCCAAATCAAACCTGTTATTAACCCTAACCATACACTGTTCCCTCAATCTAACTTTCCAGAAGAGCAGGGATAGAGTTGGTCTTACAATACAGGAATGTAAGGGATCTTCCAACAGCTGAGAAACTCAAAGGTCCATGCAAAAATGATTCCTCGAGAAGCTGTAGGCAGCTATGAAGGACCTGAGAGAGCAAAAGTCATCTTCCATTGCAAACAACCTGGTCAGCATGAAGGGGTGTGTCTGAATCAGCCTCTCTCTTATTATGTAGAGAAGAAGGACCAAACCAGGCCTGTGTGGAGAGCTGTTCCTGGTTACCAATGGTTTATATACTATTCTAACTTGTGAAAGTGTCACAGGAAGAAGGGGCAGCCGCCATTTCATGGGACCCTTGGAAGCAACAGTTAGGACAACGTGGTTGCCAAGGCAGTGATCTCATTCAGTTCCTGAACGAAGTGACCTCACCTCACATCCTTGGTGATGGAACTCTTTGAACTTGGGATCCAGGAAGCCAGGCACTATAATCCAGTCCCAGTCCCAGTCCCAGTGGTCTCACTTCTTTGGATTTACCAAGGACAGAATCAGTCTTTTTTGGTACCTACTGATGTGAGGATGGCCAAATGCCAGAAAAGCTTAGAAGAGTGGCCTTTCCTGAGAAAGCAGGTAGTGGCTCACTCCTGGCTCCTAAAAACTTCACAGAGTTGGCCAAGGAAACCAGATCTGAGACAGGACTGGCCATTTCAGGGGAACATTGTATGGCCCACCAGTCAGAGCACACACCCGATAGTCAGAGACTTACTTTGGGGATGGAGGTGCCTTTGTGGGTGTGGGTGTGTGTTTGTGGATTTGTCTCATGTTCTAAGAATAGGTAGGAAAGTCGGTTTGTTTGTTTTGGAGTGAACTGTTTCTAATAAGTGATTTGACAAGGCGAGTGTTTCTATATCTGTGTATCCCACTGTGTCCGTGGTTGTAGACATTAGAAAAAAGAATGCATCAAAGGATGTGTCCAGTCTAGTAGAAAGTTTCCAAGCATTCATCCTGCCCAATTTATGAATGCACAGCGGCTTGCATTATCTATGGGCTGCTGCAGACTAGCTGGGCACAAAATCACGAGAAACTCACAGCCTTGTAGATTCAAACAGCAATTCTTTATTCCCAAACTCACACTGGCAACCTAAAAACACGTTCTGGGGGAATTCACGTTCTGGGCCCAAATCATGTTCTGAATCCCAAAACCTCTGTGAATCCCATGAGAACTCAAGAGGAACTCAAGGAGTGGGCATCCCTGAGGCAGCAGGATAAGCCCTATTCCCAGCAGGGTACACCTTAAACCTGGAACCGCCCTAAACCCAAGGAGCGGGATTCTCCCTAATCCCAGCAGGATACACCCTAAACCTGAATCCGCCCTGTTCCTTGAGCAAGGTCACCTTACACGCAATGACACTGCAAATGACCTGGGTCATGCCATGCGTCATTCTTACTTAGCAATGGCCCTCAGCATCTCCCCCCTTCTGATTAATTAAACAACAAGCAATGTGGCTTAAGGACCTTGCCTGGTAGGTTGTCCAATTCAACATATGGTTCTTACCCATCATGGGAAAAACTGACTTCTAGGCGTCAGCCTCCTGTCTTAGGTTGATACCACTGCGATTGGAACATGACCTTCACTGACTACCGATCCAGCATACAGCCATACTTGTGGATAGGCCTATGCACCAGTGGCGGGGGTGAGGTTCTTGGTGTGGAACAGAGATGCCAGTAATTTCAAGCCTGCTGAGTAGTGCGTCTAGAGCTGTTGTGGGCAGGTGTGTGACAAAACATCTGTGGTGGGGCCATGTGGATCTGCCATTGGCTTCCAAATAGCTTGTGATTGACATGGTGCAGCCAGCAGACCCTTCTATGTAGAGGAATCTTGTTATATAGAGAGGTTTCAGGGGAATGTTCAGAATCAGGTTGCTATGGAAAAGGGGGCAATGGGGCAAGCTATGAGGGATAGAAGCCTGGATGGTGCATTTTCCTGCAGAACCTGACCCACCACAATTGACAGAACTCCCTCCAGCACTGTGTCCCAGTTGAACTCCTTGTATGTCATGAAACAAATATCAAACTCCAAGTGCAGCAGCAAGAAACACCACGAAAAGTGGAGGATGACCAAATGGCTTCACAGTCCACACGGGAAGACACTTAGCCCACAGTGGCCACAGTTTACCTACAAAGAGATAATTCAGCACTGCTGCCTCATGTTCATTGGAAAATATGAAACCATGTCCTCCACGTCACATAGATGCAGATCCAGCTTTGATGGTCTCACTACAAAGAAAGCTCAAACTTCTGACAACAACATATATTTCAAGTGCCCAACCTCAGAGGCAATTTCTCAAAAAGTTTTTAGTCCAGAAGAGATCCGTGTTTGTGGAGTGTTTACCCTGTCATTTGCTTTTGGAAACTCCTCAACCATTTCCAAGTTTGTGAACTCCTGAGCATTTTCCATTCCAGATATGTATTCACAAATTTTCTAACTCTTTTACTCTAATTGTGTCTTAATTCAAACAGAATAGAAATACAAGCGGTTCAAAGGAGGCATGGTGTATATTTGGACTTCCCTTTTGCATGATAAACTTTAGGTGTTATACATTTGGTCAATTTTTAATTAAATAGTTCTCCACGTGTTTTCAAAATTAAAAAAACATGTGTATTTCTGTCTCCCTTTCTCTGAAGCTTATTCAACACATGTATTTTTATATGGACATATAGAATGCTACCTGGTATCACACGTACATTTTTGTGAGGTGGTTTACGCGGCAAATAGAAATTGAGAGAAGAGATCACTCATCCTAAACTCTGTTGGAACTGAATATTCAATCTATGGGTGAGCTTCCTAGTAGAGCAAAATTATACATAAATCCATGTTGTGTAAAAAATATATTTTTGGATCTGTGGATGATATATATTTTATCATGAATTTCCATTGGCATATATATTGCTACATTTTAATGTCTGTATGGGTGTTCTGTGTGTGTGTGTGTGTGTGTGTGTGTGTGTGTGTGTGTGTTTGTGCGCATAGTCTCCAGATTTTTCAAAATATGAAAAATATGTGTCTTATATACAGTCCCAAACTTCATTTATGTTCATGTATGTGGATTTATAATCAAATTTTCACAAGATTATTCTCAGAAATATTCATCCATCTGAAATACTTATTTGTTTCCTAGTACTGAAAAATAACATCAGTGGATGGTGCATTCAAATCCTAATATTTCTACAGTAACTGACCCAGTTTAACATCAATGCAATTAGATTCCTATCAGACATGATGTGTATTTTGAGGCTCATTTTTATTCGACACTGGTACATTACTATTTCTTCAGTTTATCCACGTCATAGGATATATACATCATCCACCAGTTCACAAATTTATAGGCATTTGTTTCACTTTCAATCAAATCCTGCTTCAGAGCACATGTATTCCTCCAGGTTTCTTGACTGGTCTTTTCATGAAACTTCTTTCCAAACACATTATTTTCGATTTCCATAATCACTGTTGAAGGAAAACTCACACACCCTTCAAGATTAATGATAAACATAATAATAACATTAGATGTATAACTGGTTGAAATGAATGACAGTATATCAAAACATGATTTCTTATATATTTTCAAATAACAATTTAATTGATTATTTAAAGTGGAACCAGTTATATAATTTATTCCCAGTATGGTCAATTCATGCATTATCTCTATATTCATTGACACAAGGTACAGCTCTTGTACCCCCAATAAAAATTCATACGTATTCAAAATATTTCTCCCAGAAATGATGAAAGAAATACTCATGTCACCTGATCTACATATACATTTTATCACAGTAATATTCTGGACACAAAATGCAATGGTCACATTTATGATTCTACTGAAGCCTAAATGGAAAGTAAACATGGATTACTAAAAATATCCATGTCCAGGTTGCCTAATGCTCTCAAAAGTCAATCCTATTTGTGACTATATATTTGTTTCTTCTTAAGATTATATATTCAACCTCAACCCTGTTGAAAATGTCTAATCCTACCATTCACTTTATAGTTTGCCTGATTTCCCAATATCTCTATGGATATCTGCTTTCCTACATATTTTCCACAGTTTATCATTGTGACTGCCCCTTCACAAGTGCTGACATTGACATTCACTCTCTAACCGAGACCCTATTACTAAAGAACTTTTGGTGCAAATTCTGTACTCATTCTTCTTCTGAAACCTAAAGACTGTCCTCCTAATCCAAATGACTATCCCTTTTTGACTGGATGTTCTCTTAGACATTCAATCATCCAATGTACACGGACCTATGCCATTGTATATCGATTTATCTGAGAAATCTGTGCAGAACAAAATTCAAAGCTAAGTATCCCAGTCAAGGGCCCAATGACTTTCTGGGCTTCAAATATTACCTAGATTTCTGTTTTCATACTTATATTTCACCTATATATTCATATAAATATCATAGGTGCCCAATACCATCATTCATCCCACAGAATGATTCCTAACCCAAATCAAACATGTTATTAACCCTAACCATACACAGTTCCCTCAATCTAACTTAACAGAAGAGCTGGAACAGAGTTGGTCTTACAATACAGGAATGTAGGGGTTCCTCCACCTACTGATAACCTCAAAGGTCCATGCAGAAATTATCCCTGGAAAACATGTAGACAAGTATGAACGACCTGAGAGATCAAAAGTCATCTTCCATGGCAAACAACGTGGTCAGGATGATGGGTTGTGTCTGAATCAGCCTCTCTCTTCTTACTGTAGAGATGATGGAGCAATCCAGGCCTGTGTGGAGAACTGTTCCTGGGTGCCTACGGTTGATATACCATTCTAACTTGTGAAAATGTCACAGGAATTGGGGCAGCCTCCATCTCATGGGACACTTGGAAGCAACTGTTAGAACAAAGTGGTTCCCAAGGCAGTGACCTGATTAAGTTCCTGGAAAAAGTGACCTCACCTCACTTTCTTGGTGATGGAACTCTCTGAACGTTGGATCCCGGAATCCAGGCACCCAGAGCCAGTCCCAGTCCCAGTCCCAGTGGTCACACTTGTTTGGATTTACCAAGGACAGAGTCAGTCTTTCTTGGTACCTAGTGAAGTGAGGATGGCCAAATGCCAGGAAAGCTCTGAAGAGGGTTGTTTCCTGAGAAAGCAGATAGTGTTAACCACTTGCTCCAGACTAGTTCAAAGAGTTGGCAAAGACACCAGATCTGAGACAGGATAGGCCATTTCGGGAGAACATAGTATGGCTGACCAGTCAGAGAAAACTCCGGATAATCAAAGACCTACTTGGGGGACAGAGGTGATTTGTGGTTGTGGGTGTGAGTTTGTGGTTTTGTCTCATGTTCTGAGAATAAGTAGGAAGTGTGGTTTGTTTGATTTGGAGAGGACTGTTTCTAGTAAGTCATTTCACAATGCAATATTTCTATGTGTGTGTATCCCACTGTGTCCGTGGTTGTAGACATTAAAAAAGAGAATGCATCAATGGATGTGTCCTGTCTAGTAGAAAACTTCTCAGCATTCATCCTGCCCAATTTATGAATGGACTGCGGCTTGCCTAATGGATGGGCAACACCTACTAACTTCCTAAGTTTCTGTTTTCTTCCTGAATTTTGGCCACTCTCCAGAATAGGCTCATGGTTTTGTGTCCAAGATATGTACCACCTCCAAGCTCTGTGACATCGCCATGTACTGGATAGCTGACGGCAATGGCTAGCATCTCAGAAAACTCAGATATCAGTGTGACCAGGAAAGTCTCAGTGGAGTAACCCTGCTTTGGGCCTTTTGATTACCTAATGTTCTGTTGCCCTGAAAGTCAGGAAGGTCATTGACTCAGGCGACCTTTTTGTGAAGCCTGAAGAAAACAGTTTTTCAAATGGAAATAAATGGACATCACCTGTGGCTCTTTGCTTAATTGCTTTGGAAAGGGATGTGTCTGAATCAGCCTCTTGGCCCTGTGTGAGCCAGTGGCTTAGATTCTCAGCACCTGATGCATATAAAGAAAGATCCCATGTGTGCATCCAAAACCAAAATGGCCAAAATAGCAGTCATTGTGGATGAAGTCTCTCACATTCTTCTATAAGGTTCCTGACATCCATCAAGTGAGAATAGAGATCCTTTGGGTAAAATGTGTTTTTCAAAGCCCTGCAGAGGCTAGCCCATAGATGCTTGGGTTTTCTCATGACTCCAATGCACACAAAGAATCTATTTCCGATAGTCAGTAAGCCTCAAATTGGAGAAGCAGAGCAGTATTATGTGCAGGCATATTTGATCACTCCTGGTTCACAGGAAGGGTGTCCAGGCCACCCTGACGTTAGGCACATGAGGGGCAAGGGAGCTTATTTTGGACACTGTCTTGGGCTGCGCCGCTCATGGAAACCTCCCGCCAGAGGTTATGATGAGTGTCTCTATGGAAAAAGATGACCGCCATGTGGGAGTTTTTTGGTTATAATTGTGGTCATGAGTGTGGTGATTTTAAGAGATGACTGGGTCAACCTGAGCTTGAACTCTGGTGTGATTCCTCTTAGAGACTGAGCTCTGGAACTGACCTCAGAGATGCATTGCAATGAATTGTGTTGGGATTTTAGGAGGCCACGCATGAGAGTCGCGCTTGTAAAATAAGATCTATGCCCAGGGTGGCTTTCCACAGATCACTGGGAATCTCAGCCTGGATAACACATAATTTTATGCTGAAACACTTGGCAGCCATAGTTGAGAATCAAAACACACATGGACCTAACATTGTAGACTCAATGGGCCTGATTTCATGTGATCTTTTGGCCACTGTTTTGGAAGCCTTGCCTGTGAGAATTCTCCAGAACTTTCATTGAAATTAGCTTCCTCAGAATTTAATGGTTCCTGAATGAATTGAAACCCACAGTGCCTCCAACTTTATCCTGAAAAGTGGCTAGATAATTACCATGAAATTTTTGAAATTCGCATGACCAGGTGGCACTGGAGAACCTTTAGATATCCTGTTGCTAATCATGAGTATATCAGACATTGCCTTGATTGTCTCGGTTTCATGAAAATGGTGTAGAACAGAGATGCCCGTAAGTTGGAGCCTGCTGAAAAGTGGGCCTAGAGCAGTGGTAGGAAGGTGTGTGGTATAAAATCTGTGGTGGGGCCATATGGATCTGCCATTGGCTTCCAAAATGCTTGTGACTGACATGGCGAATCCAGCATACCCTTATATGTAAATGTATCTTTTTATATGGAGAGGTTTCAGGGAAATATTCAGAATCAGGTTGCTATGGTGAAGGGGGCAAGCTATGTCGGATAGAAGCCTGGTTGGTGCATTATCTTGCCGACCCTTATACACCACACGTGACAGAACTCCCTCTAGCTCTGTGTCCCAGTTGAACTCCTTGTATTTCATGAAGCAAACACCAAACTCCCAGTGCAGCAGCAAAAAACACCACGAAAAGTGGAGGATGACCAAATGGCTACACAGTGCACATGGGGAGACATTTAGCCCTCAGTGGCCAGAAGATCTCCATGTTTGTGGGGGGTTTACCTTGTCCCTTACTTTTGGAAACTCCTCTACCAACTCCAAGTTTGTTGAGCATATTCCATTTCAGATTTGTATTCACAGAATTTCTAACTCTTCTCCTCAAATTGTGTCTTACTTGGGGCGAAGGTAATGTCATGGCATTGTTCTGGATGAGAGTGGGAAGATTTTTGTGTAGCACATATTTGCATACACATAGGATTAATTTTCCAATTTTCCATTCAGAATACTGAATCCATGACACTAACCCATACCCTACTAGACTCTGACTACTAATTCTAATATGATGGAGAAAACTGACCCAAACAGAATAGAAATACAAGCAGTTCAGAGGAGGCATGGTTTATACTTGGAGTTGCATTTTGCATTATGTAGGGTAGGAGTTATAAATCAAGTCAATTTTTTGTTGAATTAATTCTCCAAGTGCTTTTAAAGTTAACAAATAAGTGAATTCCTGTCTCCCTTTCTCTGTAGCCTATTCAGCACATGTATTTTTATATGCATATATAGAATCCTACCTGGTATCACATGTACATTCTTGTGAGGTGGTTGACTTGGCAGATACAAATTGTGAGAAGAGATCACTTCTCCTAAACCATGTTGCAACTGAAAATTCAACCAATGGGTGATCTTCCTAGTAGAAAAACATTATTCATTAATCTATATTAAGTAAAATGAATATTTTTGGATATCTGGATGATATATATTTCATGAAGTATTTCGATTGGCATATATATTGCTATGATTTAATGTCTGTGAGTGTGTCTGTATGTGTGTGTGTGTGTGTGTGTGTGTATTTTTTTTCAAAATAAGAAATATATGTGTCTTATTTACACTCCCTAAATTCATTCATGTTCATATATGCGAATACATAATCTACTTTTCACAAGATTAGTCTCAGAAATAGTCATCCACCTGAAATACCTATTTGTTTCCTCGTACTGAAAACTATCTTCAGTGAATGGTGCAAGGAAATCCTTATACTTCTATAGTAACTGACCTAATTTAACATCAATGCAAGTAGACACCTATGAGACATGATATGTGTTTTGACTTTCATTTTCATTCAAAACTGGTACATAAATATTTCTTCAGTTTATGCACTTCATAGGATATATATTTCATTCACAAGTTCATAATTTAATAGGCATTAGTTCACTTTCAATCATTTCCTGCTTCAGAACACATGTATTTTTCCAGGTTTTTTGACTTGGCTTTTCATGAGACTTCTTTCGAAACGCATTATTTTCGATTTCCATAATCACGTTTGAAGCAAAACTCATACACTCTTATGATAAACCATAACCCTAATATTACTATTAGATATATAACTGGTTGGAATGAATGATCGTAAATCAATATAACATTTTGTGTATATTTTCAGATATCAATTCAATCCATTATTTAAAGTTCAAAACAGTTATATTATTTATTCACAGTATGGTCTATTCAGACATTATCTCTATATACATAGACAAAGGGTACACCTATTTGTACCCCCAAACTACTTTACATGGTTTCAAAATATTGATCCCAGCAATGGTGGAAGAAATACTCATGTCCCCTGATCTACATATACATTTTATCACAGTAATATTCTGGACACAAAAAGCAAAGTTCACTCTTAAGATTATACCAATGCCTTAAAGGAAAGTGAGCATGGATTACTTAAAACATCCATGTACAGGTTGCCTAATGTGCTCAAATGTCAATCCTATTGGTGACTACAAAATTCTTTCTTCCTAAGATTATATATTCGACCTCAAGCCTGTTGAAAATGTCTAATCCTATCACTCACTTTATACATGGTTTGATTTCCTATACTCTCTACTGATATCTGCTTTCTACATATTTTCCCCAGTTCATAATTGTGACTGACTCTTCACATGAGCTGACATTTACATTCACTCTCTATGCGAAACCCTATTGCTAAAAAACTTTTGGTCCAAATCATATACTTACTCTTCTTTCTATACCTACCGAATATCTTCTTTATCCTACAGACAATCCCTTATTGAATGAATGTTCTCTTCGACATTCAATCATCCAAGGTACAATGTCCTATGCCATTCAATATATATTTATCTGAGACATCTGTGCAGAATGTATTTCAAAGCTAAGTATCCCAATCAAGGGCCCAATGCCCTTCTGGGCTTCAAATCTTACCTAGATTTCTGTTTTCATACTTATATTTCACCTGTATATTCTTGTAAATATTGCAGGTTCCCAATACCATTTTTTATTCCGCAAAATGTTTCCTACCCCAAATTGAACATGTTATTATCCCTAACCATACACTGTTCCTTCAATCTAACTTTACAGAATAGCTGTGACAGAGTTGGTCTTCCAATACAGGAATGTAGGGAATCTTCCACCTGCTGAGAACCTCAAAGGTCCATGCAGAATGATCCCTGGAGAAGATGTAGGCAGCTATGAAGGACCTGAGAGAGCAAAAGTCATCTTCCATGGCAAGCATCCTGTACAGGATGAAGGGATGTGTCTGAACCAGCTTCTATCTTCTTAATGTAGAGAAGATGGACCAAACCAGGCCAGTTTGGAGAGCTCTGTTCAGGTGCCTATGGTTGATATAAAATTCTATCTTGTGAAAGTGTCACAGGAATTAGGGGCAGCCTCCATCTCATGGGACACTTGGAAGCAAGTGTTTGGACAAAGTGGTTGCCAAGGCAGTGACCTCATTCAGTTCCTGAAGAAAGTGAACTACCTCACTTCCTTGGTAATGGTACTCTCTGAACTTGGGATCAAGGAAGCCAGGCACCCAGTGCCAGTCCCAGTCCCAGTCCCAGTGTTCACACTTGTTTGGTTCTACCAAGGACAGAGTCAGTCTTTCTTGGTACCTACTGCGGTGAGTATTGCCAAATGCCAGGAGAGCTCTGAAGAGGGGCCTTTCCTTCGAAAGCAGGTAGTGGTTCATCACTGGCTCCTAAAAACTTCACAGGGTGGACAAGGAGACCAGATCTGAAACAAGACAGGCTATTTTGCGGGAACATAATAAGTTTCACCTGTCAGAAGACACTCCGGGTACTCACAGACCTGCTTTGGAGAAGGAGGTGCCTTTGTGAATGTGGGTGTTAGTTTTTGGTTTTGTCTCATGTTCTGAGAATAGGTAGGAAAGGTGGTTTGTTTGGTTTAAAATGGACTGTTTCTTATAAGTCGTTTGACAAGGCGAGTGTTTCTATGTCTAGTATCCCACTGTGTCCATGGTTGTAGGAATTAAAAAATAAAATGCATCGATCAATGTA
This sequence comes from Callospermophilus lateralis, assembly GCF_048772815.1. Classification (NCBI taxonomy): domain Eukaryota; kingdom Metazoa; phylum Chordata; class Mammalia; order Rodentia; family Sciuridae; genus Callospermophilus; species Callospermophilus lateralis. The sequence continues at coordinate 766,775 of NW_027514637.1, forward strand.
TCCTGTCTAGAAGAAAGCTTCCCAGCATTCATCCTGCCCAATTGACAAATGGACTGTGGCTTGCCTTATAAATGGGCAACACCTACTATATTCCTAAGCTCCTGTTTTCTTCCTGAATTCTGGCCACTCTCCAGAATAGGCTCATGGTTTTGTGTCCAAGATATGTACCACCTCCAATCTCTGTGACATGCCCATGTACTCGATAGCTGAAGAGAATCGGAGCATCTCAGAAAACTCAGATATCAGTGTGACCTGGAAAGTCTCAGTGGAGAAACCCTGATTTGGGCCTTTTGCTTACCTATTGTTCTGTTGCCCTAAATGTCAGGAAAGTCTTTGACTCAGGCCACCCCTTTGTGAAGCCTGAAGAAAACAGTTTTCAAATGGAAATGAATGGGCATCACCTGTGGCTCTTTGCTTAATTGCTTGGAAAGAAATGTGTCTGAATCAGCCCATTGGCCCTGTGTAAGTCTGTTGCTTAGATTCTCAGCACCTGATGGATCCCATGTGAAATTCCAAAACCAAAATGGCCAAAAGCAGAGTCAATGTGGATGAAGTCTCTTGCCTTCCTCTGTAAGGTCCTGTCCTCTATCAAGTTAGAATAGGTATCCTTTGGGTCAAATAAGTTCTTCCAAGCCCTGCAGAGGCTAGGGTATAGGTGCTTGGATTTTCTCATGACTCCAATTCACACAAAGAATCTATACCCGACAGTCAGTAAGCCTCAAAATGGAGAAGCAGAGCAGTATTATGGGCAGGCCTATTTGTTCACTCTTGGTCTCAGGAAGGATGTCCAGGCCACCCTGAATTTAGGCAAATGAGGCATAAGGAAGCTAATTTTGGACACTGTCTTGGGCTGCGCCCCTCATGGAAACCTCCAGCCAGAGGTTATTATGAGTGTCTATATGGCAGAAGATGAGGATCATGTGGGATCTTTTTGGTTTCAATTGTGGTCATTTGTGTGGTGGTTGGAAAAGAGATGACTGGGTCCACCTGGGTTTGAACTCTGGTGTGATCCCCTTAGAGACTGAGTTCTGGAGATGACCTCAGAGAAGAATTGCCATGAATTGTGTTGGGATTTTACGAGGCCACTCCTGACAGTCGCCCTTGGAAACTGATATCTAGGCCCAGGGTTGCTTTCCACAGATCACTGGGAATCTCAGCCAGGATATCACATGTTTTATTCTGAAAGACTTGGCAGTCATTGTTGAGAGTCAAAACACACATGAACCTTACATTGTAGACCTCAATGGGCCTGGCTTCGTGTGAAATTTTGGCCACTCTTTGCAAAGAATTGGCTGTGAGAGTTCTCCAGAACTTTCATTAAAATGAGCTTCCTCACTATTTAATGGTTCCTAAATGAATTGAAACCCACAATGCCTCCAACTTGATCCTTGAAATTTGGCTAGATAAATACCATGAAATTATTAACATTCCCATTACTAGGTGGCACTAGAGAACTTTTTGATGTCCTGTGTCTGATCATGAGTGTACCAGACAGTGCCTTGATTGACATGGTTTCATGAAAATGGTGTAGAACAGAAATACCAGTAAGTTGGAGCTTACTGAATAGTGGAACTAGAGAGGTGGTGTGCAGGTGTGTGATAAAACATCTGTGTTGTGGCCATGTGGATCTGACATTGACTTGCAAATGGCTTGTGACTGACATGGTGCATCCAGCAGAATCTTATATGTCTGAAACCTCTCCATATAAAGGCATCTTTTTATATGGAGATTTTCAAGGCAATGTTCAGAATCAGTTTGTTATGGTCAAGGGGGAAATCTATGTGGGATTGAATCCTGGTTGTTACATTCTCCTGCAGACCCTGACCCACCACACGTGACAGAACTCCCCCCAGCACTGGGTCCCAGTTGAACTCATTGTATTTCGTGAAGCAAATACCAAACTGCCAGTGCAAGAAACAACACGAAAAGTGGGGGATGGCCAAATGGCTTCAAAGTTCACACAGGGAGACACTTATCCTTAAGTGGCCACAGTTTACCTACAAAGAGTGAATTCAGCACTGCTGCCTCATGTCCTTTGGAAAATAAGAAACCATGTCCTTCAGGTCACATAGATGCAGACACAGCTTTGATGCTCTCAATAGAAAGGAAGCTAAACCTCCTGATAACAACATATATTTCAAGTGCCTAACCTCAGAGGCAGTTTCTTAAGGAGTATTTAGGCCGGCAGAGCTCCATGTTTGTGGAGTGTTTACCTGTTAGACCAGGACGCTAGAAAAGACCACTGACTCCAACTAAAATCAAATTAAAGCAAGCTTATTATTTCCACTGTTCAGGCTGTGTCTCCCTCCCAAAATGGTGGTAACAATACAGCAACCCCACTTTTCCTACAGCCCACCTTTATAGCCCAGAAAGTTACACAAAACGGGGGTTACAGATAACAGATCTCTGACAAGCATCACACTAATGGTAGTTTAGATTTTTTTTTGCTGTCCCCAACATTAGAATTTATGAGGACCATTAGAGCCTCAGAGAGGGTCGTTTTCTGGCCAGGGAAGGCCAATATTTATGAGGTGTCACTAACGTTTCAGAGAGGGCTGATATCTGGTCAGAGAGCAAGGAATGGGTGAGTTCAAGGCACTGGCTGGCATTCCAAGCAGGTTCAGAATTTCAGTAATTTATAGTTAAGGCAAAACTATCTTTTCATGGCTTTGTGGCAAGATGGCTACCAATTTTAATAAAAGATCAGGTTGGGTCTATCATTCCCCCCTTTTCTAATGTGTCCCTTTCAAATCTTTGATAGGGTAGGGGAAGAGCACTGAGGAAATTTTAATCATTCAGGTAACAGTCTCCAAATTTTTAGAACTCACCCAAAACTGAATTCCTGATTGTACCTCACTTAATTATTTACTTATATTGATAGTCTATTTATTTTTGGCTTCATTGTTGTAAGAAGAGAGGCATCACACATTTTGGCTTCTTCTGAGCTGAGAGAGGGTGATGTGAGGGGGCATGGCATGAGGGACATGAGTTGCCTTTTGGAATTCAGTTAAAGGACATGAGTTGCCTTTTAGAAGTCAGTTTGTTTTGAAGTCTGGTTGGGAAAGAACAGGTTGTAAAGGCATCTGAGGATGGATTCTTCTATGACAGAAACAAAAACCATGAGTACTGAATAAATGTTGCAGCAGCTGGAACATGTCACTGTATAGAAGTTCCCTCACCAGTCTTTAATATCCCCAGTTATCAGGACTGTCAACTTAATATTTAACTTTTACTGTTACACTTGTCCTTCCCCATAAGTTACAGTTTAATAATTTATTGTCACTGATCTTGCAAAATCCTTTTACTAGTATTATTTCTGTGTCTAATAGAGAAACTTTTAATTCTGTTACTCAGGGCTGGATAATCGTACTAGCAAACACCAAGCCTACCTGTGTAGGTTAGGAATATCTATAGGCCTTAAACAAAAAACTTCTGCCTCTGGAAGCTCCTCTTGATAGTCTCTTTTTATGGTTATCAGGCATTCTTGTCTGAGAATCCTTCTTTGTAACCTCCAGTCTTACTTATTTTGGGAGGCTAACATAAAGTGTATACTTTAAAATATTATTATTATTTAAAATGCACAGGAATGGCTGTATTTTGGTATTTACTGTCTTTGCTAAGTGTTTAAGATGAAGCAGTCAAACTGACTTTTGTTTCTATCCATTGTTAACAGTCAGCTGAGCTTTTATGGGAGTCATTTCTGGGGAATCTTGAGAGCAGCTTCTCAGTTCTGCTAGTGTCATTTGCACTAGGTGGGTCCAGGTCTTGCTGGACCATGTGGCTTCCCTCGGAAGCATGAGGAATGTCTCCATTCTCTGATGACTCTCCTCTTCGTAACAAATGCACTGATTGGCTTTCTGTTCTCCAGTGGTCTCTTTTATCTCCCTGATCAGGAGGTTATGTGGCTCAGGGTTGCAAAGCTCTTTAGAGAAGTACCCTGTTCCCTGAATTTAGACTGACTCAGAGGGCAAGAGCCAAATATTGGTTTTCTTGGCCCTTTCATTTAAATTTAATTTTAAATCCTAATCTTAAACATCCAACAAATAAATTTTAACAGCCTTACATTAAGAGTACTGGGCTTTAATGTCTATAACTTTATAATTATATATTTTTTAATAAATTGGGATATGTATTATTCTGTCTGTATTGTAGGTGATGACTTATTATCTTGAATAAACCCATGTTGTGTTCTTAAAGCAACACATTTGTAAAACAATAACAGGGAATCTTTAGATCACTTATAAGAAAATTTCAAAATAAAATTAACAAAAGTAAAAATACTTAGTTCGTGTAATACCTACCCTGAATTTTTTGGCTGAGTTATACATTATATCCCCTGTTTGAGATCCTAGTAATCTTGACAGAAAAAAAAAACAGCTTTTGAACATAACTTTAAATGAAATAAAATCTGACCTACTGCTTTTGTAGTTATTCTAACATGTAGTAAGTTGGGACACAGAGCCTTATCTCAGGTAAGGCAGGGCTCTTTATAAATCTCAAGTGTTTTAGTTCTAAAGCGGAAATTTGTTTTTTTAAATATCATTTTACAAAGTTTACATAAATTGTTTGAGGTCACATGAACATTAGCTAACATGATATGATATCACATTTAAAACATGAATTAAAGAAAGGCTGAATGTTCTTAACCTTTACATAGATTAGGCTCTCATTAAATTAAAAAATATATTTAAATTGTTCCCAATGTATAAAGTAACATAAAACTTTACATGTCTTATTGATAACAGGTAAATGAATGCCCAATATATATTTTTACCAAACAACTTCAGAACAGCAGCTTGATATAATGCTCTTTTAAGTTTCTACCTTACAGACTTGTATACCTGGAAGATATAAGCACATTAATAGCATCACAATTACATGGATGTTTCTACATTATCCCAGTTAAGCTTTTAAAGAAATGGCAGTACAGTGCTCTAAAACAACAGTTCTTATTTAATCATTTGTTTAATTTTTATGGTTGCTTGCTCTAGAAAAAATAAAACTTAATAAACACAATGTTATTTATTAAACTTATGTTTTAAGAAATTTTTGTCTCTTTAACACATGACTGATTTTTACAATCGTATACATACTTTAGTACAAACTTATACAGACCTTAGTTAATCAATCAGATATCTAACAAAAGTACTCATGAATGAGTAATCCCATATCATATTTACTTTACTAATTTATCAAAATATTAGACAAATGTATTGAACAGTGTAAACCATTTTTTTGTTGAAGGAAACGTCCTAGAACCAAGTCATATTAGACATTTTATAGACATTATTATTTTATTAGATTTTTGAACACCTAGAAAAACTCTTAAGCTTAAATTTAAAGACATTTATTTTTATCTGTTTTTCAAATTTCAATTTAACCATTTAAATGACATGAATTGAAGATCTTTGGATCCACTTTTTAAAATTTGTTTTTATGAGCGCTCCTTTTATATGTTAATTTGTGTATCACATGTATGATATACGGACATATGTATATATAGACATACAACACATAACAAAAGTGTGCACACATAATAATAGTAAAGGCCTTGAAGCTTTTCGCAGGTGAAATCTCCATTGCAATGTTTCAAAAACTCCACAGTTGGTCAAAGATAGATCTGATCAGAAAAACATTAACCTAGGTCTGCAGGATCAAAATCATGAGCTCAAAAAAAAAAAAAAAAACCCAGAAACTAAGGAAAAAAAGTAAGAGTCCTAGAAAAAATGACTGGCCAGTAATTTGTAAATACCATATCATTAAATTTTTTCTTCCTTAGGCCCCAGATCAGTCTGATACTGAGCTTGCAGGCTTCTTTCATTTGCATTTGAATCTAAGTCCTGTCTGAGGTCTGGAAGGAGCAGGAAAAAACTGCTATTCTGAGCAGACTCCTCAGGCCTAAGTCATTTTAACCATAATTTTCAGGTTAGGATGTTGAAAATTATGATACATGTTTAAGATACAACTCACAAAATTTTATATCTCTACATCTTTTCTTATCAACAGAAACCATATTATGATTTACTATCCTTGTCCAAATTAATGCACTGATACACACAGTGATATTTTCTCAGGCTACCCAATTCAAAATTGGTGAAAAAAAAAAAGCCTGAATGATTGGGAAGTTACTTGCCAACTTGGAAGTAGAGTTCTTTAGTTTTCCATCCTAAGTATTAAAGTTCTCTGGAATGAATTATCTGAAATCATATACTAAACAATTACCTAATCCCGACTTTTAACTGCAAGATTGTGCAATGCTTCAAAAACCCATTCAGATACCAGATTGTTACAATAGAACATCATAATTTAGACACACATTCAGCTAAGATCATTCCCAAGAAACAATTTATAATATCAACACATTATTGCACATATCTTAAAGTGCCAGAAACAAAGACACAAGACAGACAGAAAGGAGCTCCAGACTATGGCTGACAGACAGAAGCCTTTAAAACAGAGCAGATAAGAGAAAAATCTCCTACACCAGTGGCAATATAGATGTCCCCACAAGGGAACCAGATGTTTTCACAGAGGGGCAACCTGAAATGTAAAATCAAGGGTCTATATGGTGACTTTACTGCATATAGTGTCCCCTTTTTCTTTTTCTCTTTTTTCAGAAGACAGAGGTGGCATAATCCTTTCAGTTCAGGTAAGGAAGGAGGGAATTCCCTGAAGCAACAGGGCTTTGGCAGCTGATGCGAGTCCCTCAGTCCCTCCTTTTACTTACAGGATTAGCTTCTCTGGTTCGGTTCCACCCCAAGCAGGATCCATCTCCTAACATTTCAGTAGTCAGGTCTCAAAAAGGTCCAGGGCGGAGGGGGAGGTGGTATATCAAAATTTGTAACTTAAAGTTCGGTTCCTGGCCTTGAAGCCAATTAATGCCAATTTAATAATGAGGACAGTGTTTGGAGAAAAAGAAAAATGGGGTTTTATTGCTTTGCTAACAAAGGAGAATCACAGGGGACTCTTCCCAAAGTTTGTGACTCTCCTGATCTGCAGGGACAAAGGGTTTTAAAGTAGTTTCACTTGTTAACCTTGGAGATACTCAGTTCTTAGATCCCCAGCAGGCATTGCCCTCTGCAGTGGGTGTGCTCCAGTCAGCCAGCTAGGGGCTTCTCTCATCCTGCTTAACCAAGGGTGGTAATGTTCATCGCAGTTCCTTTAAGCACAGTCCAAATGGGTGTCAGGCTTACTTGCTTTATTACCCATTTCCACATCCAATATCCTTAAGTTTTTACCACAGAAATCACACAACAAAATGCACAAAAACGAACAAACAAACAAAAAAAACCATATAGAACACAGAACAACACACACACAAAAAAAAAAAAAAAAAAAAAAAAAAAAAAAAACAGAAACCCTGCACTGAAACAGAAAATCTGAGGAGCAATGCCATGTATTGGTAAAGCTCAGGGGTACAAGTCCGTGTGTGCCCGTCGGCACCTCTCTATCCTTCCAGAGCAATTCCCTACAGAACAGAACAAAGAACGATTCTCCTTACTGTCCCAGACAGGAGTATATGTGAGCTCCCGAGGCCACCTCTCTGTCATCAGAATAGATCTCCCTTAACCGAATATTACATGTTATAAAGGCACCACTTACATATGGAGATGTCCTCCACCAGGGGCTTCCTAAGAGTTTTAGTTCAGTGGTTCACTGTAGTGCTCCCCGGGACAAATGCTCACTCCAAGGTCTTGGAACTTGGCTCTCCAGCCTGGAGCCCTGGAGGGAAGGCCAGCTTCAGAATTTCCAGCAGTCTGGTCTTGTGATATGCTTGGGCAGGGTCATCTCGCTGGGAAACGACAAAATATTAGACCAGGACACAAGACCACACACTCCAATTAAAATCAAATTAATGCAAACTAATTATTTCAACTGGCCAGGCTGTCTCTCTTCCAAAATGGCGGGAACAAGACAGCAACCCCACCTTTCTTAGAGCCCAGCTTTATATTCCAGGCAGTTACACACAAGGGGTATTACAGATACCAGAACTTTGACAAGCATCACACTAATGGTAGTTTACATTTTTTTTCTGGCCCCAACATCAGAAATTATGAGGACCATTAGAGCCTCAGAGAGGGTCATTGTCTGGCCAGAGAAGTGCAATATTTATGAGGTGTCACTAAAGTTTCAGAGAAGGCTGCTATCTGGTCACAGAGCCAGGCATGGGTGAGTTCAAGGCACAGGCAGGCATTCCAAGCAGGTTCAAATTTTACAGTAATTTATAGTGAAGCCAAAATTATCTTTTCATGTCTTTGTGGCAAGATGGCTCCCAAATTTAATAAAAGATAAGGTTGGACCTATCAACCCTGTCCCTCACTTTTGGAAACCCCATTACCACCTACAAGGTGGTGAACTCCTGAGAATTTTCCATTCCAGATAAGAATTCACTGATTTTCTAACTCTTCTCCTCTAATTGTGTCTTACTTAGAGTGAAGGTAATGTCAGGGCATTGTTCTGGATAAGAGTGGGAAGATTTTTGTGTCCCACATATTTGCATACACATTGGATTCATTATCTAATTTTCCATTCAAAATACTGAATCCCTGACACTAACCCATACCCTACTAGACTCTGAATACTAATCCTAATATGATGGAGAAAAATAACCAAAACAGAATAGAAATACAAGCAGTTCAGAGGAGGCATGGTGTTTAGTTGGATTTGCCTTTTGCATGATAAAGGAATGGTGTAATAAATCTAATCAATTTTTATTGAAATAGTTCTCCATGTGTTTTTATACTTAACAAATATGTGAATTCCTGTCTCCCTTTCTCTGTAGCCAATTCAGCACATGTATTTCTATATGCACATATAGAATCCTACATGTTATCACACGTATAGTTTTGTGATTTGGCTGATTAAACGCTATTGGAACTGAAAATTCAAACTATGGATGAGCTTCCTAGTAGAACAACATTCTACATAAAACCATGTTCAGTAAAATAAATATTTTTGCATCTGTGGATGAAATATAATTCACGATGAATTTTGATTTTCATATATATTGCTACTTTTTAATGTCTGTGTGTGTGTGTGTGTGTGTATGTGTCCAGATTTTTTAAAATAAAATGTATGTGTCTTATTATACACTCCTTAAATTCATTGATATACATGTATGTGGTTTTATAATCAACTTTTCACAAGTTTATTCTCTTAAATAATCATCCACCTGAAATACATATTTGTTTCCTAGTATTGAAAACTAACTTCAGTGAATGGTGCATTCAAATCCTAATCTTTCTACAGTAATCGACCCAGTTTAACATCAATGCAAGTAGATTCCTATGGGTCATGATATGTATTTTGACGTTCATTTTTTCACAATACTGGTACGTTACTATTTCTTCAGTTTATGCACAACATTGGATATATATTTCATCCACAAGTTCGCAAAATTATAGGCATTTGTTTCACTTTCAATCACTTCCTGCTTCAGAACACATGTATTCCTCCATGTTTCTTGACTGGTCTTTTCATGAGACTCCTTTCCAACACATTATTTTCTATTTCCATAATCACATGAAGCAAAACTCACACACTGTTCATGATAAACCATAACCCTAATATTACCATTAGATGTATGACTGGTTGGAATGAATGATTGTATATCAATATAAGATTTCTTATATATTTTCAGATATCAATTCAACCCATCATTTAAAGTGGAACCAGTAATATTATTTATTCAGAGTATGTTCTATTCATACATTATGTCTATATTCATAAACACAGGGTACACCTCTTTGTAAACCCAATATAATTTATACGTTTTCAAAATATTGCTCCCAGAAATGTTGGACGAAATACTTATGTCACCTGATCAACATATACATTTTATCACAGTAATATTCTGGACACAAAGTGCAAAGGTCACACTTCTGATTGTACCAAACCCTAAATGGAAAGTGAACGTGGATTACTAAAAACATCCATGTCCATGTTGATGAATGCTCTAAAAATTCATTCCTATTTTTGACAACATATTGGTTTCTTCCTAAGATAATATATTCAAACTCAACCCTGTTGAAAATATCTAATCCAATATCTCAATTTATACTTTGCCTGATTTCGTAATGTCTCTATTGATGTCTGCTTTCCTACATATTTTCCCCTTTCATCATTATGACTGACACTTCACATGAGCTGACAGTTACATTCACTATCTAACCAAAACCCTATTGCTAAAGAACTTTTGTTCCAAATCCTATACTCACTCTTCTTTCTAAACCTATAGACTATCTTCGTATTTCTACCGAGTCTCCCTGTTTGATTTGATGTTATCTTCTACATTCAATCATCCAAGGTACAAGGTCCTATGCCATTGTATATTGATTTATCTGAGACATTGGTGCAGAATATAATTCAAAGATAAGTATTCCAATCAAAGGGCCAATGCCCTTCTGGGCTTCAAATCTTACTTAGGTTTCTGTTTTCATACATATATTTCACCTCTATATTCTTATAAATATCGCAGGTTCCCAATACCATAATTGATCCAGCAGAATGATTCCTAATCCAAATTGAACATGTTATTAACCCTAACCATACACTGTTCCCTCAATCTAACTTTACAGAAGAGCAGGGACAGAGTTGGTCTTAAAATACAGGAAGGTAGGGGATCTTCCACCTGCAGAGAACCTCAAAGATCCATGCAGAAATTATCTCTGGAGAAGATGTAGGCAGCTATGAAGGTCGTGAGAAAGCAAAAGCAATCCTCCATTGCAAACAACCTGGTAAGGATGAAAGGTTGTGTCTGAATCAGCCTCTCTCTGCTTAATGTAGAGAAAATGGACAAAACCAGGCATGTGTGGAGAGCTGTTCCCGGGTGATTATGGTTTATATACCTTTCTATCTTGTGAAAGTGTCAGAGGAAGTAGGGGCAGCCTCCATCTCATGAGACCCTTGAAAGCAGCTGTTAGGACAAAGTGGTTGCCAAGGCAGTGACCTCATTCAGTTCCTGAAGGAAGTGACCTCACCTCACTTCCTTAGTGATGGAACCCTCTGAACTTTGAATCCAGGAAGACAGGCACCCAGAGCCAGTCCCAGTCCCAGTCCCAGTAGTTTTACTTGTTTGGATTTAACAATGAGAGAGTCATTCTTTCTTGCTAACTACTGATGTGAGGATGCCAAAAATGCCTGGAAAACTCTGAAGAGGGGGCTTTCCTGAAAAAGCAGGGAGTGGTTCACTGCTGGGTCCTGAAAAATTCACAGTGTTGGACAAGGAGACCAGATCTGAGACAGGACAGGCCATTTTGGGGGAACATAGTATGGCCCACCAGTCAGAGGACACTTCGGATAGTCCCAGACCTAATTGGGGAAGGAGGTGCCTTTGTGGGTGTGGATGTTTGTGGTTTTGTCTCATGTTCTGAAAATAGGTAGGAAAGTCAGTTTGTTTAGTTAGGAGTGGACAGTTTCTAGTAATTCTTTTCAAAAGGCGAGTGTTTCTCTGTCTGTGTATCTCACTTTGTCCGTGGTTGTAGACATTAGAAAAGAGAATGAATCAATGGATATATCCTGTCTAGTAGAAAGCTTCCCAGCATTCATCCTGCACATTTTATTAATGGATGGTGGCTTGCCTGATTGATGGGCAACATCTGCTATCTTCCTAAGTTGCTGTTTTCTTCCTGAATTCTGTCCACTCTCCTGAATAGGCTCATGGTTTTGTGTAAAAGATATATACCACTTCCAAGCTCTGTGACAAGGCCATATACTGGATAGCTGAAGGGAATTGTGAGCATCTCAGAAAACTCAGATATCAGTGTGACCAGGAATGTCTCAGTGGAGAAACCCTGCTTTTGGCCTTTTGCTTACCTATTTTTCTGTTGCCCTGAACGTCAGGAGTGTCTTTGCCTCTGCCCCACACCTTGGGAAGCCTGAAGAAATCAGTTTTCAAACGGAAATAAAAAGGGCATCACCTGTGGCTCTTTGGTTAATTGCTTTGGAAAGGGATGTGTCTGAATCAGCCTCTTGACCCTGTGTGAGCCTGTGGCTTAGATTCTCAGCACCTGATGGATCTAAAGAAAGATCCCATGTGTGCATCCAAAATCAAAATGGCCAAAAGAGCAGTCATTGTGAATGAAGTCTCTCGCATTCCTCTGTAAGGTTAGAGACTTCCAACAATGATAAGAGTGATCCATTGGGTCAAATAAGTTCTTCAAAGCCCTGCAGATGCTAGCCCATAGGTTCTTGGGTTTTCTTATGAATCCAATTCAAATAAAGAATATAAACCCCACAGTCAGTAGGCCTCAAATTTTAATAATTGGAGCAGTATTAACGGCAGGCCTATTTGATCACTCCTGATTCACGGGAAGGGTGTACAGGCCACCGTGACTTTAGGGAAATGAGGGGAAAGGGAGATTATTTTGGACACTGTCTTGTGCTGCGCCTCTCATGGAATCCTCCAGCCAGAAGTTATGATGAGTGTCTTTATGGAAGAAGATGAGGGCCATGTGGGAGTGTTTTGGTTTTAATTGTGGTCATTTGTGTGGTGGTTGGAAGAGATGACTGGGTCCACCAGGGCTTCAACTCTGGTTTGATTCCCCTTAGAGACTGAGTTCTGGAACTGACATCAGAGAAGTAATTTTTAGGGATTGTGTTGGAATTTTAGGAGGCCATGCTTGAGAGTCGCCCTTGGAAAATGAGATCTTGGCCCAGGTTGTCTTTCTACAGAGCACTGGGAATCTCAGCCAGGATATCACATGATTTTATTCTAAAAGAATTGGCACCCATAGATGAGAGTCAAACCACACATGGACCTCACATTGTAGACCTCAATGGGTCTGGCTTCTTGTGACTTTTGGCCACTCTTTGGGATTTTCCATGTTCAGTAAACTGAATATTTTTGTATCTGTGGACGATATATATTTCATGCAGAATTACGATTTTCATATATATAGCTACATTTTAATGTCTGTGTGTGTGTGTGTGTGTGTGTGTGTGTGTGTGTATATATATATATATATATATATATATATATACTCTCCAGATTTTTCAAAATATGAAACATATGGGTCTTAATGTACACTCCCTAAAGTCATCCATATTCTTGTATGTGGCTTTATAAACAACTTTTCCCAAGATTATTCTAAGAAATATTCATCAACCTGAAATACATATTTCTTTCCTAGTACTCACAACTAATTTCAGTGAATGGTGAATACAAATCCTAATATTTCTACAGTAACTGACCCTGTTTAACATTAATGCAAGTAGATTCTTATGGGACATGATGTGTATTTTGACGTTCATTTTTATTCAACACTGGTATATTACTATTTCTTCAGTTTATGCACATCACAGGATATATATTTCATCCACAAGTTAGCAAATTTATAGGCATTTGTTTCACTTTCAATTACTTCCTGCTTCAGAACACATGTATTCCTCCATGTTTCTTGACTGGTCTTTTCATGAGACTCCTTTCCAACACATTATTTTCTATTTCCATAATTAATTTTAAAGCAAAACTTTCACACACTTCATGATAAACCACAACCCTAATATTAACATTAGATATATAACTGGTTGGAATGAATGATTTTTTGAAAATATATGATTTCTCATATATTTTCTGATATCAATTCAATCCATTATTTAAAGTGGAACCAGTTATATTATTTATTCACAGTTTGGTCTATTCATGCATTATCTCTATATACATAGACACAGGGTACACTTCTTTGTACCTGAATACTAATTTATAAGTCTTGAAATATCGCTCCCAGAAATAGTGGAAGAAATACTCATGTTACCTGATGTACATATACTTTTTATCACAGGAATATTCTGGACACAAAATGCAAAGGTCAAACTTATGATTGTACCAAAGCATAAATGGAAAGTGAATATGGATTACTAAAAACATCTATGTCAGGGTTACCTCATGTTTTCAAATGTCATTCCTATTGGTGACTACATATTTGTTTTTTCCTTAGATTATTCATTCAATCTCAACACTGTTAAAAATGTCTAATTCTATCACTCACTTTATATTTGCCTGATTTCATAATGTCTCTATTGATATCTGCTTTCCTACATATTTTACTCAGTTCATCATTGTGACTACCTCTTCACATGTGCAGACATTTACCTTCACTCTCTAACCAAGACCCTATTGCTAAACAACTTTTGGTCCAAATTATATACTCACTCTTCTTCCTAAACATACCGACTATCTTCCTAATCTTACAGACTATCCCTGTTTCAGTGGATGTTCTCTTCTACAATCAATCATCCAAGGTACAAGGTCCTATGCCATTCTATATAGATTTATCTGAGACAAGTGTGCAGAATGTAATTCAAATCTAAGTATCTCAATCAAGGGCCCAATGCCCTTCTGACCTTCAAATCTTACCTAGATTTCTGTTTTCATACTTATATTTCACCTCTATATTCTTATAAATATCGCAGGTTCCCAATACCACTAATCATCCTGCAGAATGATTTCTAACCCAAATCGAACATGTTTTTAAACCTAACCATACACTGTTCCCTCAATATGACTTTACAGTAGAGCAGGGAAAGAGTTGGTCTTACAATACAGGAATGTAGGGGAATTTCCACTTGGTGAGAATCTCAAAGGTCCATGCAGAAATGATACCTGGAGAAGGTGTAGGCAGCTATGAAGGACCTGAGAGAGCAAAAGTCATATTCCATGGCAAACAACCTGGTCAGGATGAAGGGTTGTGTCTGAATCAGCCGCTCTTTTCTTAATGTAGAGAAATTGGACCAAACCAGGCTTGTGTGGAGAGCTGCTCCTGGGTGCCTATGGTTGATATACCATACTAACTTCTGAAATTGTCAAAGGAAGTAGGGGTAGCCTCCTTCTCATTGCGACCCTTGGAAGCATCTGTTAGGACAAAGTGGATGCCAAGGCAGTGACGTCATTCAATTCCTGAAGAAAGTAACCTCAACTCACTTCCTTGGTGATGGAACTCTCTGAACTTGGGATCCAGGAATCCAGGCACCCATTGCCAGTCCCATTCCCAGTCCCAGTGGTCTCACTTGTTTGGATTTACCAAGGACAGAGTCAGTCTTGGTATCTACTGATGTGAGGATGGACAAATGTCATAAAAGCTTTGAAGAGGGGCCTTTTCTGTAAAAACATGTAGTGTCTCATTGCTGGCTCCTGCCAACTCCACAGAATTGGCCAAGGAGACCAGATCTGACACAGGACAGGCCATTTTGGGGGAACATAGTATGGCCCATCAGTAAGAGGACATTTCAGATAGTCACAGATGTACTTGGGGGAAGGAGGTGCCTTTGTGGGTGTGGGTGTGGGTTTGCGGTTTTGTCTCATGTTCTGAGAATAGGTAGGAAAGTCGGTTTGTATGGTTTGGAGTGGACTGTTTCTAGTAAGTCGTTTGACAATGCGAGTGTTTCTAAGTCTGTTTATCCCACTGTGTCCGTGGTTGTAGACATTAGAAAAGAGAATGCATCAATGGGTATGTCCTGTCTAGAAAAAAGCTTCCCAGACTTCATCTTGCCCAATTTAAGAGTGGACTGTGCTTGACTGGTGAATGGGCAACACCTACTATCTTACTTAGTTCCTGTTTTCTTCCTGAATTCTGGCCACTCTCCAGAATAGGCTCATGGATTTTTGTCGAAGATATGTACCACCTCCAAGCTCTGTGACATGTCCATTTACTTGATAGCTGAAGGGAATGGGAGCATTTCAGAAAACTCAGATATAAGTGTGACCAAGAAAGTCTCAGTGGAGAAACCTTGCCTTCGGCCTTTGCTTACCTATTGTTCTGTTGCCCCGAACGTCAGGAATGTCTTTGCCTCTGCCCCACACTTTGGGAAGCCTGAAGAAATCAGTTTTCAAACGGAAATAAAAGGGCATCACCTGTGGCTCTTTGCTTAATTGCTTTGGAAAGGGATGTGTCTGAATCAGCCTCTTGGCCCTGTGTAAGGCGATGGCTTAGATCCTCACCACCTGATGGATCTAAAGAAAGATCCCATGTGTGCATCCAGAACCAAAATGGCCAAAAGAGCAGTCATTGTGGATGAAGTCTCTCGCCTTCCACTGTAGGGTTCCTTAATTCCATCAAGTGAGAATAGGGACCCTTTGGGTCAAATGAGTTCTTCAAAGCCCTGCAGAGGCTAGGCCATAGGTGCTTGGTTTTTTCATGACTCAAATTCACTTAAAGAATCTAAACCCCACAGTCAATAGACCTCAAGTTGGAGAAGCAGAGAAGTATTAACAACAGGCCTATTTGATCACTCCTGGCTCACAGGAAGGATGTCCAGGCCACGCTAACTTTAGGGAAATGAGGCGCAAGTGAGGTCATTTTGGACACTGTCTTGGGCTGCACCACTCATGGAAACCTCCAGCCAGAGGTTATGATGAGTGTCTATATGGAAGAAGATTAGTGCCATGTGGGGTGTTTTGGTTTTAAATGTGGTCATTTGCGTGGCTTTTGGAAGAGATAACTGGGTCCAACTTGGCTTGAACTCTGGTGTGATTCCACTTAGAGACTGTGTTCTGGAACTGACCTCAGAGAAGGTTAAAGGTCCTATGCCATTGTATATCGATATTTCTGGGAAATTTGTGCAGAACTTAATTCAATGATAAGTGTACCAATCAAGGGCCCAATGAACTTCTGGGCTTCAAATCTTACCTAGATTTCTGTTTTCATACTTATATTGAAAGGTTAATAAAATAGCTACTTGTCACTTGCTGTTTTTCTGTATGATTAAGAAAACACTGTTGAAATCTTGAGAACTGTTTGCTATTCTTGGTCGCAGAATGTGTTGTCCCCAACTGCCAAACTGCAGAATGTACTCCGTCACCCATTTGCACGCAAACCACCCACTCACCGTGACCCATAAATAAACTTCCCTCCCTGCCCTCTCCAAGGAAAGTATATAAGCACTTCTTAAGCTGTTCTCAGGGTTCTCTGATCTATTCAAGTGAGGTCTGAGCCCTTGCATGCCAGACCCAAAATTAACCCTTTGCTGTTGCATGAGACAGTCTCTTGGTGGTCTCCTCCTCCAATGCTCGCCCGATCTTTACATCTGGTGGCCCCAGCGAGATCCAGCAGCCACAGACGAAAGACCCCCAATAAGCTCCTCTGGGTTAAATAAGGCCCCTCTTTCTGGTTTCAGTTTTCAGGTTAGGGCTTGGCAAAATTGCTATCGGTGACGAGCATGAGCTCTCTCCGACAGTGGCTGACAGCTATGTCATAGAGCCACAGGCCATGTCCCTGGGGAATGGACTCGGGAACTCGAGGAACAATAGTCTCCTCGACTCAGTGACATTTTGTTTTGGATTCGGTATTGCAGCCCATCGAGTTTTGCCAGCTACTCAGTCCTGGTTTCAGTATTGGATGTCCATTTCCTGTCTTTATTGTCTTGTCTTGTCTGTGTCATGTATCCTTGCTTTCACTGTCTGTGTATCTTTCTTAATGGGACAGAGCACTTCAATGCCTCTGTGCCTGATCCTTGATCATTGGACCAAAGTCTGCTTAAGGGCTCAAAATCTTTCTTTTTCAGTAAAACGCCAGACCTGGCAGATTCTGTGTCTCAGAATGATCCACCTTTGGAGTCGGATGGCCCCCAGAAGGATCATTCTACTTCGCCACGCCAGCCAGACATTCTGACTCTGGAGGATGACTAAGAAAGTCGGGGCTCAGATCTTTTCCCCTAACTCAGGGTAACTTTTGAAGTATAGGGGACCCCAGTAAACTTTGAAGTGAATACAGAAGCAGTATACTCAGCCCTTAAGGCCCCATTGGGCCCTCTATCAAATAAAAGGTCTGTAGTTCAAAGGGCTAATGGCAGTAAATATCGGGCTTAGACAACTAAGAGTACATTGGACCTGGAAAAAGGAAACATCCATCACTCCTTCCTTGTAATCCTAGAAAGCCTGGACCCATTAATGGGCAGAGATCTGCTCACCATGCTCTGGGCCAAAATAACTTTTAACCCTGAAGTCCCCAAAATGAAATTTCAAAATCCTTCAGTAAAAACTCTTATAGTCACAGCTTTAACTATGTTAGTAGAAGAAGAACATCAACTATTCACACCCCCCAAGCTGATAAAACAGGCAAGCTACCCCAGAAATCGATAACAGATTACCCAGATACCTGGACAAAAACTGCTGGTTTAGGCCTGGCTGTGAAAAACCTCCAATAACAGTGGAGTTAAAAACCTCAGACTCACCAATCAATGTCAAACAATATCCTCTGAGCAAAAAAAAAGCTAAAAATGGATAAGGCCCCATATTCAGAAATATCTGGCCTTGGGGTCCTAAGGCCCTGTCAATCGGCCATGAACACTTCTCTGCTACCAGAAAAAAAAAAAGCCAGGAACTGGGGACTATCGCCCCGTTAAAGACCTAAGAGAGATCAACAACAGAGTGCAGGACATTCAACACACGATACCTAATCCGGACAATCTGCTTAGCACTCTGAACCCTAAGAGGAAATGGTATACTGTTCTGGACGTAAAAGATGCTTTCTTTTGCTTGCCTCTGAATAAAGATAGTCAGTTGCTGTTTGATTTTGAGTGGATACACCCAGAATCCAGAACGTCTGGTCAACTAACTTGGACTAGACACCCACAGGGCTTCAAAAACTCCCCCACTCTCTTTGATGAAGCCCTCTGCAGAGATCTCAACAACTTCAGAACTATGCACCTCAAAGTCACACTGCTTCAATACGTGGATGACAACCTACTGGCAGCCAACACCAAGAAAAACTGTGAGTCTGGGTCCCAAGCACTATTATCTGACCTTGCTAAACTCAGGTATAGAGCTTCTGCCAAAAAAGCCCAAATTTGCTAGCATGAAGTCATCTTCCTGGGCTATTCCCTTAGGGGCAGTAAACGATGGCTAACTGAGCCCAGAAAACAAATCGTTTTGCAGATACCACCCCCATCTATCAGGAGACAACTCAGAGAGTTTCATGGGACTGATGGCTTTTGCAGGTAATGGATACCTGTGTTTGGGTCCTTAGTTGCTCCTTCATACCCGCTGTTAAAGGGAGATACCCATTTCCAATGGACCCCTGAGCACCAGGAAGTTTTTGATAACATCAAAGGACACTGACACTGAACGCCTCAACTTCACTGAGCCCAGCCTTCAATTTTAGAAAGCCATACACTAAGTTACAAATGTACATCAACTAACTCACCTTGGTTCAAAGAAACTACAGGCATTCCTGAAGGATCAAGAACAGAGTTTTCCACTAATCGACTCACAGTGAAAGGAAATATCTGAACGGGTAACAAAAGCCTGTTGGGTGTCAATTGGTTAATGCTTACCCTTCCAAGCTTCCTGCAGGAAAGCACCTATAAGGAACCAGACAAGGAAAATTCTTGGAAGTGGACTTTCTGAAATTAAGCCAGCAAGGTATGGACTTAAAAATATCCTAGTCTTTGTAGATATATTTTCAGGATGGATTGAAGCCTTACTCACACACACACACAAAAAAAAAACAAAAACAAAAACAAAAAACAAACAAACAATGGCACAAATAGTTTTCAAGAAGATCCTGAAAGATATTTTTCCAAGATATGGTCTGCCTAAGGTAATAGGGTCTGATAATGGACCGGTGTTCATGGCCCAGGTAAGTCAGGGGTTAACCAGGACCCTGAGGATTAATTGGAAGTTAGATTGTGCTTATACACCCCAGAGCTCAGGACAGGTAGAAAAATAAATAGAACCATTAAAGAGACCTTAACAAATTTAAGCTTAGAGACCGGCATAAATGATTGGACTATTCTCCTGCTTAATGCACTGTTTCATGCGAGAAATACTCCCTCTGTTTCTTTGTGTAAACTCACTCTCTATGAAATTCTTTATGGTGCTGCTCCTCCAGTAAGGGACCTAACCCCAACTCTAAGGCCTAACGATCCCTTCCACACCCCCTTGCTTGACAGACTTAAAGCTCTTGGGAGAACTCAGCGATACCTGTGGAAACAGCTGGCCACTGCCTAACAACCTGGGGACGAGGGGACTCCACATCAATATCAAGTAAGAGACTTCATCTACATAAGACGACATCAAGTGTCATCCCTGGAACCCCACTGGAAAGGAACATACCAGGTGCTACTTCAAACTCCTTCAGTGGTAAAAGAAGACGGAATCACTTCCTGGATCCATGCCTCTCATCTCAAGCCTGCGCCGTGTCCAGATTCTGGTTCGAAACTGGAAAAGACTGGTAACCATTTCAAATTAGGTATTCACCATGTGGATAAGTCTATAGACTCTCCCCTTGGCCACCAGTAGTCCTAACATTCATCAGCCCGTTCAGCAGCGATGGCTGATCACAAATCCTACTAGACAAGAAGTATGGTCCATCTTGCACACATCTCCCTTAGGGACCTGGTGGCCATCTCTCCACCCAGACAGTTTTCAGCTGGCTATACGTCGTTCCTATTGGGATATACTTGATGAAGAGGATCCCACTAATATTCAATTAAATCCCTTCCCTACCATAGATAATGGAAACAAACATTATGGATGCAGGGACACGCGAGCCAGATTCAGGTTGGCTAGCCTAGATTACTATGTTTGCCCGGCCGACTATCAAAGCCACAAACAGCCAGGGCTGTGTTTGGGAAAAGCCGACTTCTTCTGTAAGTCATGAGGATGTGAGCATACAGGGGCTGCCTGGTGGAACCAAACTCCTCATCAAATTCAGTACACAGCATTGGCCATATTACCAATTAGACAACCAAAAACTATGGCCCACAGAGGGGTCTCTAGATCCTCAAATTCTGCGTGACCTTTTTAACTTCATCAAGTGCTCAAAAGGGTGGAAGGAAATTTTCCTATGTGGAGTCCTTTTCCCTCCTTCTCTCACATCCTGTACAATGCTTTTCCAATAGTTCCTCACCCTCAGCCTTCTGCTTTAGACTCTCTGCTGTCATTCCCACCTCAGCAACCTGATTTCTCCCCTCCAATTACTAGAACAGAAACCCAAACCTCTGCCAGATCTCAGACCATTGCCTCCTTGCTGAAGTAGCAGGTACTGAGGCACCCCTCGACCCACTCACTCTTCTCTTCTCTTGACAGTGCCCGCACTGGGTCCCACCAGGTAATCTAACAAGCTAACCCAAAGATCAAACCAGCTGAGAAGAGCCCTCAGACCACTCTCCAAGATGTAATGAAAATGGCCTTTAAAGTTGCTTTGTGATCACTGAAAACAGGTTTCTAAAAATTTAAAGTCTCTCACAGGCTTTGTGGGATACTCACTCCCGTCTTCCCCTCTGTTCTACCCATTCTACTGCTCAAGTTTTTGTTGCTAGGAAAATCCCAAACGCTTTTCCCATTATTCTTTTACATCTCTCCTTCCTCATTCTCAGATCCACTGAGCTGCTCTCAGCCTCGACTACCCCGTCTTCCCCCTCTGTACCAGGCCCAGAGAAAAGTCTTAAATTACCTTCTCCTGAAGTCTTCACCAAGGCTTATTTTAGGTCTTTCAGCAAAAGAGTCCCTCTGAATGAGTTCAATGTAGATAAACTTCCTCTTTTCGTGTTGTCCTGTTCTACTTGGCCATTGGTTGGAAGAATCACCACTCCTAAGCTAGACACCCCCTTACTAGTTTTTCACAAAATATGTGAACAAGGCCTCTGGCCTTGAGCTGGGACTTCACAGAGATGGCTACATTTCTAAGATTAAAAATTTACCAAATGGGCTCCGTGGTGACAGCTGGCAGGGAGAAAAAAATAGGCAAAAAGCTGTTTCCTTCCTAGGTGTCCTTGAACAGTTAACTTGCCAAGAACTGAGGAAAGAAAAAAACAGAAACAAAAACTGCTTTTTGTGAACTTCTGCAGACTGTGGACTTCTGAGCCCCTTCCCTTACATGTTGGGTACAAATTCTAAAACTACCAAAACTTGGGGTTCAGGGGATTAATTGATTACAACAGAGGCAATGCCCTGTAAATCCGGATGCAACCAAATAAGACTGTTTTTCTGTCTTCGGTGCTATCTTAGGAGCCTTGCCTTGTCCGTCGCTACAACAGTATAATTCTATACACTTTTACATTGTTTATGTTTTCAAAAAATGGTCAACAGATGTGATTAATTATGTAATGATGCAGATGTTTTCCAGAGTACTCTATCATGATGCAGGTTCATTTAAAGTTCAAATAGGGGGGCATATAACCCGGTTCCACCTGGAACCTGTATCCCTCACTTTAGCCATCCTATGATTAACAATAGTTGCTTCAGGGGTGGGCACAGGAACAACTGCCCTTGCCCATGGGACAAAACAAATGACACAATTAGAAGCAGCAATAGACCAAAACATAAGATATTAAAAACATCCATCACAGCTTTACAGGAATTTGTAACCTTTCTCTCTCTGAAGTTGTTTTACAGAACAGGCGAGTGTTGAAACTCCTCTTCATGAAGGGGGCCTTTGTGCTTGCATTGAGGGAAGAATGTTGTTTTTATGACGACAATCCTGTAGTTGTAAAAGAATCTATGAGAAAATTAAGAAAACGCCTTGAAGAGCACCAATGAGAGAAAGTGGCCCAAAAAGGATGGTTTGAGTCTTTGTTCACACAATCCTCCTGGTTGACTATGCTTTTATCCGTCCTGGCCGGTCCATTAATAATCCTCATATTATTGCTAACTGTAGAACCCTGTTTGCTCAACTGTGTAGTTTCCTTTCTAACCCAAATCGAACCTGTTATTAAACATAACCATACACTGTTCCCTCAATCTAATTTTACAGAAGAGCCGGAACAGAGTTGGTCTTAAAATACAGGAATATAGAGTATCTTGCACCTGCTGAGAACCTCAAAGGTCCATGCAGAAATGATCCCTGGAGAACACGAGGGCTGCTATGAAGGACCTGAGAGAGCAAAAGTCATCTTCCATGGCAAACAACCTGGTCAGGATGAAGGGATGTGTCTGTATCAGCCGCTCTCTTCTTAATGTAGAGAAGATGGACCAAACCACGCGTGTGTTGAGAGCTGCTCCTGCGTGCCAATGGTTAATATACCATTCTAACTTGTGAAAGTTTCACAGGAAGTAGGGGCAGCCTCCATCTCATCAGAACCTTGGAAGCAACTGTTAGGACAAAGTGGTTGCCAAATCAGTGACCTCATCCAGTTCCTGAAGGATGTGACCTCACCTCACTTCCTTGGTGATGGAACTCTCTGAACTTGGAATCCAGGAAGCCAGGCACCCAGAGCCAGTCCCAGTCCCATTCCCAGTGGTAGAACTTATTTTGATTTACCAAGGACAGACTCAGTCTTTCTTGAGATTTACTGATGTGAGGATGGCCAAATGCCAGGAGAGCTCTGAAGAGGGGCGTTTCCTTAGAGAGCAGGTAGTGGCTCACTGCTGGCTCTTGACACCTTCACAAAGTTGTCCAAGGTGACCAGATCTGACACAGGACATGCCATTTCGGGGGAACATAGTATGGTCCACCAGTCAGAGGACACTCGGGATAGTCACAGACCTACTTGGGAAAAGGAGGTGCCTTTGTGAATGTGGGTGTGAGTTTGTGGTTTTGTCTCCTGTTCTGATAATAGGTAGAAAAGGTGGTTTTTTTGGTTTAGAGTGGACTGTTTCTAGACAGTTGTTTGACAAGGTGAGTGATTCTATGTCTGTGTATCCCACTGTGTCTGTGATTGTAGACATTAGAAAAGAGAATGCATCTATTGATGTGTCCTGTCGAGTAGAAAGCTTCCAAGCATTCATCCTGCCCAATTTATGAATGGACTGCGGATTGCCTTATGAATGGGCAACACCTACTACTTTCCTATGTTCCTGTTTTCTTCCTGAATTCTGGGCACTCTCCAGAATAGGCTCATGGTTTCTTGTCCAAAATATGTACCACCTCCAAGCTCTGTGACAACCCCATGTATTAAATAGCTGAAGAGAAAAAGAGCATCTCAGAATATACTGATATTGTTGTGAACAGGAAAGTCTCAGTGGAGAAACCCTGATTTGGGCCTTTTGCTTAAATATCGCTCTATTGCCCTGAATGTCAGGAAGGTCTTTGCCACAGGCTACCTGCTTGTGAAGCCGGAAGAAAACAGTTTTCAAATGGATATGAATGGGCATCACCTGTGGCTCTTTGCTTAAATGCTTTGGAGAGGGATGTGTCTGAATCACCTTCTTGGCTTGTGTGAGGCTGTGGAATATATTCTAAGCACCTGATGGATCTAAATAAAGATCCCATGTGTGCATCCAAAACCAAAATGGCAAAAAATCAGTCTTCCCATCCTCTGTTTGGTTTCTGACCTCCATCAAGTGAGAAGAGGGATCCTTTGGGTCAACTGAGTTCTTCAAGCCCTGCAGAGGCTTGCCCATAGGTGCTTGGGTTTTCTCATGACTCCAATTCAAACAAAGAATCAATACCTGACAGTCAATAGGCCTCAAATTGGAGAAGTGGAGCAGTATTAAGGGCAGGCCTATTTGATCACTCCTGGTTCACAGGAAGGGTGTCCAGGCCATCCCCACTTTAGACAAATGAGTGGCAACGAGCTTAGTTTTGACACTGTCTTTGACTGTGCCTCTCATGGACATCTTCAGCCAGAGGCTATAATGAGTGTCTATATGGAAGAGATGAGGGCCATGTGAAAGTGTTTGGTTCAATTGTGGTCATTTGTTTGGCGGTTGGAAGGGATTACTAGGTCCACCTGGGTTTGAAATCTAGTGTGATTTCCCTTAGAGACTGAGTTCTGGAACTAACCTCAGAGAAGTATTGCCATGAATTGTGTTGGGATTATAGAAGGCCACTCATGACAGTCTCCCTTAGAGCCTGAGGTCTAGGCCCAGGGTGACTTTCCACAGAGCACGGTTATCTCAGGCAGGATATCACAAGATTTTTTTTCTGAAAGACTTGGCAGCCATAGTTGAGAGTCAAAACACAAATGGACCTCACATTGTAGACCTGAATGGGCCTGGGTTCATGTGACCTTTTTGCCACTCTTTGGGAAGCATTGATAGTGCGAGTTCTCCAGACCTTTCATTGAAATAAGCTTACTCACCACTTAATGGTTCCTGAATAATTGGAACACACAGTGCCTCCAACTTCATCCTTGAAAAATGACTAGATAAATACCATCACATTTTTGAAATTCCCATGACCAGCTGGCACTGGAGAACCTTTGGATGTCCTGTTGCTTATCAGCAGTGTACCAAACAGTGCCTTGATTGACTAGGTTTCATGAAAATGATGTAGAACAGAGATGCCAGTAAGTTGGAGCCTGCTGAGTAGTGGGCCAAGAGCAGTAGTGTGCAGGTGTGCAATAAAACATCTGTGGTAAAGATATGTGGATCTTCCATTGGCTTCCAAATGGCTTGTGATGACATGGTGCAGGCAGCAGACCCTTATATGTAGAGGCATCATTTTATATGTAGAGGTTTCAGGGCAATTTTCAGAATCAGTTTGCTATGGTCAAGGGGGCAAGCGATGTGGGATAGAAGCCTGGTTGGTACATTCTCCTGCAGACCCTGACCCACCACACGTGACAGAATTCCCTCCAGCACTGTGTCCTTGTTGAACTCATTGTATTTCGTGAAGCAAATACAAAACTCCCAGTGCAGCAGCAAGAAACACCACGAAAAGTGGAGAATGACCAAATGGCTACACAGTCCACATGGGGAGACACTTAGCACACAGTGACAACAGTTTACCTACAAAGAGAAAATTCAGCACTGCTGCATTATGTTCATTGGAAAATAAGAAACTATGTCCTCCTGGTCACATAGATGCAGACCCAACTTTGATGGTCTCAGTATAAAGGAAGCTAAAGCTCATGACAACAACATATATTTCAAATGCCCAACTTCAGATAGAGTTTATACAGAAGTATTTAGGCTCTCCAAGCTTATTGTTGGTGGAGTTTTTACACTGTTCCTTACTTTTGGAAACTTTTCTACCACCTCCCAGGTTGTGAACTCCTGAGCATTTTTCATTCCAGATATGTATTCAAAGATTGTCTAACTCTTCTCCTCTAATTTTGTCAAACCATATTTAAATTTGGAACCAGTTATATTATTTATTCACAGTATGAACTATTCATCCATTATCTCTATTTTCATAGACACAGTGTACACCTATTTGTACCCCCAATACTAATTTATATATCTTCAAAATATTGCTCCCAGAAATGGTGGAAGAAATACTCATGTCACCTGATCTACATATACGTTTTATCACATTAATATTCTGGACACAAACAGCAAAGATCACACTTAAGATTGTATCAAAGCCTAAATGAAAAGTGAGCATGGATTACTAAAAACATCCATTTTAAGGTTGCCAAATATTCGCAACTGTCAATCCTATTGGTGACTACATATTTGTTTCTTCCTAAGATTATATATTCAAACTCAACCCTGTTGAAAATGACTAATCCTATCACTCACTTTATACTTTGCCTGATTTCCTAATGTCTCTATTGATATCTGCTTTCCTACATAATTTCCCCAGTTCAACATTGTGAATGACTCTTCACATGTGCTGACATTTACATTCACTCTCTAACCAAAACCCTATTGGTAAAGAACTTTTGGTCCAAATCCTATCCTCTAATTTATTTCTAAACCTACCGACTATCTTCTTAATCCAAATGACTATCCCTTTTGGACTGGATGTTCTCTTCCACATTCAATCATCCAAGGTACAAAGTCTTATGCCATTGTATATGGATTTATCTGAGACATCTGTGCAGAAATTGATTCAACGCTAAGTATCCCAATCAAGGCCCCAATGCTCTTCTAGGCTTCAAATCTTACCTAGATTTCTGTATTCATACTTATATTTCACGTCTATATTCTTATAAATATTACAGGTTCCCAATACTATTATTCATCTTGCAGAATGATCCCTAACCCAAATCGAACCTATTATTAACCCTAACCATACACTGTTACCTCAGTCTAACTTTACAGAAGAGCAGGGACAGAGTTGCTCTTACAATACAGGAATGTAGGGGATCTTCCAACTGCTGAGAACCTCAAAGGTTCATGCAGAAAAAAAATCACTGAAGAAGATGTAGGCAGCAATGAAGGACCTGAGAGAGCAAAATTTATCTTCCATGGCAAACAACCTGGTCAGGATGAAGGGATGTGTCTGAATCATCCTCTCACTTCTTAATGTAGAGAAGATGGACGAAACCTGGTCTGTGTGGAGAGGTGTACCCGGGTGCCTATGGTTGATATACCTTTTTAACTTGGGAAAGTGTCAAGGAAGTAGGGGCAGTCTCCATCTCATGGGACACTTGGAAGCAACTGTTAAGACAATGTGGTTGCCAAGGCAGTGACTTCATTCAGTTCCTGAAGGAAGTGACCTACATCACTTCCTTGGTGATGGAACTCTCTGAACTTGGGATCCAGGAAGTTAGGTACGCAGAGCCAATCCCAGTCCCAGTCCCAGTGGCCTCCTTGTTTGTTTTTACAAAGTATCGTGTCAGTCTTTCTTGGTACCTACTGATGTGAGGATGGCCAAATACCAAGAGATCTCAGAAGAGGTGCCTTTCCTGAGAAAGCAGGTAGTGGCTCACCCATGGCTCCATCCAACTTTGCAGAGTTGGCCATGGAGACCCGATTTGAGACAGGACAGGCCATTTTGCGGGAACATAGTATGGTCCACCAGTCAGAACACACGCCTGATAGTCACAGACCTACTTGAGTTAAGGAGATGCCTTTTTGGGTGTGGGTGTGAGTTTGTGGTTTTGTCTTATGTTATGAGAATAGGTAGGAAAGGCGGTTTGTTTGGTTTGGAGTGAACTGTTTCTAGTAAGTCTTTTGACAAAGCGAGTGTTTCTATGTCTGTGTATCCCACTTTTTCGGTGGTTGTAGACCATAGCAAAGAAAAGGCATCAATGGATGTGTCCTGTCTTGTAGAAAGCTTCCCATCATTCATCCTGCCCAATTCATGAATGGACTGTGACTTGCCTTATGGATGGGCAACACCTGCTATCTTCCTAAGATCCTGTTTTCTTTCTGAATTCTGGCCAATCTCCACAATAGGCTCATGGATTTTCTCCATGATATGTACCAAATCCAAACACTGTGACATGGGCATGTACTGGATAGCTGAAGGGAATGGCGAACATCTCAGAAAACTCAGATATCAGTGTGACCAGGAAAGTCTCAGTGGAGAAACCCTGCTTTGGGCCTTTTGCTTACCTATTGTTCTGTTGCCCTGAATGTCAGGAAGGTTTTTGCCTCATGCCACCCCTTTTTGAAGCCTGAAAAAAAATAGTTTTCAAATGGAAATGAATGGGCATCACCTATGGCTCTTTGCTTAATTGCTTTGGAAAGGGATGAGTCTGAATCAGCCTCTTGGCCCTGTGTGAGGCTGTGACTTAGATTCTCAGCACTTGATGGATCTAAAGAAAGATCCCATGTGTGCATCTAAAACCAAAATGGCAAAAAGATCAGTAATAGTGCATGAAGACTCTTGCCTTCCGCTCTTTGGTTCCTGAACTCCATCAAGTGAGCATTGGAATCCTTTGGGTCAAATGAGTTTTTCAAAGCCCTGCAGAGGCTAGACCATGGTGCTTGGGTTTTCTCATGACTCCAATTCACACAAAGAGTCTATACAGGACAGTCAGTAAGCCGCAAGTTGGAGAAGCAGAGCAGTATTAAGGGCAGGCCTATTTGATCACTCCTGGTTCAAAGGAAGGGTATCCAGGACTCCCTGACTTTAGGTAAATGAAGGTCAAGGGAGATTATTTTGGACACTGTCTTGGGGTGACCCCTCATGGAAACCTCGAACCAGAAGTTATGATGAGTGTCTATATGGAAGAAGATGAGGGCCATGTGGGAGTGTTTTCTTTCAAATGTGGTCAATTGTGTTGCAGTTGAAAGAGATGAGTTTGTCCACTTGGGCTTGAACTCTTTTTTTGTGTCAAAACACACATGGACCTCACATTGTAGACCTCAATGGGCCTGGCTTCATGTGACCATTTTGCCACTCTTTGGGAAGCTTTGCCTGTGAGAGTTCTCCAGAGCTTTCATTGAAATGAACTTCCTCACCATTTCATGGTTCCTGAATGAATTGAAACCCACAGTGCTTTCAACTTCATCCATGAAAAATGTCTAGATAAATACCATGATATTTTTGAAATTTTCATGACCAAGTGGCACTGGAGAACCATTGGATGACCTATTGCTGATCAGGAGTGTACCAGACAGTGCTTGATTGACTGGGTTTCATTAAAATGGTGTAGAACAGAGATGCCAGTATGTTGGAGCCTAATGAATAGTGGGCCTAGAGCAGTGGTGTGCAGGTGTGTGATAAAACATCTGTGGTGGGGCAATGTGAATCTGCCATTGGCTTCCCAATTTCTTGTGACTGACATGGTGAAGCCAGCAGACAATTCTATGTAAAGGCATCTTGTTATATGGAGAGTTTTCAGGGCAATGTTCAGAATCAGTTTGCTATGGTCAAGGGGGCAAGCTATGTGGGATAGAAGCCTGGTTGGTGCATTCTCCTGCAGACCATGAATCACCACATGTGACAGAACTCCCTCCAACTCTGTGTCCCTGTTGATCTCCTTGTAATTTGTGAAGCAAATACCAAACTCCCAGAGCAGCAACAAGAAACACCAGGAATACTGGAGGATGACCAAATGGCTTCACAGTCCATATGGGGAGACAATTAGCCCGCAGTTTACCTACAATGAGAGAATTCAGCACTGCTGCCTCATGTTCATTGGAAAATAAGAAACCATTTTCTCCAGGTCACATAGATGCATACCTAGCTTTGATGGTCTCACTACAAAGAAGCTAAAGCTCCTGACAAGAACATATATTTCAAGTGCCCAAACTCAGAGGCAGTTTCTCAAGAACTATATAGGCCAGCAGAGCTCCATGTTTGTGCAGTGTTTACCCTTTCCTTACTTTTGGAAACTCTTCTACCAACTCCAAGGTTGTGAACTCCTGAGCATTTTCCATTCCATATATGTATTCACAGATTTTCTAACTCTTCTCTTTTAATTGGGTCTTTCTTGGGACGAAAGTAATGTCAAGGCAATGTCCTGGAGAAGAGTGGGAAGATTTTTGTGTAGCACATATTTACATACACATTGAATTCATTTTCCAATTTTCCAATCTAAATACTGAATTACTGACACTAACCACTACCCTACTAGACTCTGACTACTAATCTTAATAAGATTGATAAAAATAACCCAAACAGAATAGAAATACAAGCAGTTCAGAGGAGTCATGGTGTAGAGTTGGACTTGCCTTTTGCATTGTATACAGTAGGAGTTATAAATCTGTTCAATTTTTTGTTGAAATCGCTCTCCATGTGTTTTTAAAGTTAACAAAGATGTGAATTCCTGTCTCCCTTTCTCTGTACCTATTCAGCACATCATTTTTTAAGTGCTCATATAGAATACTAGCTGGTACCACACGTGCATTCTTGTGGGGTGGCTGACTTGGCAGTTACAAATTGTAAGAGATCACTACTCCTAAACGCTTTTGGAACTGAAAATTAAACCTATCGGTGAGTTTCCTAGTTGAACAACATTCTAAATAAATCCATATTCATACATATATATATTTATGTATGTGTGGATAGTATATATTTCATGGTGAATTTTGATTGGCATATATATTGCTATTTTAATGTCTGTGTGTGTGTGTGTATATATATATATATATATATATATATATATATATATATATATATATATATATATATATATACTCTCCAGATTTTTCACATTATGAAATATGTGTCTTATTATACACTCCCCAAATTCATTCATATTCATATGTGTGGATTAATAATGAAATTTTCAAAAGATTATTCTAAGAAATATTCATACACCTGAAATACATATTTGTTTCCTAGTACTGACAACTAAAATCAGTGAATAATGCATACAAATCCTAAAATTTCTACAGAAACTGACCCAGTTTAACAGCAATGCAAGTAGATCCCTATGGGACCTGATGTGTATTTTGACGTTCATTTTTTTCAACACTAGTACATTACTATTTCTTCAGTTTATGCACATCATAGGAAACATATTTCATCCACAAGTTAGCAAATTTATGCACATTTGTTTCACTTTCAATCACAACCTGCTTCAGAACACATGTATTCCTCCATGTTTCTTGACTTGTCTTTTCATGATACTATTTTCCAAACACATTATTTTCGATTTCCATGATCACTTTTGAAGCAAAATTCACACAGAATTCATGATAAACCATAACCTTATAATTACCATTAGATATATAACTGGTTGGAATTAATGATTGTATATCAATATAAGATTTCTTATATATTTTCATATATAAATTCAATGCGTTATTTAAAGTGGAAACAGGTATATTATTTATTCACAGTATGGTCTATTCATGCATTATCTCTATATTCATAGACAGAGGGTACACCTCTTTTACCCCCAATACTAATTTATATGTCTTCAAAAATATTGCTCCCAGAAATGGTAAAAGAAATACTCATGTTATCTGAGCTATATATACATTTTATCAGAGTAATATTCTGGACACAAAAGGCAAAGTTCATCCTTATGATTGCACAAAAGCCTAAATGGAAAGTGAGCAAGGATTACTGAAAACATCCATGTCCAGGTTGCCTAATGCTCTCAAATGTCAATCCTATTGGTGACTACATATTTGTTTCTTCCTAAGATTATATATTCAAACTCAACCCTGTTGAAAATGTCTAATCCTACCACTCACTTTATACTTTGCGTGATTCCCTGATTTCTCTATTGATATTTGCTTTCCTACATATTTTTCCCAGTTCATCATTGTGACTGACTATTCACATGTACTGATATTTACATTCACTCTCTTACCGAAACCCTATTGCTAAAGAACATTTGGTCAAAATCCTATACTGACTCTTCTCCGGAAACCTACTGACTATCTTCCAGATCCTACGGACTATCCCTGTTTGAGTGGATGTTTTCTTCTACATTCAATCATCCAAGGTACAAGGTTCTATGTCATTGTATATCAATTTATCTGAGACATTTGTGCAGAACGTAATTCAAACCTTAGTATCCCAAACAAGGGTGCGATGCCCTTCTGGGCTTCAAATCTTACCTAGATTTCTGATTTCATACATATATTTCACCTGTATATTCTTATAAATATCGCATTTTCCCAATACCATAATTCATCCAGCAGAATGATTCCTAAACCAAATCAAAAGGGTTTTTAACCATTACCATATATTGTTCCCTCAATCTAACTTTACAGAACAGCAGGGACTGAGTTGTTCTTAAAATAGAGGAATGTAGGGGATCTTCCACCTGCTGAGAACTTCAAAGGTCCATGCAGAAATGATCCCTGGAGAAGATGTAGGCAGGTATGAAAGACCTGAGAGAGTAATAGCCATCTTCCATGGCAAACAACCTGGTCAGGATGAAGGGATGTGTCTGAATCAGCCTCTCTCTTCTTATTGTAGAGAAGATGGACCAAACAAGGCCTGAGTGGAGAGCTGTTCCCAGGTGCCTATGGTTGGTATACCATTCTAACTTGTGAAAGTGTCACAGGAAGTAGGGGCAGCCTCCAACTCATGGGATCATTGGAAGCAACTGTTAGGACAAAGTGGTTGCTAAGGCAGTGACTTCATTCAGTTCCTGAAGGGAGTGACCTCACCTCACTTCCTTGGTGAAGGAACTCTCTGAACTTGGGATCCAGGAAGCCAGGCAACCAGAACCAGTGCCAGTCCTAGTCCCAGTGGTCTCAGTTGTTTGGATTTACCAAGGACAGATTCAGTCTTTCTTGGTATCTAATGATGTGAGGATGGCCAAATGCCAGAAAAGCTCTGAATGGCGGCTGTTCCTTAGAAAGCAGGTAGTGGCTAAGCAGTGTTTCCTGACCACTTCATAGAGGTGGCCAAGGAGACCAAATCTGAGACAGGACAGGCAATTGTGGGGGAACTGTGTATTGCCCACCAGTCAGAGGTCACTCTGGGTAGTCACAGACATTTTGGGGGGAAGGAGGTGACTTTGTGGTTATGGGTGTGGGTTTGTAGTTTTGTCTCATGTTCTGAGAATAGAAAGAAAAGGCGGTGTTTTTTTGTTTGGAGTGAAAAGTTTCTAGTAAGTCGTTTGACAAGGTGAGTGTTTCTATGTCTGTGTATCTCACTGTGTCCGTGGTTGTACACATGAGAAAAGAGAATGCATCAATGGATGTGTCCTGTCTTGTAGAAAGCTTCCTAGAATTCATCCTGCTCAGTTTATGAATGGAATAGGGCTTGCCTTATCGATGGGCAACACCTGCTATCTTCCTAAGTTCCTGTTTTCTTCCGGAATTCTTGCCACTCTCCAGAATAGGCTCATGGTTTTGTGTCCAAGATATGTACCACCTCCAAGCTCTATGACATGACAATGTACTGGATAGGTGATAGGAATGGCGAGCATCTCAGAAAACTCAGATATCAGTGTGACCAGAAAAGTCTCAGTGGAGAAACCCTGTTTTGGCCTTTTTTGTACCTATTGTTCTGTTGCCCTGAATGTGAGGAAGGTCTTTGCCTCAGGCCACCCCTTTATGAAGCCTGAAGAAAACAATTTTGAAATGGAAATGAGTGGGCATTACCTGTGGCTCTTTGCTTAATTGCTTTGGAAATGGATGTGTCTGAATCAGCCTCTTGGCCCTGTGTGAGGCTGTGGCTTAGATTCTCAGCACCTGATGGATGTAAAGAGAGATCCCATGTGTGCATCCAAAACCAAAATGGCCTAAAAAGCAGTCACTGTGGATGAAGTCTCTCGCCATCCTCTGTAAGGTTCTTGAACTCCATCAAGTGAGAATAGGGATCCCTTGGGTCAAAAGAGTTCTTCAAAGACCTGAAGAGGTTCTTGTGTTTCCTTATGACTCCAAATTGCAAAAAAATATATACCTGACAGTCAGGTTTACTCAAATTGGAGAAGCATCACAGTATTAACGTCTAGCATATTTGATCACTCCTGGTTCACATGAAGGGTGTCCAGACCACGCTGACTTTAGGCCAATAAGGATCAAAGGAGTTATTTTGGGCACTCTCATGGACTCCTCCCCTCATGGAAAACTCCAGCCAGAGATTATGATTAGTGTCTATATGAAAGAAGATGAGGGCCATGTGGGAGTGTTTTGGTTTGAATCGTGTTCATTTTTGTGGCGGTTGGAAGAGATGACTGGGTCCACCTGGGCTTGAACTCTGGTGTGATTTCCCTTAGAGAATGAGTTCTGGAACTGACTTCAGAGAAGTTTTGCCATAAATTTTGTTGAGATTTTAGGAGTCCACCCATGAGAATTACCCTTGGAAAGTGAGATCTAGGCCCAGGGTTGCTTTCCACAGAGCCCTGCAATTCTCAGCCAGGGTATCACATGATTTTATTCTGAAAGACGTGGCATCCATAGGTGAGAGTCCCAACACCCATGGACATCACATTGTAGACCTCAATGGGCCTGGCTTCATGTGACCTTTTGGCCACTCTCTGGGAGGCCTTTCCTGTGAGAGTTCTCCAGAGCTTTCATTGAAATGAGCTTCCTCACCATTTAATGGTTCCTGAATGAGTTGAATCACACAGTGCCTCCAATTTTATCCTTGAAAAATGCCTAGATAAATACCATGAAATTTTTGAAATTCCCATGACCAGGTGGCACTGGATAACATTTGGATTTCCTGTTGCTGATCATGAGTGTAC
The DNA here is from genome assembly GCF_048772815.1 of Callospermophilus lateralis. Lineage (NCBI taxonomy): Eukaryota > Metazoa > Chordata > Mammalia > Rodentia > Sciuridae > Callospermophilus > Callospermophilus lateralis. The sequence continues at coordinate 801,380 of NW_027514637.1, forward strand.
CAGACAGTGCCTTGATAGACTTGGTTTCATGAAAATGGTGTAGAACAGAGATGCCAGGAAGTTGGCACCTTCTTAGTAGTGGGCGTAGAGCAGTGGTGGCAGGTGTGTGATAAAACATCTCTGGTGGGCCCATGTAGATCTGCCATTGGCTTCCAAATAGCTTGTGACTGACATGGTGCAGCCAGAAGACCCTTCCATGTAAAGTCATCTTGTTATATGGAGATGTTTCTGGGCAATGTTCAGAATCATGTTGCTATGGACAAGGAGGCAAGCTATGTGGGATAGAAGCCTGTTTGGTGCATTCTCCTGCAGACCCTGACCCACCACATGTCACAGAATTGCCTCCAGCACTGTGTCCGAGTTGAACTCCTTGTATTTTATGAAGCAAATGCCAAATTCCCAGTGCAACAGCGAGGAACACCACGAAAAGTGGAGGATGACCCGAAGGCTTCACAGTCCACATGGGAAGACACTTAGCCCCCAGTGGCCACAGTTTACCTACAAAGAGAGAATTTAGCACTGCTGCCTCATGTTCATTGGAAAAGAAGAAACCATGTCCTCCAGGCCACATAGATGCAGACAAAGCATTGATGGTCTCACTAGAAAAAAAGCTAAAGCTCCTGACAACAACATATATTTCAAGTGCCCAACCTCAGAGGCAGTTTCTCAAAAAGTCTTTAGGCCAGCAGAGCTCCATATTTGTAGAGTGTTTAATCTGTCCCATACTTTTGGAAATTCCTCAACCACTTCCAAGGTTATGAACTCCTGAGCATATTCCATTCCAGATATGTATTCACAGATTTTCTAACTGTTCTCTTCTAATTGTGTCTTACTCAAGGAATTGTTCTGGATGAGAGTGGGAAGATTTTGTTTTAGCACATATTTGCATACACATTGGATACATTTTCCTATTTTACATTTGAAATAATGAATCCCTGACACTAACACATACCATACTAGACTCTGAATACTAATCCTAATATGATGGAGGAAAAAAAACAAACAGAATAGAAATACAAGCAGTTCAGGGGAGGCATGTTGTATACTTGGACTTGCCTTTTGCATTATATAGTGTAGGAGTTATAAATCTAGTCAATTTTTTGTTGAAATAGATCTACATGTATTTTTAAAGTTAACAAATATGTGAATTCCTGTCCCCCTTTCTCTCTAGTCTATTAAGCACATGTATTTTTATATGCACATATAGAATCTTACCTGGTATCACACGTACATTCTTGTGAATTACATGACTTGGCAGATACAAAGTGTGAGAAGAGATCACTCTTCCTAAACGCTGTTGGAACTGAAAATTCAAACTATGGGTGAGCTTCTTAGTTGAAAAAAGTTATACATCAATCCATATTCACTAAAATGAATATTTTTGGATCTGTGGATGATATATATTTCACGGTGTAATTCTATTGGCATATATATTGCTACTTTTTATATTCTGTGTGTGGGTATTATATATATATATATATATATATATATATATATATATATATATATATATACTCTCCAGATATTTAAAAAAATTAAATATATGTGTCTTATTATACACCTCATAAATTTATTCCTGTTCATGTATGTGGATTTATAATCAACTTTTCACAAGATGATTCTCAAAAATATTCATTCACCTGAAATACATATTTGTTTCCTAGTACTGAAACTAACTTCATTGAAGGGTACATATAACTCCTAATATTTCTACAGTAAATGACCCAGTTTACCATCAATGCAAGTATATTCCTATGAGACATGATATGTATTTTGAAGTTCATTTTTATACAACACTGGTACATTACTATTTCTTCAGTTAATGCACATTGTAGGATGTATATTTCATCTACAAGTTCACAAATTTATAGGCATTTATTTCACTTTTAATCACTTTCTGCTTCAGAAAACATGTATTCCTCCATGTTTTTTGACTGGTCTTTTCATGAGACTTCTTTCCAATCACATTATTTTTGATTTCCATAATCGCTTTTGAAGCAAAACTCATACACTCTTCATGATAAACCATAACTTTAATATTAAATTTAGACGTATTACTAGTTGTTATGAATGATTCTATATCAATATATGATCTCTTATATTTTTTCAGTTATCAATTCAATCCGTTATTTAAAGTGGAACCAGTTATATTATTTATTAACTGTATGGTCTATTCATGCATTATCTCTATATTCATACACAATGGTACACCTCTTTCTACCCTCAATACTAATTTATACATCTTCAAAGTATTCCTCAAAAAAATGGTGGAAGAAATACTCATGTCACCTGATCTACATATACATTTTATCACAATAATATTCTGGACAAAAAAAGCAAAGGTCACCCTTAAGATTGTACCAAAGCCTAAATGGGAAGTGAGCATGGATTACTAAAAACTTCCTTGTCCAGGTTGCCCAATGCTTTCAAATGTCAATCCTATTGGTGACTACATTTTTGTTTCTTCCTAAGATTATATATTCAACCTCAAGCCTCCTGAAAATGTCTAATCCTATCCCTCACTTTATACTTTGCCTGATTTAGTAATGTCTCGATTTATATCTGCTTTCCTACATGTTTTCCCCCGTTCATTATTGTGACTGACTCTTCACTTGTGCTGACATTTACATTCACTGTCTACCTGAAACCCTATTGCTTAAGAACTTTTGGTCTAAATCCTATACTTACTCTTCTTTCTAAACCTACTGACTATCTTCCTAATCCTACCGACTATCCCATTTTGAGTGGATGTTCTTTTCGAAATTCAATCATCCAAGGTACAAGGTCCTATGCCATTGTATATCGATTTATCTGAGACATTTATGCAGGAAATAATTCAAAGATAAGTATACCAATTAAGGGCCCAATGCCCTTCTGAGCTTCATATCTTCCCTAGATTTCTGTTTTTATACTTATATTGCACCTATATATTCTTGTAAATATCATAGTTTCCCAATACCATTATTTGTCATTCAGAAAGATTCCTAACCCAAATTGAACATGTTATTAACCCTAACCATACACTGTTCCCTCAATCTAACTTTACAGAAGAGCAGGGACAGAGTTGGTCATACAATACAGGAATGTAGGGGATCTTCCACCTCTTGAGAATGTCACAGGTCCATGCAGAAATAATCCCTTGAGAAGATGAAGGCAGCTATGAAAGATCTGAGAGAGAAAAGTCATCTTCTCTGGAAAACAGCCTGGTCAGCATGAAGGGATGTGTATGAATCAGCCTCTCTCTTCTTAATGTAGAGAAGATGGACCAAACCAGTCCTAGATGGAGAGCTGTTCCCAGGTGCCCATGGTTTATATACAATTCTAACTTGTAAAATTGTCACAGGAAGTAGGGGCAGCCTCCATATCATGGGACCCTTGAAAGCATCTATTAGGACAAAGTTGTTGCCCAGGCAGTGACCTCATTCAGTTCCAGAAGAAGGATACTACCTCACTTCCTTGGTGATGGAACTCTCTGAACTTGGGATCCAGGAATTTAGGCATGTGGAGCAATTCCAGTCACAGTCCCAGTGGGCTCACTTGTTTGGATTTACCAAGGAGAGTGTCAGTCTTTCTTGGTACCTATAGATATGAGGATGGCCAAATACCAGGAGAGCTCTGAATAGTGACCTTTCCTGAGAAAGCAGGTAGTGGTTCACCACTGGCTCCTGACACCTTCACAGAGTTTGGAAAGGAGAACAAATCTGAAAAAAGACAGGCCATTTCGGGGGAACATAGAATGGACCAACAATCAGAGGACACTCCGGATAGTCACAGAGTTTCATGGGGGAAGCAGGTGCCTTTGTGGGTGTGGGTGTGATTTTGTGGTTTTTTCTCATGATCTGATAATTGTAGGAAAGACGGTTTGTTTGATATGGAGTGGACTGCTGCTAGTAAGTCGTTTGACAAAGCGAGAGTTTCTATGTCTGTGTATCTTACTGTACCCGTGGATGTAGACATTAGAAAAAAGAATGCGACAATTGATGTGTCCTGTCTAGTAGAAAGCTTCCCAGCATTCACCCTGCCCAATTTATGAATAGACTGTGGCTTGCCTTATTCATGGGCAACACCTGCTATCTTCCTAAGTTCCTGATTTCTTCCTGAATTCTCACCACTCTCCAGAATTGGCTCATGGTTTTGTGTCCAAAATATGTACCACCTCCAAGCTCTGTGATACGGCCATGTACAGGATAGCTGAAGTGAATTGCAAGCATCTCAGATAACACAGATATCAGTGTGACCAGGAAAGTCTCAGTGGAGAAACCCTGCTTTGGGCCTTTTGATTACCAATTGTTCTGTTGCCCTGAATGTCAGGAAGATCTTTGCCTCAGGCCACCCCTTTGTGAAGCCTGAAGAAAACAGTTTTCAAATGGAAATGAATGGGCATCTCCTGTGGCTTTTTGCTTAATTGCTTTGGAAAGGGATGTGTCTGAATCAGCCTCTTGGCCCTGTGTTAGGCTGTGGCTTAGATTCTCAGCACCTGATGGATCCAAAGAAAGATCCCATGTGTGCATCCAAAACCAAAATTGCCAAAAGAGCAGTTATTGTGAATGAAGTCTCTCGCCTTCATTTGTAATGTTCCTGTCCCCCATCAAGTGAGAATAGGGATCCTTTGGGTCAAATGATTTCTTTGAAGCCCTGCAGAGCCTAGCCCATAGGTTTTTGGGTTTTTTCATGACTCCCAATCATATTAAGAATCTATACCTGACATGCAGTAGGCCTCAAATTGGAGATGCAGAGCAGTATTAACAGCAGGCCTATTTGATCACTCTTTGTTCACAGGAGGGTGTCCAGGCCACTCTGACTTTAGGCAAATGAGCGGCAATGGAGCTTATTTGTTACACTGTCTTGGGCTGCACCCCTCATTGAAAACTCCAGCCAGAAGTTATGATGAGTGTCTATATGGAAGAAGATGACGACCATGTGTGAGTGTTTTGGTTTTAATTGTGGTCATTTGTGTGGCTGTTTGAAGAGATGACTGGGTCCACCTGGGCTTGAATTCTGGTGTGATTCCCCTTAGAGACTGAGTTCTGGAACTGACCTCAGAGAAGAATTGCCATGAAATGTGTTGGGATTTTAGAAGGCCATGCATGAGAATCGCACTTAGAAACTGAGATCGAGGGCCACGGTGGCTTTCCACAGAGCACTGGGAATCTCAGCCAGGATATCACATGATTTTATTCTGAAAGACTTGTCAGTCATAGTTGAGAGTCTAAACACACATGGACCTCATATTGCAGACCTCAATGATCCTGGCTTCATGTGACCTTTGGCCACTCTTTGGGAAGCCATGTCTGTGAGAGTTCTCCAAAGATTTCATTGAAATGAGCTTCCTCACCCTATAATGATTCCTGCATGAATTAAAACCCACAGTGTCTCCAACTTCATCCTTCAAAAATGACTAAAGAAATATGATCAAATTTCTGAAATTCCCATGACCAGGTGGCACTGGAGAACCTTTGGATGTCCTGTTGCTGATCAGGAGTGAAAGAATTCTCCACGCAAAGACACTTCACGCGGAGAATTCCAATTTTATTGCAATTAGCTGTGTGCTTATATAGAACTCAGGGGGAGATGGTAGGGCTTAGATAAATGGCAGGCAACACATTTATTGGCAAGTTCTTTCAGATATCAGCTCCGGAGCCCAGGAATTAGTTCTAATTGGGGCTAAGGTTCCCCGCCAGCGAGATTTGAAATTGGCGCCAGTGGGAGAGTTCACACAGGTGGGAAATTTTTGCATCACTACAGAAAAGAAGAAGGTAGGAAGAAGAAGTCCTTAGGCACCATGTTGGGGCTTTTACTCTGGGGAATGGCTACCATTAATACTTTTTCCAACATTCCTCCCTTTTAGTTTTCTTAGGAAGTGTGGCGCTGTTGGTCAGATCCAGCTCCTTCCTGCTGTTTGAAGGTGCTGAGGGGCCTAGAAAGGGAAGTGGAGGAACGCTCGGGGGGCAGGTCTGGGTATATCATGGTAGCCAGAACAAAAACCCAGTGGCTATAGACAGCTACTTCCGTAGGGTTGAAGTCTATGAAAGTTCCCTGAAGCCACAAGTTGTCGATGGCATGGAACCAGTCCTGGATGGAGGAGTTTGTTGGTATCAGCCACTGGTCCTGTAACAGAGACTCTAGGAAATACTGGAAGCGTTGCCTGGACATGGCATCATCAGCACCTGAAGAAGATCAGAGCAAATAAAAACAGAATGAAGATAAAAATTAAAGCAAAATCAATTTTTGGCAGAAGTACCATGTTGGGGGACTGACAGAGAAGAGGCCAAGGGCCATGAAGAAGCTTAGAAGGACATAAAGACTCATTAATCCAGGATGGCAGATTAAGAGGTTCTCCAAGCTCGTTGTCTCTTGCCATGTGATATCCGTTGCATTCCATCGTGCCTGGTAGTGAGCTTCAGCACTGAGTGAACTGTTCTCTTGGAGATGTTGGGGGTTCATCGGTCATCAGAGGCTGGCGTGCCTAAGCAAAAGCTGGTTGAATGTTTGATTAGAAATTTTTTGGCAGTTGGCTTCAAAGGAACTTCATTATGCAGGGCAAGAGAGCACAAAAAAGGAGCATCCCAATAAGGGGCCCCAAGATAGGTAGTAAGTACATGGCAAGAGAGGATTGGAATAACCCCGTTATGGAATTGGAGGAGGTAGGTTTTGGCAATTGGGTCGATAATTCCTGCAATTTAACAACATTTTTTTTTCTATTAGCCAAGATTCATTAACATAATAGCAACATTCCTCTCTGAGGAACAGGCATGTAGGCCCTTTTTCCTGCAGTAAGAATATCAATTGCCCTTCGGTTCTGTAAAGCCACTTGTGCCAATGAAGTAACCACCACAGCAAGGAGCCCAGAGACTCAGCAGTGGTGTCGAGTGCTTCCTGCAGTTTTTGTTGCAGGTTATTGGATGCCCATAGAACATGACCTATAGCTTCATCAGAGAGTCCAAGACACGCCACTGAGGTTGTTAATGTGAGGCCTACCAGAACCAGCAGAAAGACTGCCCTATGGGTGCGGGAAGGTAGGGCCAACTGTCGGAATTTGGTGGGAGTATACAAAGACAGCTGAGGAACTACAGTAACCAAGAAACAGGTGCCAGAGACATTGGTCATTGAGGTACTTAAAGATCCATTACACCAGAGAAAATGTCCAGGTTTCATAAACGCGGGGCTCGATGGGGTGCTGTAGCTCAAGGAACAAATGGGTAAAGGATTCATTATTGTCAGGTGGAAACAGATGAAAGGAAATAAAGTATTTGTGAAATAACTTTCCCATAGTGGGATACGTGTCACATGTAGGAGTTGTCCTTTCTTAGAGAAATTGTAGGTTCTTGCTGAAATATTTCCTGCCGCTAATGGGACTGCTGCTAGAAGTGGACGACTAAGTGAAGCACAGAGAAAGAACTGAGAAGTAGGCACAGAAAGATGGGTGGAGTTTAATAATCAAAGAGTTTGGTGTAGCAAATGGAGCCATGTGGGAGGGGGACCTGAGGAAGGTGAAGGCTCTGAATCCTCTTTGGATGAGCTATGGATAAGATCTCAAAGTTTTGATTCTGACTCCTTATTGTGTTCGACTACCTGGATGGTTGCCTTAGGTGGTGTACTCAGGGTGCGGCCAACAGTCATCCACATTGTGGGTCTGGCTGAGGTTGTCCGAGCATAGACAGCAAACTCAACATAGTCCCAACGTTTGGCCTTGGAGTCAGGTATATCTAAAGTATACCATCCATTGTTATCGTATGAAGAGGCTTTATGCCACTTTATGTAACTTGAAGTCCACCCTTCAGGGTAACCAAGTGAGTGGTAAGAAGAGCTACCACGTTCACCATGGAACCTGCATTACCTATAGGGGCACCCATTATATATCTCAGGCCACCAATGACAATAGTCTTTTGTTTGATCAAAAAGGAAGCAAATGAAAGGCCAGTTCCAGCTACCAGGGACGATGGTCCTTGAAGGTGACAATTTTAGGGAAATTGAGGTGCAGTTGTGGATGAAGCAAGTAGTTGCATCCACTGCGCGGACATTCTGCATGCCATGTTCTGAGTATTGTTCCCGAAGATTGAAAAAATACATGGTAGGAGAGGAGGGTAAAGACCAGTCCTGACAGAGCACAGAAAATAAGCAGAGCACAAAAAACAAGCAGTTAGAGAAGACTAGGGTGTTGAGAAATCTCATTGTGCCTTCTTTAAGAGGAATTGTTCTGCGGGGAACACTGTGTTAGCCGCAACTTAAATGGGTGAGATGGGTGTGGACAGCAGGAGTAAAGGGGAGGTTCAGGAGGTGGTTCTTGAGTTCCTCTGGGGTGGTCCTGTCATCAGCAGGTGGGGCCTCCTGGTGATATGGCTTCAACCTAGATATGTGAATCCAAGGGGTGAGACGGTTGTCTGGTAAGGAGAGCTTGGTGGCGGTGGGGGTACAGAGAATGACAGGATAGGGCCCTTCCCATTTTGGGGCAAGAGTCCCTTTCTCCTCTGGGGTATTATAATAGATTAGACTCCCAGCTGTTAAGGGAGGAGTGTTTGGAGTGGAGACTGGGTCCGGAAGAAGCCAGTCCTGATATTTCCAGAGTTCCCAGCGAAGATGAAACAAGAGAGGCAAAGACAAATCTCAGGTGAGAGGTCCTTGTGAAATGACCAATCAAGGGGGTATAAGAGGTCTTTCATACCTTATCTCAAAGGGAGACAGTAAAGATGGTTTCTTAGGTAGAGCTCTGATTCGAAGCAAAGCCAAGGGAAAGAGTTTGACCCAGTCTAAGTTTAATTCCATTGTCAATTTGGTAAGGACTTCCTTTAGAGTACGATTTACCCTCTTCACTTTTCCTGAAGCCTGGGGGTGATATGGACAGTGGAAATGCCACTTGAAGGAGAGGGCTTGAGAGACCTTTTGTGTGATCCTAGAAATTAACTCAGGGCCATTGTCAGATTGTAGGGAAGTGGGCATACCAAACCTGGGGATGATGTCTGTCAGAAAGATTGAAGCTACAGTGTAAGCCTTTTTATTGGAAGTGGGAAATGCCTCAAGCCAACCAGAGAAAGTATCCACAAAGACAAGGAGGTATTTAGTGTGCCGTACTGTGGGCATGTCGGTGAAGTCTACCTGCCAGTCAGCAGCGGGAATGTGTCCCCGGGCTTGGTGGGAAGGGAAAGGTTTGGGCCTTAAAGGAGTATGATGGTTGGTCCGCTGACAGATCTGACAATTAGAAGCTATATTCTGTAGCATGGCTTTGTTAGAGGGGGTGAGGGAGAAGAAGCTCTGTAAAAAGAGGGTCAAAGACTGAGAATTGGAATGGAATAGAGTATGAAGGAACTTGAAAAGATCCTTGTTCTTACTGGAAGAAGTAGTGGCTTTAGATGAGATCTCTAAAGTGGCCATTATATGTCCCCCAGGGGCGGCCATAATTGGAAGTGGTGGCAGCCATTCGTGCTGCCTGGTCAGCTTTGGCATTGCCCTCAGTGATGAGAGAGCCATCCTTCTGATGGGACCTATAATGGACAACTCCCAACTGGGTGGGTAAGTGGGAGGCCTCTATCAGATTGGCTATAAGAGCCCAATTAGTGATTGCATTACCTTTGGTGGTAAGTAGTCCTCGCACCTTTCATATTGCAGCATGGGATAATAAGATATGGAAGACATATTTTGCGTCATTATAAAGGGTGAGGGATTTGCCTTGTGCTAGAAGGCAGGCACGAGTGGCTGCTATAAGTTCAGTCTGCTGGTTGGTAGTTCCTGAAGGCAGAGCTTTGGCCTCTATAATCTCAGTGGCTGAATCTACAGTGTATCCAGAGCAATGTGTGCCATTCTGCCTAAAGAAACTGCCGTTAGTGAACCAGATAAGGTCAGGCTTGGTGAGTGGTCCCTCAGAAATGGAAGAATGACAGGGGAGAAAATCATTTAAGTTTTCCAAGCAATTATGAATTGGTGTGTTAGATGTGGGAGTCATTGGGAGCAGTGAGGCAGGGTTCAGTGCAGAGCAGGGGAGGAAAGTAATATTAGGGTTTTCCAGAAAGGAAGTGAGGAGTGACAGAACTCTGGATGGAGGGAGGGTTTGAAGGCCCTTATAAACTAAAATATCCTTCAAGTGATATTGGGAGTGGATAGTTCAAGGGGCCCCAAAAGTCAATTTAGGGGCTTCTTTGTGTAAAATTTGTTCAGCAGCCAGAGCTCTTAAGCAAGGGGCCCACTCACAGATGGTAGGGTCTACTTTATTGGACATATATGCCACAGGTGCAAATGTAGGCCCATAGTTTTGACCTAAGACCCCAAGTGCTTGCTCTCCTTATTCATGGACATATAGATGAAATGGTCTTAAAAGATCAGAAAGGTGAAAGGCAGGTGCCTTGAAGAGGAGTTGCTGAAGCCTACAGAAGTAGTAGTTGGGGGGAGGAGGCAAGAGATTCACTAGGGGGTCCCTTTGCTAGGTCATACAGGGGTTTGGCTAGAAGAGAATAATTTGGGATCCAGGCCCTAAAATAACCTGCTAGTCCTAGGAATGATAGTATTTCGGCTTTCGTATGGGGCACTGGAAGATCAGAGAGGAGTTGCATCCTATCCAGTGTTATTTCCTTTTTCCTGGGTGTAAGGCAAAAAACAAGATAGGTGACAGAAAACTGGGAAACATGGGACTTGTGGGGAGACACCCTATATCCCTTGTATGCTAGGAAATTAAGAAGCTGGGCAGTGTGGAATTGAGAGTGTTCCCAAGAGGGAGTACATAGAAGAAGGTCATCGACATATTGAAGGAGAGTAGAGTCAGGACAGGTCGGGTGAAAGGATGTGAGGTCCTGGGCAAGAACTTGGCCAAAGAGATGAGGCCTATCCCTGAATCCCTGTGGGTGGACAGTCCAGGTAAGCTGACGAGAATGGCGGGTGTGAGGGTAAGTCCACGTAAAAGCAAAACTATCCTGAGATTCTGATGACAAGGAAATAGAAAAGATTGCATCTTTTAAATCTAGGACCGAGAAGTGGGTAGTAGTGGCAGGGATCTGAGAGAGGCAGGTGTAAGTGTTGGGCTCTAGCGGGTGGATGGGGACCACAGAGGAGTTGACAAGGTGAAGGTCTTGAACCAGCCTGTAGGACCCGTTAGGTTTTTTAACTGCCAGAATGGGGGTGTTGAAAGGAGAGTGTGTAGGCCTGAGATACCCCTTTCATAATAAATCCTGGATGATGGGTTCTAATCCGAGGAGGGCTGTGGTTTTGAGTGGATATTGTGGTTGACTAATATATCTTGAAGGGTCCCGTAAAACGATATGAATTGGACTGCATTTAGCCATAAAGGGTGTAGTTGTGTCCCAAACCTCAGGGTTAACTGGTTTAGATAGTCGTGGGAGAGTGCATGAAGGAGGTTTATCTGCCCCTAGGAACATCATGAGGAAATGAGAGGTAGGAGAGGTGTGGGGTGATATGTGAATGGTGACTTTTAATAGTGAGAGTATGTCCCTTTCCAGAAGGGAAATAGGGCAATGGCTCATAACAAGAAAGGAGTGTGTGAAGGACAAAAGGGATCCCTGCATATAACATGATAAGGGGGGAAGATTTTTGAGGGAAAATCTGTTTACCTCCTACCCCGACAATAGGAGTTTTTGAGGGTGTGGTATGACTCACCAGTATCCAAGAGGAAGAAAATGAAGTTTCCATCCACCAGGAAGGTGACCCTAGGCTCTTGCTTTTTGATGATAATAGTTTGGAGAGGAGGCCCAGGGCTCTATCAATCCTCCTCTGCCAAGCCCAGGAGAGGCTGGTGTTGCTGGGCACATGACCAACCTCCCTTCCAGGTTGTTGGGCAGTCTGCCCCCCAGTGTCCCCTTTGATGGCATTTTGGGCAGGGGTTGGAGGGTGTCCTCGGCGTAGAACAATCCCTGGCCCAAAGTCACTCCTTACCACATTTGAAGCAAGCTCCTGGGGGTGTCTTATTGGGACGCCGTGTTGATGGGCCTTCTCTGAATGACCTGGGCCAACATTTGGAATTTCACATTTTTAGCCCTCTGCCTACGGCATTCACTTTCATCCTCTCTACCATGAAAAACCTTGAAAGCGACAGCGAGTATTTCGGTCTGAGGAGAAGCAGGGCCCTGTTCAAGCTTTTTAAGCTTGGCTTTAATGTCAGGGTAGCTTTGGGCCAGAAAATATGACATTAAGACATGACGGCCATCAGGGGTTTCTGGGTCGAGGATTGTGTACTGTTGAAGGGCCTTGGTTAGTCTATCCAGAAATTCTGAAGGTGTTTCCTCCTTCCTTTGAATGACCTCCTGCACGTTTTGAAAGTTAGCAGCCTTGTGGATGGCCTTTTTCAGGCCCACCAAGAGGCAGGATGTAAAAAGGTCACGAAACTGTAAGCCTTCAGGGATGTTGTAATCCCATAGGGGATCCTGCTCTGGGACAGCATGAGGGCCTGTGAAGTGGTTAGGATTGGTCCTATGATTTTCATCAGCATGGGCTTGGGCTAGCTTCCAGACCCATTGCCTTTCCTCAGGGAGAAGTGTATTGGCCAAAAGCATGTAGATGTCATGATGAGTGAGGCTATATGCTTGCAGGACCCATTGAAACTCCCAAATATAAGTGGTGGGGTCAGTGGTGAAAGAGCCTTACTTCCTCTCTAGCTGAGTAATGTCCGACATGGAGAAGGGCACGTGGACTCTGATGACACCCTCGGGACCAGCTACCTCACGAAGGGGTGCAATTGTCTTGGGGGTGGGAAGGAGTCCCTTAGACCTGGTAACAGGAGGACTGAAAGAGGCAGGCAGCGGACAGGAAGGAGAGGGAGAGGAAGGGAGTGTCTTTGTGGAGGAGAAGGAGGTGGAGCAGGCAGAAGATGGCGGAGGGGAGGGGGATGATACGGAAGGCTGAGGATCCATGAAATCAGGCAGAGGAAGAGGAAGGTATAGCAGGAGAGAAGGGGTAGATGGGGCTGGGGGATAAGGTGGGGGTTCATCTGCTAGGTCGAATGAGGAAGAATCTGTGAAGTCAGGAATAGAAGTAGAGGAAGAGAGGGGTTTGCAAGCAAAGAGGACCTGAGAGGGAGGGCAAAAGGAGCAGAGAGCAGGGTGCTGTGTGTGAAGGCTAAAACCTTCAATGCAGGGAATCTCCCTCCACTTTTTCAGATGCTGGCAGTAGTTAAAAAGGTCCCAGAGGAGGTTTGGATCTAAGGAGCCTTCTGGTGGCCAATGATTGCCATTATCCAGTGGATATGTAGGCCAATCTTGGGTACAGCATTTGATTAGAAGTTTGGGTTGATGTATGGTGTGAGGGAGAGTGTGGCCAGATTATTTATTAAACATTTGATAGGTGAGGCTTCAAGTACAGATGAAGAGGTGCCCATAGTCACAGGGAGAGATGGAAGAGAGAGAGAGAGAGAGAGAGAGAGAGAGAGAGAGAGAGAGAGAGAGAGAAAGAGAGAGAGAGAGAATAAGAGTAAGCGAGAGAGACAAAGAGAAAACCCGGGCTTGAACAGCTTCCAGGAAGCTCAGGGCAAACAGGGGTCAGGTGGGCATCCCCAAAATGACCAGCCATCACGAGGAAATACTGAGGGCACTACCTGGTCGTCAGCAGTGAAGTGCGATCTGTGAGACCAAAAGGGATTGGAGCCAAGGGCAACCTAACGTCAGGAAAGTTTTCGACCGGAGCAGAAAAAGTCAGTAATGAAAACAGAATTCCGGCTCCGGCAGAATGCAGTTCCAGGCTGGGAGTTCAGTTTTCCCTGAGCATAGAGGCAGCTTCAGCCAGACACAGCAGCCCCACAGGAAACAGAACTCTAGCCGGCAGCAGCAGCGGCAGTGGAGCAGGAAAAACCACAGAGCCTCTCGTGTAAACTCAGAAGCCTCACGCCCCAAAGGGAAACAGAACACCAGAGGGCCCACTGCGACTAGTAAAGGTCTTAGTGAGAGGAATTCCCTCTCCCCTACCGGGCGTCTGGAGTGTGCAGGACGATCACGGTCACAAAACCAGTGGCAGCCCGAAGGGAGTTGGCGAGCCGGGGTCAGGGGAGGATTACCTACATCAGATCAGTGGTGAGTGCAGAAAACCGGCGTCTGAAAAGAGCAGACTATGGCAGAGTGTCTTGGCGGAGCGGGGTACGGGGCTTTTGTTGGAAAGAGATCACCCGTATCCTCTCAAGGGTCACCAGAATGAATGAACTCCCCACGCAAAGACACTTCACCAGAATTCCATTTTATTGCAAAAAGCTGTGTGCTTATATAGAACTAAGGGGGAGATGGAAGGGCTTAGATAAATGGCAGGCAACCCATTTATTGGCAAGTTCTTTCAGATATTAGCTCTGGAGCCCAGGAATTAATTCTCATTGTTGCTAAGGTTCTCTGCCAGTGAGATTTGAAATTGGAGGAGGCGGGAGAGTTCACACGGGTGGGAACTTTTTGCGTCACTGCAGAAAAGAAGAAGGTAGGAAGAAGAAGTCCATAGGCGCTATGTTGGGAATTTTTCTCTGGGTTATGGCTGCTGTTTATACTTTTGCCAACAATGACTATACCAGACAGTGCCTTGATTGACTGGTTTTCATAAAAATGGTGTTTAACAGAGATGTCAGAAAGTTGTATCTTGCTGAGTAGTGGGCCTAGAGCAATGGTGGGCAGGTGTGTGATAAAACATCTGTGGGGTGGCCATGTGCATCTTCCATTGGCTTCCAAATGGCTTGTGACTGACATGGTGAAGCCAGCAGACCGTTATATGTAAAGGCATCTTATTATATGGAGAGGTTTCAGTACATTGTTCAGAATCAGGTTGTATGGTGAAGGAGGCAAGCTATGTGGGATAAAAGTCTTGTTCTTGTATTCTCCTGCAGACCCTGACCCTCCACACGTTACAGAACTCCCTCCCACAATGTGTCCCAGTTGAAAACCTTGCATATCGTGAAGCAAATACAAAACTCCCAGTGTAACAGCAAGAAACAACACAAAAATGGAGGATGACCATATGGTTTCACAGAAAACATGGGGAGACATTTAGCCCCCAGTGGCCACAGTTTACCTACAAAGAGAGAATTCAGCACTGCTGCCTCATGTTCATTGGAAAAGAAGAAACCATGTCCTCCAGGTCTCATTGATGCAGACCCAGCTTTGATTGTCTCACTAGAAAGGAAGCTAAATCTCCTGACAACAACATATGTTTCAAGTGCCCAACCTCACAGGCAGTTTCTCAAAAAGTCTCTAGGCCAGTAGACCTCCATGTTTGTGGAGTGTTTACGGTATCCTTTACTTTTGGAAACACCTCTACCACTTCCTAGGTTGTGAACGTCTGAGCATATTAAATTCCAGATATGTATTCACAGATTTTCTAACTCTTCTCCTCTAATTGTGTCTTACTTAGGGCAAAGGTTTTGTCAAGGCATTGTTCTGGATGAGAGTGGAAAGATTTTTGTGTAGCACATATTTACATACACATTGGATTCATTTTCAAATTTTTCATTTGAAATACTGAATCTCTGACACTAACCCATACCCTATTAGACTCTGACTACAAATCCTAATATGATGGAGAAAAATAACCCAAATAGAATAGAAATACAAGCAGTCAGAGGAGGCACGGTGTATATTTGGTTTTGCCTTTTGCATGATATAAGGTAGGAGTTATAAATCTTGTCAATTGTCAATTTTTTGTTGAAATAGTTCTCCATGTGTTTTGAAAGTTAACAAATATGTGAATTTCTGTTTCCCTTTTTTCTGTAGGCTATTCAGCACATGTATTTTCATATGCACATATAGAATCCTACCTGGTATCACACGTACATTCCTATGAGGTGGCTAACTTGGCATATACAAAGTGTGAGAAGAGATAACTCCTCCTAAATGCTTTTGGAACTGAAAATTCGAACTATGAGTGAGCTTCCTAGTAGAACAACATTATACATAAATCCATGTTCAGTAAAATTAATATTTTTAGATCTGTAGATGATATATATTTCACGATGAATTTTGATTGGCATATATATTGCTACTTTTTAATGTCTTTGTTTGTGATATATATATATATATATATATATATATATATATATATATACACTCTCCAGATTTTTCAAAATATGAAATATATGCATCATATTATACACTTCCTACATTCATTCATGTTCATGTATGTGGATTTATAGTAAACTTTTCATAAGATTATTCTCAGAAATATTCATTCACCTGAAATACATATTTTTTTCCTAGTTCTGAAAACTAACTTCAGTGAATGGTGCATACAAATCTTAATATTTCTCCAGTAACTGACCCAGTTTAACATTAATGCAAGTAGATTCCTATGGGACATGATGTATATTTTGATGTTAATTTTTATTCAACACTGGTTCATTACTATTTCTTTAATTTATGCACATCATAGGATATATATTTCATCCAGAAGTTAGTAAATTTATACGCATTTGTTTCGCTTTCAATCACTTCCTGCTTCAGAACACATGTATTCCTCCATGTTTCTTGACTGGTTTTTTCATGAGACTTCTTTCCAAACACATTATTTTCGATTTCCATTATCACTTTTGTAGCAAAACTCACACACTCTTCATGGTAAACCATAACCCTAATATTACCATTAGATGTATAATTCGTTGAAATGAATGTATGTATATCAATATAAGATTTCCTGTATATTTTCAGGTATCAATTCAATCCTTTTTTTAAAGTTGTAACCAGTTATATTATTTATTCACAGTATGGTCTACTCATGCATTATCTCTATATCCATAGACACAGGGTACACCTATTTGTACCCCAATACTAATTTACATGTCTTCAAACTATTGCTACAAGAAATGGTGGAAGAAATACTCATGTCTCCTGATCTACATATACATTTTATCACAGTAATATTTTCGACACAAAAAGCAAAGGTCACACTTATGATTGTACAAATGTAAAAGTCGTTCTAGCATTGGAGGAAGAGACAACCAACAGACTGTCTAATGCAACAGCAAAGGGTTTATTGGGCGTCCAGCATGCTGGGGCTCAGAGCTCACTTGAATAGAGAAGACAGCCATTAGAACATCTTAAGCAGAGCTTACATACTTAACTTGGAGAGGGAAGGGAGGGAAGTTTATTGCTGATTCAGGGCGAATGGGCAGTTTGCGTGCAACCGGGTGAGGGATTACATTCTGCAGTTTGGCAGTTGGGGACAGCACATTCTGGGAACAAGATTACCAAACAGTTCTCAAGATTTCAATAGTGTTTTGTTAAGAATACAGAAAAACAGGAAGTGACAAATACCTATTTTATTAGTCTTTCATTTCCCACTTCTTTTTTTGGTTACGTTTAATCATAAAAGTGATCATTGAGGGGTGTCACATTTTATGTCTGCTAGTGGGGTATATTGTTGTCTGATTACCAAAATTTAACTTGTCCAATTTGAGGTGGAAGGAATGAAACTAAGAGGTGGAGCAAACAGGGTCTACAGTTAGCAATAATATGATGATAATTAATGGACATGCCAGAGCTGATAAAAGCGTAGTTAACCAGGGGGACTGTGTGAACGAAGACTCTAACCACCCTATTTGGGCCTCTCTCTCTCGTTGACGCTCTTCAAGGCGTCTTCTCAATTTACTCATAGATAATTTTACAACCAGTATGATCGGAATATAAACAACATTCTTCCCTCAATACAGCACAATAGCCCCCTTTTCTCATGAAGAGGAGGTCCAACCCTCGCCTGTTCTGTAAAACAACTTCAGAGAGAGATGTTAAAGATTCCTGTAAGCCTGTGATGGAGGTTTAATATCTTTAAGCTTTGGTCTACTGCTGCTTCTAATTGGGTCATTTATTGTGTTCCATGGACTAGGGCAGTGGTTCCTGTGCCCAGCCCTGCAGCAACTCCTATTCCTAATAAGATGGCTTAAGTGAGGAATACAGATTCCCAGCAGAACCGGGTTGTATGCCCCCCACTATTTGATCTTAATGAACCTGCATCATGATAGAGCACTCTGGGAAACATCTGCACCATTACATAATTAATCGCACCAGTTGACAATTTTATGAAAACATAAACAATCTTTAAGTATATAGAATTATACTCTTGTAGGTATGGACAGGGCAAGGCACCTAAAATAGCACCAAAAACAGAGAAACAGTCCTTTTTGATTGCAACCGGATTTAGAGGGCATTGCTTCTGTTGTAATCAATTAATCCCCTGAACCCCAAGTTTAGGTAGTTTCAGAATTTTGTACCCAACATGTAATGGAAGGGGCTAAAAAGTTCACAGTCTGCAGAAGTCCCCAAAAAGCAGTTTTTGTTTCTGTTTTTTTTTCCTCTCTTCTGGGCAAGTTAACTTTTTAAGGACTCCTAGGAGAGGGAGAGCATTTTTCGTCTATTTTATGTTTTCTCCCTGCCAGCTGTTACCATGGCGCACAGTTGGTAACTTCTTTATCTTACAAATGTAGCCATCCCTTTGAAGCCCCAGCTCAAGGCCAGAGGCCTTGTTCACATATTTTCTGAAAAACTAGTAAGGGGGTACCTAGCTTAGGAGTGCTGATTTTTCCAGCCAGTTGCCAAGTAGAACAGGCAACACAAAAAGAGGAAGGTTATCTACATTGAACTATTTTATAGGGACTCTTTTGCTGAAAGTCCTAAAGTCAGCCATGGTGAAGAATTTTGGAGAAGGTCAGTTAAGACTTTTCTGTGGGCCTTGTACAGTGGGGGAAGATGGGGAAGGCGGGGGGTGAGAGTAGCTACGTGGATCTGTGTAAGAGAAAGGAGAGATGTAAAATAATAATGAGAAAGGGGTTTAGGATTTTCCTAGCAACAAAATTTTGAGCAGTAGATCAGGTAGAGCAGAGGGGAGACGGGAGTGAGTATCCCAAAAAGCCTGTGAGGGACTTTAAATACTTAGTAACCTGTTTTCAGTGATGATAAAGCAACTTTAAAAGCCATTTTTGTTACATCTTGGATAGGGGTCTGAGGGCTCTCCTCAGCTGGTTTGAGCTTTGGTATAGCTGGTAAGAGGACCTGGTGGGACTCGGTGCGGGCACTGACAGGAGAAGAGAGGATTGAGTTGGTGGAGGGGTGCCTCAGTACCTGCTACCTCAGCAAGGGGGCAATTGTCTTAGAACCGAGGTTTGGGTTTTGATCTAGTAATTGGAGGGGATAAATCAGGATGCTGAGGTGGGAGTGACAGCAGAGATTCTGGAGCAGAAGGCAGATGGTGAGGATCTATTGGAGAAGCATAGTTCAGGATGTGAGAGAAGGCAGGAATAGGCCTCCAGATAGGGGAATCTCCTTTCACCCTTTTGAGCACTTGCAGAAGTTAAAAAGGTCACACAGAATTTGAGGATCTAGAGACCCATCTGGGGGCCATCAGTTTTGGTTGTCTAATTGGTACTATGGCCAATGCTGTGTACTGAAATTGATGAGGAGTTTGGATTCCACCAGGTAGCCCCTGTATGCTCACATCCCATGACTTTCAGAAGAAGTCAGCTTTTCCCGCACACAGCCATGGCTGTTTGTGGTTTTGATAGTCCGCCGGGAAAACATAGTAATCTAGGCTAGCCAACCTGCATCAGGCTCGTGTGTCCCTAAATCCATAATGTTTGTTTCCATTATCTATGGTACAGAAGGGATTTAATGGAATTTTAGTGGGATCCTCTTTTTCAGAGATATCCCAATAGGAACGAACTATAGCCAGCTGACAAATGTCTGGGTGGAGAGATGGCCACCAGGTCCCTAAGGGGGCTGTATGTGAGATAGACCATACTTCTTGTCTAGTACGATTTGTGATCAGCCATCTCTGCTGCACGGGCTGATGAGCATTAAGACTACTCGTGGCCAAGGGGAGAATCTATAGCCTTATCCACCTGGCGAATACACCATTTGAAAGGGTTACCACTCTTTTCCAGTATCCAGCCAGAGTCTGGACAGGGCACAGGCTTGAGATGAGAGGAATGGATCCAGGAAGTGATTTCGTCTACCTTTACCACTGTAGGTGTTATAAGTAGCACCTGGTATGGTTCTTTTCAGCGGGGTTCCAGGGATGACACCTGATGTCGTCTTATGTAGATGAAGTCTCTTACTTGATACCCATGTGGAGTCCCCTCGTTCCCAGGGTGGTAGGCAGTGGCCAGCTGTTTCCACAGGTATCGCTGAGTTCTTTCAAGAGCTTTTAGTCTGTCAAGCAAGGGGGTGTGGAAAGGATCGTTAGGTCTTAGAGTTGGGGTTAGGTCCCTTACTGGAGGAGGGGCAACATAGAGAATATCATAGGAATGAGGTTACACAAAGAACCAGAGGGAGTATTTCTTGCATGAAACAGTGCATAAGGCAGGAGCATACTCTAATCTTTTAAGCCAGTCTCTAAGCTTAATTTCGTTTAGTTCTCTTTAATGGTTCTATTTATTTTTTTTTACCTGTCCTGAGCTCTGGGGTCTATAAGCACAATGTAACTTCCATAAAATCCTCAGGGTCCTGGATAACCCCTGACTTACCTGGGCCATGACGCCATTCAAATATCATACCCTATTACCTTAGGCAGACCATATCTTGGAAAAATATCTTTCACGATCTTCTTGACCACCATTTGCGCCTTTTTTTTTTTTTTTTTTTTTTTTTTTTTTATGGGAACGGCTTCAATCCATCCTGAAAATATATCTGTAAAGACTAGGATATATTTAAGTCCATGCCTTGCTGGCTTAATTTCAGTAAAGTCCACTTCCCAGAATTGTCCTTGTCTGGTTCCTCATAGGTGCTTTCCTGCAGGAAGCTTGGAAGGGTAAGCATTAACCAATTGACAGACCCGACAGGCTTTTGTTACCCGTTCTGTTATTTCCTTTCGCTGTGAGTCGGTTAGTCGAAAACTCTGTTCTTGATCCTTCAGGAACGCCTGTAGTTTCTTTGAACCAAAGTGAGTGAGTTGATGTACACTTTTAACGTAGTGTAGGGCTTTCTGTAATTGCAGGCTTGGCTCAGTGAAGTTGAGGATTTCAGTGTCAGTGTCCTTAGATATTATCAAAAGCTTGCTGGGGCACAGGGGTTTATTGGAATTAGGCATCCTCATTTAACAGAGGGTTTAAAGGAGCAGCGAAGAACACAAACCCAGGTATCCATAACCTGCAAATGCCAGCAGTCCCAAGAAACTCTCTGTGTTGTCCCCTGTTAGATGGGGGTGGTATCTGCACAACAGTTTGTTTTCTGGGCTCAGTGAGCCATCATTTACAGCCCCTAAGGGAATACCCCAGGAAGATTACTTCTTGCTGGCAAATTTGGGCCTTTTTGGCCGAAGCTCTATACCCGAGTTCAGCAATTTCAGATAATTGTGATTGGGTCCCAGACTCACAGTTTTCCTTGGTGTTGGCAGCCAGTAGCAGGACATCCACATATTGAAGCAGGGGGACTTCGGGGTGCGCATTTCTGAAGTTGTTGAGATCTCTGTGGAGGGCTGCATCAAAGAGAGTGGGGGAATTTTTAAACCCCTGTGGGTGTCTAGTCCAAGTTAGTTGACCAGACGTTCCAGTTTCTGGGTCTACCAAGTGGAAAGCAAACAGAAACTGACTATCTTTATGCAGAGGCAAGCAAAAGAAAGCATCTTTTAAATCCAGAGTGTTTAACATTTTCACTCAGCTACAGCAAACGGTTTATTGGGGGTTCAGCATGCTGGGGCTAAGAGCTCACATGTATGGAGTTGAGAGCCCTGAGAATATCTTAAAGAGAGCTTATGTACTTTCCTTGGAGAGGGCAGGGAAGGAAATTTTTGATGGGTCAGGGCGAGTGGGCGGTTTGCGTGCAACCAGGTGAGGGAGTACATTCTGCAGCTTGGCAGTTGGGGACAGCACATTCTGGGAACAAAATTATCAAACAGCTCTCAAGATTTCAACAGTATTTTGTTAAGCATACAGAAAAACAGGAAGTGACAAGTACCTATTGTATTAACCTTTCACCAAAGCAAAATGCAAAGTGAGCATGGAATACTAAAATCAACCATGTCCAGATTGCCTAATGCTCTGAAATGTCAATCCTTTTGGTGTCTACATATTTGTTTCTTCCTAAGATTATACATTCATCTTCAACCATGTTGAAATTGTCTAATCCTATCACTCACCTTATACTGTGCCTGATTTCCTAATGTCTCTATCGATATCTGCTTTCCTACATATTTTCCCCAGTTCATCATTGTGAATGACTTTTCACATGTGCTGATATTTACGTTCACTCTCTCAACGAAACAATATTGCTAATGAACTTTTTGTCCAAATCCTATACTCACTCTTTTTACTAAACCTACCAACTATCTTCCTAATCCTACAGACTATTCATTTTTGACTGGAAGTTCTCTTCTACGTTCAATCATCCAAGGTACAAGGTCTTATGCCTTTGCATATTGATTTATCTGAGACATCTTTGCAGAACATAATTCAAAGCTAGGTATCCCACTAAGAGGCCCAATGCCCTTCAGGGCTTCAAATCGTACCTAGATTTTCCGGTTATACTTATATTTCACTGATATATTCTTGTGAATATCGCAGGTTCCCAATACCATTATTCATCCCTCAGAATGATTCCTAACCCAAATAGTATATGGTATTAACCCTAACCATACACTGTTCCCTCAATCTAACTTTACAGAAGAGCAGAGACAGAGTTGGTCTTACAATACAGGCATGTAGATGATCTTCCAATTGCTGAGAACCTCAAAGTTGATGCAGAAATGATCCCAGGAGAAGATATAGGCAGATATAAAGGACCTGAGAGAGAAAAAGTCATCTTCCATGGCAAACAACCTGGTCAGGATGAAACGATGTGTCTGAATCAGCCTCTCTCCCCTTAATATAAAGAAGATGGACCAAACCAGCCCTGTGTGGAAAGCTTCTCCTTGGTCCCTATGGTTGATATACCATTCTAACTTGTGAAAGTGTCACAGGAAGTAGGGACAGCCTCCATCTCAAGGGACCCTTGGAAGCAACTGTTAGGACAAAGTGGTTGCAAAGGCAGTGTCCTCATTCTTTTCCTTAAAGAATTGGCCTACGTCACATCTTTGGTGATGGAACTCTCTGAACTTGTTATCCAGGAAGCCAGGCACACAGAGCCAGTCCCAGTACCAGTCCCAGTTGGCTCACTTGTTTGGATTTACCAAGGACAGAGTCTGTCTTTCTTGATACCTAATGATTTGAGGATGGCCAAATGCAAGTAGAACTCTGGAGACGGGCCTTTTCTGAGAAAGCAGGTAGTGGTCAGCCCAGGCTCCTAACAACTTCACAGAGTTGGACAAGGAGACCAGATCTGAGACAGGATAGGGCACTTCGGGGGAACATAGTATGGTACACCAGTCAGAGGACACTCTGGAAAGTCACAGACTTACTTGGTAGAAGGAGGTGCCTTTGTGAATGTGGGTGTGAGTTTGTGGATTTGTCTCATGTTCTCAGAATAGGTAGGAAAGTCAGTATGTTTGGTTTGGAGTGGACTGTTTCTAGAAAGTCGTTGGACAAGGTGAGTGTTTCTATGTCTGTGTATCTCACCGTGTCCGTGGTTGAAGACATTAGAAATAAGAATGCATCAATGGATGTGTCCTGTCTAGTAGAAAGCTTCCCAGCATTCATCCTGCCCATTTTAGGAATGAACTGCAGGTTTCCTTATCGATGGGCAACACCTACTATCTTCCTAAATTCCTGTTTTCTTCCTGAATTCTGGCCACTCTCCAGAATAGGCTCATGGTTTTGTGTCAAAGATATATACCACCTCCAAGCTCTGTGACATGGCCATGTTCTGGCTAGCTGAAGGGAATGTGAGCATCTCAGAAAACTCAGATATCAGTGTGACCAGGAAAGTCTCAGTGGAGAAACCCTGCTTTGGGCCTTTTGCTAACCTATTTGCCTGTTGCCATGAATTTCATGAAGGTCTTTGCCTCAGGCCACCCCTTTGTGAATCCTGAAGAAAACTGTTTTCAAATGGTAATGAATGGGCATCACCTGTGGCTCTTTGCTTAAATGCTTTGGAAAGGGATGTGTCTGAATCAGCCTCTTGGCCCTGTGTGAGGTAGTGGCTTAGATTCTCAGCACCTGTTCGATCTAAAGAAAAATCCAATGTGTGCATCCAAAACCAGAATGGCAAAAAGATCCGTCATGGTGTATGAAGTCTCTCACCTTCCTCTTTTAGGTTACTGACCTGCATCAAGTGAGAATAGGGATCCTTTGGGACAAATGAGTTCTTTCAAGCCCTGCAGAGATGATTGGGTATCCTAATGACTCCAAATCACATAAGGAAACTATACCTGAAAGTCAGTAGGCCTCAAATTGGAGAAGCAGAGCAGTATTAAGAGCAGACCTATGTGATCAATCCTGGTTCACTGGTAGGGTGTCCAGGCCACCCTGAGGTTAGGCAAATGAGGGGCAAGGGAGCTTATTTTGGAAACTCTCTTAGGCTGTGCCATTCATGGAAACATCCAGCCAGAGGTTATGATGAATGTATATATGGAAGAAGATGAGGATCTTGGGGAATGTTTTGGTTTTAATTGTGGTCATTTGTGTGGCATTTGGAAGAGATGACTGGGTCCACCTGGGCTTGAACTCTGGTGTGATTCCCCTCAAAGACTGAGTTCTGTAACTGACCTCAGAGAAGTAATTGCTTTGGAAAGGGATGTGTCTTTATCAGCCTCTTGGCCCTGTGTGAGGCTATGGCTTTGATTATCAGAACCATATGGATCTAAAGAAAGATCCCATGTCTGCTTCCTAAACCAAAATGGCCAAAATTGCAGTCATTGTGGATGAAGTCTCTCGTCTTCCTTTGTAAGGTTCTGAAAGAATAAAAGAAATTGAAATTGAAACGTAAAGAACCAGGTTTGTAAAGTTTCCAAGCTGCACTCAGAACCTGAAATTCCTGTGGCAGTTAAGACAATTTCCAGAACTGCCCATTAGATGTGTGTTGAAATCTTCCCTGGCCACCTAGTTACTTAACAACCTCTTCCGAGAAAACGTGCAGCTCAGCACGTATACATCTCAGGGCTTCAACCAATCAGTTTAAATGTATACCCCTTCTCAGGGCTGACCAATCACCCCCTTCCTGACCTGTTCCCGCCAATGAATGTGCTAATCATGTTTTAGACTTGTTATTTGATTTTCCCACGGTATATGGTGATTTGCTAAAGGAAGCTATGATGTATGTAAAGTCCCTGCCCTCTCTAAAGAATGAATATAAAATCTGCTCAAGTTGTTCTCGGGGCTCTTTGTTCTTTGCTCCTCTGAAGTGAGCTCTGAGCCCCAGCATGCTGGACCCCCAATAAACCCTTTGCTGTTGCATGAAAAATTCTCCTGGTGGTCTTTTCTTCCAACGTTCGACCCACCTTTTCATCTGGAGGCCCTAGCTGAGATATCCAGCAGTGACGAACAAAAGACCCCAAGGGACTCCTCTCGGGGTAAGTAAGGTGCCTCTTTCTGGTTTCGAGTTTCAGGTTAGGGCTTGGCAAAGTGGCTGTCGGTGAAGAACATTAGCTCTCTGCGACGGTGGCTGACAGATGTGTCACAGAGCCACAGGCCACGTCCCTGGGGGACACTCCAGGGGACTCAGGAAATCGAGGAATAGTAGTTTCCTCAACTCGGTTATATTTTGCTTCAGTATTCGGTTTTCCAGCCCATCAGGTTTTGCCGGCTACTCAGTTTTGTTCATTGTCAGGAACTCATGTTGAGTTTACTGTCTGTCTTTATTGTCTAACCCATAAGATTTTGCCAGTTACTCAGTTCTAATCTTTGTCTTGGACTCATGTTAAACGTTTACTGTTTGTCTTTGTCTGTGTCGCATTTGTGTATTCACTGTCCCTGTTTGAGTAACTCCCATTATGGGAAATTATCGGACAAAGCACTTCCATGCCTCTGTCCCTTAACCTTGATCATTGGACTGATGTCCGCTCAAGTACCCAAAATCTTTCTCTTTCAGTAAAATGCCGGACCTGGCAGACTCTCTGTGCTTCAGAATGGCCCATCCTCGGAGTCGGATGTCCCCCAGAAGGATCCGTCCACTTCCCTCTAACCCGAAAAGTCAGAGATATTGTCTTTCAGCCGGGGCCACGTGTACACCCAGATCAATAGCCATATAACCCTTCCCCCACGATCCTATCATTCAAAACTTCCACTCCTCCCTCTCTTCCCTCCATTCTCCCTGAGTTACAGGACTGGACACTCCTCCCCCTGCTTACCCTCTACCCTTGCCCCCCAACCCACAACACGTTCTTGATGATCCTCCCGCCGCTGACTCAGCCTCTCCGCCGCTAGAGGCAATTGGGCCAGACCCAAGCCCTCCAGGGGACTTCCCCGCAGCAGACCCTGCTCTCCTGGAGGAAGCTGGGCCACCTAAAGGAATCCGCAGGAGATGGATAATAGAAAACTCAGAAGCCAGTGTGATGCTCCCTCTCCATCCCTACGGGCCCATGAACCAAACCAACTGGGACCCCAACACCTTTGAATGTAGGTAGCATCTGTCCACTTATCGCCGTTGTCTAATAGTGGGTCTCCGAGCGGCCGCCAGAGGGCCGACTAATTTGGCCAAGGTAAGAGAGATTATCCAAGAGCCTAATGAGTCTCCTCTATGTTTCTGCAGAGAATTATGGAAGCATATAGGAAATATACTCCTTTTGATCCTCAGGCAGATGACCAAAAGGCACCTGTGCAATGGTCTTTATCGAGCAGACTGCCCTAGATATTAATAGAAAGTTACAACGTCTAGATGGATTACAAGATATTGACCTTAAGAGATTTAGTCAGAGAAGCTGAGAAAGTAAATTATAAGAGAAAAACTGAGGAGGAAAGGGAATAGAGGAGAGAGAAGGAAAGGGAACAAAAGGAGGATGAAAGGAGCAAATGGCAGAGTAATGCATTGCCTAAGGTTCTGGTCACAGCAACAAATAGGTCAGAAGTTAAAAAGCAGGGAGACAGAAAGGGATACCTGGGCCCACACCAAAGGCTTCCCCTGGCCTCAGATCAATGTGCCTATTGTGAAGAAAAAGGACACTGCGCCAAAGAGTGCCCCCCAAAAAAGCAGCCACGCCAGCCCGCCGTGCTGACTCTAGAAGAGGACTAGGAAAGTCGGGGCTCAGATCCCCTCCTCGAGCTCAGAGTAACATTTGAAGTTGAGGGGAACACAGTGAACTTTGAAGTGATTACAGGAGCAGTATACTCAGCCCTTAAGACCCCACTGGGCCCCCTATCAATTAAATGGTCCCTAGTTCAAGGGGCTAATGGCAGTAGATATCGGGCTTGGACAACTAAGATGAATATGGACCTCGGAAAGGGAAAAGTCCACCACTCTTTCCTAGTAATCCCAGAATGCCCAGCCCCATTGATGGGCAGGAATCTGCTTGCCAACTCTGGACTAGAATAACCTTTAACCCTGATGTTCCCCAAGTTGAGTTTCTAAAGCCTTCAGTAAAAACTCCCATAGTCACGTCTTTCAATAAGTCCGTAGAAGATGAACATCAACTCTTCACACCCCCTAGGACTGATCAAACAGGCAAACTACCCCAGAAATGGATAAAAGATTATCCTAATGCCTGGGCAGTAACTGCTGGGTTAGGTCTAGCCATAAACAACCTCCAATAGTAGTAGAATTAAAAGCCTCTGCCTCTCCAATTAGTGTTAAACAATATCCTCTAAGCAAAGAAGCTAAGGAAGGGATAAGGCCCCATATTCATAAATACCTGGCTCTTGGTGTCTTAAGACCCTGTCAATCAGCCTGGAATACCCCCCCGGTACCAGTAAGAAAGCCAGAAACTGGGGACTACCGTCCTGTTCAAGACCTAAGAGAGATCAACAACAGAGTGCAGGACATTCACCCCACAGTACCCAATCCATATAATTTGCTTAGTACTCTGAATCCGGAGCGGAAATGGTACACTGTGCTGGACTTAAAAGATGCTTACATCTGTTCACCTCTACATAAGGACTGTCAGTTGCTGTTTGCTTTTGAGTGGATAGACCCAGAACCTGGAACATCTGGCCAACTAACCTGGACTAGACTCCCACAGGGGTTCAAAAAATCCCCCACTCTCTTTGATGAAGCCCTCCACAGGGACATCAATGACTTCAAAACTGCACACCCTAAAGTCACCGTACTCCAATATGTGGATGATCTTCTACTGGCAGCCGACACCAAGGAGTCCTATGAGTCTGGGACCCAAGCACTATTATCCGAGCTTGCTCGGCTTGGATATAGGGCTTCTGCCAAAAGGCCCAAATTTGTCAGCAAGAAGTAATCTTCCTGGGTTATTCTCTTAGGGGTGGCAAACGATGGCTCCCTGAGCCCAGAAAATAAACTGTTGTGCAGATACTGCCCCCATCAAATAAGAGACAACTCAGAGAGTTTCTTGGGACTGCCAGCTTTTGCAGGTTATGGATTCCTGGGTTTGCATCTCTGGCTGCCCCTTTGTACACGCTGATAAAGGGGGATGCCCACTTCCATGGACCCCTGAGCACCAACAAGCTTTTCATAATGTCAAAAAAAGGTGCTGCTATCTGCTCCGGCCTTAGCACTACCAGATGTAGAAAACCCTTCACTCTCTACATCGAGGAAAAGAAAGCAATAGCACGGGGAGTGCTCACTCAGTCTTTGGGACCTTGAAAAAGGCCGGTAGAATATTTATCAAAAAAACTGGACCCAGTGGCTAGCGGGTGGCCCCATTGCTTAAGTGCTATAGCAGCGTCAGCCTTTCTAATAAAAGATGCTCATAAATGAACGTTGGGACAGAAGCTAAACATTATAGTCCCCCATTCCTTGGAGAGCATCATCTGTCAGCCTCCAGATAGGTGGCTATCGAACTCCAGAATTAACCACTACAAGAGCCTCTTGCTTGACAAAGACAGAAAAACGCTGGGACCCCCTGCTCCACTCAACCCGGCTACACTGCTGCCAGAAGAATCATCAGGACCCGTCACTCATGAGTGTCAACACATACTGGCAAGTAAACCAGTATACGACGAGACTTGAAGGATCAGCCACTGCCTCGCCCTGAAGTCGTATGGTTTACGGACGAGAGCAGCTTCCTCCAAGATGGTAAGCGGCGGGCTGGAGCAGCAGCAGTTAGCAAAACTAATTTTATTTGATCCTCTGGTCTCCCAGAAGGGACATCAGTTCAAAAAGCAGAACTGATTGCCATTATGAAAGCATTGGAACTAGCAACAGGCAAAAGGGCCACCATATACACTGATAGCCACTATTCATTTGTCATTGTTCATATGCACGGGACTATTTACCAACAATGGGGGCTATTGACCTCTGCCAAGGAAGAAATCAAGAATAATGATGAGATCCTCCACCTTCTCTCAGCAATGCAGGCCCATAAAGAAATAGCAATAGTGCACTGTCCAGGGCACCAGAAGGGAAACGACCCCGTGGCGGTTGGAAACAGAAGGGCAGATGAGGAAGCTTTATTGGCAGCCCTAAACGGAGTGACTCTGTTAACTTTTTCCACACCGGGGGGAACAACAATCGGGAGACTTGCCCGCCCCGGAACATTCAGGCAACTTATCATCTGAGGAGACAGATACAGAACTCTGGGACCCCACAGAGCCAAGTTTACAATTTCAAAAAGCCCACCTTTATGTCAAAGACGTACACCAGCTCAACCACTTAGGCTCAAAGAAGTTATAGGCACTCTTAAAGAACCGAAGAATGGACTTATTATTGACTGACTCACAGAGGAAAGAAATAGCTGAGCAGGTGATTAGACCTTTTCAAGTCTGCCAATTAGTTAATACTTTCCCATCCAAGCTTCCTGCAGGGAAGCACTTATGAGGAACCAGACCAGGACAATTCTGGGAAGTGGACTTTACTGAAATTAAACCAGCAAGGTATGGACTTAAATATCTCCTAGTCTTTGTTGATACTTTTTTAGGATGGGTCAAAGCCTTCCCCATGAAGAAACAAACAGCTCAGATGGTGGCCAAAATGACCCTAGAAGACATTTTTCCAAGGTTCGGCCTGCCTAAGGTAATAGGGTCTGATTACGGACCGGCATCCATGGCCTAGGTAAGTCAGGAATTTTCCAGGACCCTGGGGATTAATTGGAAGTTATATTGTGCTTATAGACCACAGAGCTCAGGACAGGTAGAAACGATGAATAGAACCATCAAAGAGACCTTAACGAATTTAAGCTTGGAGACCGGTATAAAAAATTGGACTATGCTCCTACCTCATGCACTTTTTCGTGCCAGAAATACCCCCTCCGCCTCTTTGTGTAACCTAACCCCTTATGAAATTCTCTATGGTGCCCCTCCTCCAGTAAGGGTCCTAACCCCAACTCTGAGATTAATGATTCCTTTCACACCCCCTTGCTTGACAGACTCAAAGCCCTTGAACAAACCCAGCACCCAGCGATACCTGTGGAAACAGTTGACCACTGCTTATCAGCCTGGAGAGGAAACCCCACATCGATATCAAGTGGGAGACTTCATCTACGTGAGACGGCATCAGGTGTCATCCCTGGAACCCCGCTGGAAAGGACCATACCATGTGCTGCTTTTAATACCTACAGTGGTGAAAGTGGATGGGATCACTTCCTGGATACATGCCTCCCATCTCAATCCTGTGCCCTGTCCAGACTCTGACTGGAAACTGGAACAGACTGGTAACCCTCTCAAGTTGCATGTCCGTGGTGTGGGTAGGGCTATAGATTCTTCCCCTGACCACAAGCAGCCCTAATCCCCATCATCCTGTTCAGTAACAATGGCAAGTTATAAATCCTACTGGGCAAGTAGTGTGGCCTATTTTACATACAGCCCGCCGATGGTCTTGGTGGCCATCTCTTCACCCGGACATTTGTCAGCTTGCCATAGGCCTCTCTGACTGGGATCTCCCTGACATAGTGAACCCCACACAGATCCCACTCAAACCCAAACCAGGGCAACATAGACCAACATACGCCATGAATTATGGATGTCATCTCCCCCAGCTCAGGTGTCAACTAGCCAGTCTTGTTTATTAAGTGTGCCCAGCTAATTTCTGAAGTCGCAAACAGGCCCAAACCTCTGGAGGACCCAGTGACTTTTACTGTAGATCTTGGGGTTGTGAACACATGGGAGCTGCATTGTGGAACCCAAACTCCCCAGACAGTATAATTCGGGTAGGATGAAATTACACCTGGATTGATCCCAATAAATGTGCCACTATCCAAGTGGTGTCAACAACTCACTGTGGAAAAAATAGTCTATGTTACCCCCTCAATATAACTTTCACTTCAAAAGGAAGGGGCTACTTCAGAACAACATGGCCTATGGGAAATACTTGGGGAATGCGATTCTATATTAATGGTCCTGGTTATGACTTTGGTCTCTGTTTCACCATCTGGCTTAAAAAGGAAGAAAATCCCACAGCAATAGGGCCCAATCTCCTCAAGTCAGGAATTAAGCCTCCTAAACCTCTGATGCCTAGAACTACCAAAACCCCTCTACCATCTCATACTTCCCAGTTTTCATCTTTGCCTACTTCCCCAGTCCAGAGTACAGCTGACTCCTCCCCCTGAGAACTAATTAAAGGAAACTTTATGGTACTGAACTCCACACAGTGAGAACTCCTTGCATTTCAGCCCAGGTATTTGACAGCTCTGTAAATTATTGTGTAATGGTGCAGATACTCCCCAGTGTGCTCTATCATGTTGCAGAATCATTTGAATTGAAGGTCTACTAGGGAGACAAAGAACCCGATTTTGCCAGGAGCCAGTGTAAGGGACACTGGCTCCCTTACTCTAGCCATCCTATTGGAGATAGGAGCTGCTGCAGGAGTGGGTATGGGAACAGCTGATATGATCCATGGGTCACAACAAATGGCCCGATTAGAAACAGCAATAAATCAAGACTTGAAGACATTAGAGACCACCATCACAGTTTTGCAGAAATCCTTAACCTCTCTCTCAAAAGTTGTTTTACAGAACAGGCGAGGATTAGACCTCCATTTCATGAGGGAGGCGGGCCTCTGTTTTATACTGAGAGAAGAATGCTGTTTTTATGCTGACCATACTGGAGTTGTAAAGAATCCATGAGTACGTTGAGAAAATGCCTTGAAGAGCACCAGAGAGAAAGGGAGATTCAACAAGTGTGGTTTGAGTCATGGTTTACCCAGTCCCCCTGGTTAACTACACTCCTATCATCCTTAGCTGGACCCCTGATCATGCTTATGGTGTTGCTAACTGTGGGACCTCGTTTGCTTAACCACATAGTTTCCTTTCTCCAGGCTCATATTGGGCAGGTAAAACTCATGGTAATCAGACAGAAATACACTTCACTGGCAGAATAGAATGTGAGACCCCGCAATATTTATGATTCATTACTTTTAAGATTAAATGTAGTCAGAAAAAGGAGTGGGAAATAAAAGAATTAAAGAAATTAAAATTGAAACGTATAGAAACAGGTTTTATAAAGTTTACAAGCTGCGCTCAGAACCTGAAATTCCTGTGTCAGTGAAGACAATTCCCGGAACATCCCATTAGATGTGTTGAAATCTTCCCTTACCACCTAGTTACTTAACAACCCCTTCCCAGAAACCGTGCATCTCAGCACGTATACACCTCAGGGCTTCAACCAATCAGTTTAAATGTATACCCCTTCTCAGGGCTGACCAATCACCCCCTTCCTGACCTGTTCCCGCCAATGAATGTGCTAATCATGTTTTAGAGCTGTTATTTGATTTTCCTGCAGTATATGATAATTTGCTAAAGGAGGCAATGATGTATATAAAGTCCCTGCACTCTCTAAAGATTGTAATCTCTTCTCAAGTTGTTCTCGGGGCTCTTTGTTCTTTGCTCCTCTGAAGTGAGCTTTGAGCCCCAGCCTGCTGGACCCCCAATAAACCATTTGCTGTGGCATGAGACAGTCTCTTGGTGGTCTTTTCCTCCGACGTTCGAAAAACCTTTTCAGTTCCTGACTTCCATCAAGTGAGAATAGGTATCCTTTGGGTCAAATGAGTTCCTCAAAGTCCTGCAGAGGCTATCTTATAGGTGCTTGGGTTTTCGCATGACTCCAAATCACATAAAGAATCTATACCTGACAGTCAGTAGGCCTCAAATTGGAGAAGCAGGGAAGTTTTAGCGGCAGGGCGATTTGATCACTCCTGGATCAAAGGAAGGGTGTCCAGGCCACCCAATGCCCTTCTGGACTTCAAATATTACCTAGATTTCTGTTTTCATACTTATATTTCACCTGTATATTCTTGTAAATATCGCAGGTTCCCAATACCATTATTCATCTCGCAGAATGATTCCTAATCCAAATCGAACCTGTTATTACCTTAACCATGCAATATTTCCTCAATCTAACTTAACAGAAGAACAAGGACATTGTTGTTCTTACAATACAGGAATGTAGAGAATCTTCAACCTCATGAGAACCTCAAAGTTCCATGCAGAAATGATCCCTGAAGAAGATGTAGACACCTATGAAAGACCTGAGAGAGCAAAAGTCAACTTCCATGTAAAACAACTTGGTCAAAATGAAGGGATGTGTATGAAAGCCTCTCTCTTCTTAATGTAGATTAAAATAGACCAAACCAGGCCTGTGTGGAGAGCTGTTCCCGGGTGCCTATTGTTGATGTATCATTCTAACTTGTGAAAGTGTCACAGGAAGTATGGGCAGATTCCATCTCATGGGAACCATGGAAGCAACTGTTAGGACAAAGTGGTTGCCAAGGCAGTGATCTCATTCAGTTCGTGAAGTAAGTGACCTACCACACTTCCTTGGTGATGGAACTCTCTGAACTTGGGATCCAGGAAGCCAGGCACCCAGAGCCAGTCCCAGTCACAGTCCCAGTGGTCTCACTTGCTTGGATTTACAAAGGACAGAGTAAGTCCTTCTTGGTACCTACTTTTGTGATGATTGCCAAATGCCAGGAGAGCTCTGAAGAGGGGCCTTTTCTGACGAAGCAGGTAGTGGCTCAACCATGGCTCCTGAAAACTTCAAAGAGTTGGCAAAGAAGACCAGGTCTCAGATAGGATGGGCCATTTTGGATGAACATAGTATGGCCCACCAGTCAGAGGACACTCAGGATAGTCACATACATACTTGTGGGAAGGAGGTGCCGTTGTGGGTGTCGGTGTAAGTTTGTGGTTTTGTCTCATATTCTGAGAATAGGTAGGAAAGGCGGTTTGTTTGTTTGGACTGGAATGTTTCTAGAAAGTTGTTTGACAACGCGAGTGAGTGTTTCTATGTCTGTGTATCCAACTCAATCCTTTTTATTGTTTGTAGACATTTGAAAAGCGAATTTATTGATGGTTGTGTCCTGTCTAGTAGAAAACTTCCCAGCATTCATCTTGCCAAATTAAAGAAGAAAGAGCTGCTTGCCTTATGGATGGGCAACACCTATTATCTTCCTAAGTTCCTCTTTTCATCCTGAATACTGGACACTCTCCAGAATAGCCTCATGGTTTTGTTTCCAAGATATGTACCACCTCCAAGCTCTGTGACATGGCCATGTACTGGATAGCTGAGGAGAATGGAAGCATCTCAGAAAACTCACATAGCTGTGTGACCATTAAAGTTTCAGTGGAGAAACACTGCTTTGGGCCTTTTGCTTACCAATGTTCTGTTGTTCTGAATGTCAGGAAGATCTTGGCCTTAGGCCACCCCTTTTTGAAGCCAGAAGAAAACAGTTTTCAAATGGAAATGAATGGACATCATCTGTGGCTCTCTGCTTAATTGCTTTGGAAAGAGATGTGGCTGAATCAGCCTCTTTGCCCTGTGTGAGGCAGTGGCTTAGATTTTCAGCACCTGATGGATCAAAGAAAGTTTCCAAGTGTGAATCCTAAACCAAAATGGCCAAAAGAGCAGTCATTGTGGATGAAGTCTCTCCCCTTCCTCTGAAAGCTTCCTGACCTCCATCAAGTGAGAATAGGGATCCTTTGTGACAAATCAGTTCTTCAAAGCCCTGCAGATGCTAGCCCATAAGGGCTTGGGTTTTCTCATGACACCAATTCACATAAAGAATCTATACAGACAGTCAGTAGGCCTCAAATTGGAGAAGCAGAGCAGAATTAAGAGCAAGACTATTTGATCACTATTGGTTCACAGGAAGGGTGTCCAGGCCACCCTGACTTTAGGCAAATGAGGAGCAAGGGAGCTTATTTGGAAAACTGTCTTGGGCTGGCCTCTCATGGAAACCTCGAGCCAGAGGTTATGAAAAGTGTCTATGTGAAAGAAGATGAGGGCCATTTGGGAGTGTTTTGGTTTTAATTGTGGTCATTTGTGTGGTGGTTGGAAGAGATGCCTAGGTCCACCTGGGCTTGAACTCTGGTGTGATTCCCCTTACAGACTGAGTTCTGGAACTGAGGTCAGAGAAGTATTGTCATGAATTGTGTTGGGATTTTAAGAGGCCACGCATGAGAGTTGCCTTTGGAAACTGAGATCAATGCCCAGGGTGGCTTTCCACAGAGCATTGTCAATCTCTTCCAGGGCATCACATTATTTTATTCTGAAAGACTTGGCAGCCATAGTTGAGAGTCAATACACACATGGGCCTCACATTGTAAACCTCAATGGGCCTGGCTTCATGTGTCTTTTTGGCCACACTTTGGGAAGCCTTGCCTCTGAGAGTTCTCCAGAGTTTCCTTAAAATGTGCTTCCTCAAACATTAATGGTTCCTGAATGAATTGAAACCCACAATTTCTCCAAATTCATCTTTGAAAAATGGCTAGATAAATACCATGAAATTTTTGAAATTTTCATGACCAGGTGGCACTGGAGAACCTTTCAATGTCCCCTTGTTGATGAAGTGTGTATCAGACAGTGCCTTGATTGAGTGGGTTTCATGAAAATGGTGTAGAACAGAGATGCCAGTATGTTTGAGCCTGCTGAGTAGTGGGCTCAGAGCTGTGGTGTGCAGGTGTGTGATAAAACATCTTGGTCGGGCCATGTGGATCTGCCATTGACTTCCAAATGGCTTGTGGCTGACATTGTTCAGCCAGGAATCACTTATATGTCTGAAATCTCTCCATATAAGTCATCTTGTTATATGGAGACGTTTCAGGACAATGTTCAGAATCAGGTGCTATGGTCAAGGGGACAAGCTATGTGGGATAGAAGCCTGGTTGGTGCATTCTCCTGCAGACCCTGACCTATCTCATGTGACAGAACTCCCTCCATCACTGTGTCCCAGCTGAATTCCTTGTATTTCGTGAAGCAAATAACAAACTCCCAGTGCAGCAGCAAGAAACACCATGAAAAGTGGAGGATGACCAAATGGCTTTACAGTCCACACGGGGAGACACTTAGCCTTCAGTGGCCACAGTTTACCTACAAAGAGTGAATTCAGCACTGCTGCCTCATGTCCTTTGAAAAATAAGAAACCATGTCCTCCAGGTGACATAGATGCATATCCAGTTTTGGTGGTCTCATTAGAAAGGAAGCTAAAGCTCCTGACAACAACATATATGTCAAGTGCCCCTCCTCAGTGGCAGTTTCTAAAGAAGTCTTTAGGCCGGCAGAGCTCCATGTTTGTATAGCGTTTACCTATTAGACCAGGATGCAAGAAAAGATCACTGACTCCAATTAAAATCAATTTAAAGCAAGCTTATTATTTCCACTGCCCAGGTGGCCTCTCCCTCCCAAAGCAGCGGGAACAAGACAGCCACCCAACTTTTCTACAGCCCAGGTTTATAACCCAGAATTTTACACTACTGGGGGGTTACAGATACCAGAACTCTGACAAGCATCACACTAATAGCAGTTTATTTATTTATTTTTTTTTTTGCTGGCCCCAACATCAAAATTTTTGAGGACCATTAGAGCCTCAGAGAGGGTCGTTGTCTGGCCAGGGAATGCCAATATTTATGATGTGTCAATAAAGTTTTAGAGAGGGCTGTTCCTGGTCGGAGAGCCAGGCATGTGTGAGTTCAAGGCCACGGGCAGGCATTCCAAGCAGGTTCAGAATTTGGTGTAATTTATAGTTAAGCCAAAATTATCTTTTTATGGCTTTGTGGCAAGATGGCTCCCAATTTTAATAAAAGATCAGGTGGGGTCTATCATTTCCCCCTTTTCTAATGTGTCCCTTTCAAATATTTGATAGGGTAGGGGAAGAGCACTGAGGGAATTTTAATACCTCAGGTAAAAGTCTCCATATTTTTTGAACTCACACAAAACTAGTCTCCCTGATTTTACCTGACTTAATTAATTACTTAAAATGAAAGTCTATTTATTTTTGGCTCCATTGTTGTAAGAAGAGAGGCATCACTCATTTTGGCTTCTTCTGAGCTGAGAGAGGGTGACATGAGAAGGAACAGCGTGAGGGACATGAGTTGCCTTTTAGAAGTCAGCTCTGTTTGAAGTCTGGTTGTGGTAGAACAGTTTGTAAAGTCATCTGGGGATGGGTTCTTCTATGAGAGAAACAAAAACCATGAGTACTGAATAAATGTTGCAGCAGCTGAAACATGTCACTGTATAGATGTCCCCTCATCTGTCTTAAATATCCCCAGTTATCAGGACTTTCAACTTAATATTTAACTTTTAGTGTCACAGTTGTCCCACCCCATAAGATACAGTTTAAAAATTTAATGTCATCTGATCTTGCAAATTCCTTTTAATAGTATGACCTCTGTGTGAAATAGAGAAACCTTTAATTCTGTTAGTCAGGGCTGGATAATCGTACTAGCAAACACCAAACCTACCTGTGTAGGTTAGGAATATCTTTAGGCATTAAACAAAAAACTTCTGCCTCTGGTAGCTCCTCTTGATAGTCTCTTTTTATTCTCATCAGGCATTCCTGTCTGAGAATCCTTCTTTGTAGCCTCCAGTCTTACTTATTTTGGGAGGCTACCATAAAGTGTATACGTGAAAATATTTTCATTACTATTATTATTTAAAATGCCCAGGAATGGCTGTATTTTGGGTTTATCTGTCTTTGCTAAGAGTTTAAGATGAAGCAGTGAAACTGACTTTTGTTTCTATCTATTGTTAACAGTCAGCTGAGATTTTATGGGAGTCATTCCTGGGGAAACTTGAGAGCAGCTTCTCAGTTCTGCTAGTGCCATTTGCGCTAGTTGAGTCCAGGTCTTGCTTGACCATGTGGCTTCCCTCGGAAGCATCAGAGATATCTCTCTTCTCTGATGACTCTCTTCTTCGTAGAAAATGCACTGATTGGCTTTCTGTTCTCCAGTGGTCTCATTAATTTTCCTGATCAGGAGGTAATGTGGCTCAAAGTTGCAAAGTTCTTTAGAGAAGTCTCCTGTTCCCTGGATACAGATTGACTCAGAGGGCAAGAGCCAAATATTGGTTTTATTGTCACTTTTCATTTAAATTTAATTTTAAATCCTAATCTTAAACATCCAGCAAATAAATTTTAACAGCCTTATATTAAGAGTACTGTGATTTAATGTCTATAATTTAAAATTATTTATCTTTTTATTAATTGGGATCTGTATTATTCTGTCTGTCTTGTAGGTGATGACTTATTATCTTAAATTAACCGATGTTGTGTTCGAAAAGCAACTCTTCTGTAAAACACTAACAGGGAATCTTTAGTTCACTTACAAGGAGATTACAAAATAAAATTAACAAGAGTAAAAATACTTAGTTCGTGTAATAGCTACCCTGAATTTTTGGCTGAGTTATACATCATATCCCCTGTTTGAGATCCTAGTAATCTTTACAGAAAAAAAAAAAACAACTTTTGAACATTACTTTAAATTAAATAACATCTGACTTAGTGCTTTCGTAGTTATTCTCACATGTTGTAAGATGAGACACAGAGCCTTATCTCAGGTAAGGCAGGGATCTATACAAATCCTAAGTGTTTTACTTCTAAAGCTGATCTTTGTTTTTTAAATATTATTTTACAAAGTTCACATAAATTGTTTGAGGTCACATGAACATTAGCTAACACCATATGATATAACATTTAAAACATGAATTAAAAAAAGACTGAAAGTTTTTAACCTTTACATAGATTAGGCTCTCATTAACTTAAAAATATATTTAAATTTTTCCCCAATGTAAAAATTAACATAAAACTTTAAAAATCTTATTGATAACAAGTAAATAAATCATATATATATATATATATATATATATATATATATATATATTTTTTTTTTTTTTTAACCACACAACTTTAGAACACCAGCTTTATGTAATGCTCTTTTAAAGTTTCTACCTTACAGACTTGTATACCTGGAAGATATGAGTACATTAATAGCATCACAATGACATTGATGTTTCTACATTAACCAAGTTTAGCTTTTAAATAAATGGCAATAGAGTTCTCTAAAATAACAGTTCTTATTTAATCAGTTGTTTAATTTTTATGGTTGCTTTCTCTAGAAAAATAAATCTTAATAAACACAATGTTATGGGTAAACTTTTGTTTAAGAAACTTTTGTCACTTTATCACATGACTTATTTTTACAATCTTATACAGACTTTAGAACAAACTTATACAGACCTTACTAAATCAATCAGATATCTAACAAACGTACTCCTGAATGAGTAATCCCATATCAAATTACCTTAAGTTATTTATCAAAATATTAGAGAAATGTAGTGAACAGTGTAAACCATTTTTTTGTTAAAGGAAAAGTCCTAGAACCAAGGCATATTAGACATTTTATAGACATTAATATTTTATTAGATTTTTGAGCAGCTAGAAAAACTTGTAAGCTTAAATTTAAAGACATTTATTGTTATTTGTTTATCCAAATTTAAAGTGAACCATTTAAATCACGCGAATTAAAGATCTTTGAATCCACTTTTTAAAATTTGCTTTTATGAGTCCTCCTTTTTTTTAATGATCACTCCTTATATATGTTAATTTGTATATCATATATATGATATACGGACATATGGATATATCGACATACAACACATAACAAAAGTGTGCACAAATAATAATAGTAAAAGCCTTGTAGCTTTTCGCAGGTGAAATCTCCATTGCAGTGTTTTAAAACTCCACTGTTGGTCAAAGATAGAACTGATCAGAAAAATATTAGCCTCGTTCTGTAGGATCAAAATAATGAGCTCAAAAAAATACAGAATCTAAGGAAAAAAATGAGAGTCCTAGAAAAAATGACTGGCCAGTAATTAGTAAATACCATACAATTTACCTTTTTTTTCCCACTTAGACATCAGATCAGTCTCCTACTGAGCTTGCAGACTTCCTTCATTTGCATTTCAACATAAGTCCTGGCTGAGTTCTGGAAGGAGGTGGACAAAACTGCTATTCTGAGCAGAAACCTCAGGCCTAAGGCATTTTAAACATAATTTTCAGGTTCGGATGTTGAAAATTATGATACAATTTTAAGATACAATTCACAAAATTTTATACCTTAACATCTTGTTTTGTCAACAGATACCATACTATGATTTACTATCCTTGTTTAAATTAATGCACTGATACACACTGTGACATTTTCCCAGGCTACTCAATTAAAAATTGGTGAAAAAAAAGACTGAATGATTGGGAAGTTACTTGCCAACTTGAAAGTAGAATTCTTTAGTTTTCCATCCTAAGTATTTAAGTTCTCTGGCATGAATTATCTGAAATAATAAACTAAACAATTATCTAAACCCGACTTTTCACTGCAAGATTGTGCAATGCTTCAAAAACCCATTCAGATACCAGATTGTTACAATAAAACATCATCATTTAGACACACATTCAGCTAATATAATTCCCAAGAAACAATTTATAATATCAACACATTATTGCACATGTCTTAAAGGGCCAGAAACAAAGACAAAAGACAGACAGAAAGGAGCTCCAGACTAAGGCTGACAGGACAGAAGCCTTTAAAACAGAGCAGATAAGAGAAAAATCTCCTACACCAGTGGCACGATAGATGTCCCCATAAGAGGATCAGATGTTTTCACAGAGGGGCAACCTGAAATGTAATGTCAAAGGTCTCCATGGTGACTTTACTGCATTTAGTGTCCCCTTTTTCTTTTTCTCTTTTTTAAGAAGACAGAGGTGGCATTATCCTTACAGTGCAGGGAAGGAAGGAGGGAATTCACTGAAGCAACAGGACTTCAGCAGCTGCTGGGAGTCCCTCAGTCCCGTCTTTTACTTACAGAATTAGCTCCTCTGGTTCGGTTCCACCACAAGCACGCTCCATCACCTAACATTTCAGTAGTCAGCTCTCAAAAATTCTGGGGTCAGGGGGGGAATCAAAATTCGTAACTTAAATTTCGGTTTTGGACCTTGAAGCCAATTAATACCAATTTAATAATAAGGACAGGGTTTGAGAAAAAGGAAAAGGGAGGTTTACTGCTTTGCTAACAAAGGAGAAAAACAGGGGACTCTGTCCAAAGTTGTGACTCTCTTGATCTGGAGGGACAAGGGGTTTTAAAGGAGTTTCACTTGTTAACCTGAGAGATACTCAGTTATTAGGTCCCCAGCAGGCATTGCCCTCTGCAGTGGGTGTGCTCCAGACAGCCAGCTAGGGGCTTATCTCATCTTGCTTAACAAAGGGGGGTAAATTGCATTGCATATCCTTAAAACACAGTCCAAAGGGGTGTCAGGCTTACTTGCTTTATTACCCATTTTCACGTCCAATATCCTTAAGTTTTTACCACAGAAATCACACAACAAAATGCACAAAAACAAACAAATAAAAAACATACAGAACACAGAACCAAACACAAAGAAACAGAAACTCGGCGAATAAAAAGAAAAACAGAGGAGCAATTCAGCGTCTTGCTAAAGCTCCGGGGTAGGAGCTCCTGCATGCCAGTCGGCACCTCTCTACACTTTCAGAGGTATTCCCTACAGAACAGAACAGAGGAAAGAAGGGTTCCCATTACTGTCCTGGACAGGAGTATATGTGAGCATCCCCAGGCCACCTCTCTGTCATCAGAAGAGTACTCCCTTTACCGGATATCAGATGTTATAAAGGCGCCTGTTACCTATGGAGGCCTCCTCCACCAGGTGCTTTATAATAGTTTTAGTGCAATGGTTCACTGCAGTGATCCACGGACTGAAGGCTCATTCCAAGGCCTTGGAACTTGGCTCTCCAGCCCGGAGTCCTGGAAGATAGACGAGCTTCAGAATTTCCAGCAGTCTGCTCTTGTGATCTGGTCGGGTCATGTCGCTGGGGAACATTAAAATGTTCGACCACAACACAAGAAAAGACCACTGACTCCAATTAAAATCAAATTAAGGCAAGCTTAATATTTCAACCGGCTCGGCTGCCTCTCAATCTCAAAAAGGAGGGAACAAGACAGCAAACACACCTTTCCTACAGCCCAGCTTTGTAGCCCAGAAAGTTACACAAAAGGGGGGTTACAGAAAACAGAACTTTGACAAGCATCACACTAATTGTAGTTAACATTTTTTTTTTGCTTGCCCCAGCATCAGAAATTATGAGGACCGTTAGAGCCTCAGAGAGGGTCGTTGTCTGGCCAGGGAAGGCCAATATTTATGAGGTGTCATTAAAGTTTCAGAGAGGGCTGTTATCTGGTCAGAGAGCCAGGCATGGATGAGTTCAAGGCATGGGAAGGCATTCTAAGTAGGTTCAGAATTTGCAGTAATTTATAGTAAGCAAAAATTATCTTTTCATGGCTTTGTGGCAAGATGGCTCACAATTTTAATGAAAGATCATGTTGGGTGATCAACCCTGTCCCTTACTTTTGGAAAATCCTCTACCACCTCCAAGGTTGTGAACTTCTGAGCATTTTCCATTCCAGATATGTATTCACAGAATTTCTAACTCTTCTTCTCTAATTCTGCCTTAATGGGGCAAAGGTAATGTCAAGGCATTGTTCTGGATGAGAGTGGGAATAATATTGTGTAGCACATAATTGCATACACATTGGATTCATTTTCCAATTGAAATACTGAATTCCTGACAATAACCCATACCCTACTAGACGCTAACTACTAATACTATTATGATGGAGAATAATAACCCAAACAGAATTGAAATACAAGCAGTTCACAGGCGGCATGGTGTATATTGGATTTGCCTTTTGCAAGATAAACGGTAGGTGTTATAAATCTAGTCATTTTTTAATTAAAATAGTTTTATATGTGTATTTAAAGTTAACAAATATGTGAATTCCTATCTCCCTTTCGCTGTAGCCTATTCAGCACATGTACTTTTATATGCACATATAGAATCTTACCTGATATCACACGTACATTTTTGTGAGGTGCCTGACATTGCAGACACAAATTGTGAGAAGAGATCACTTCACCTAAACGCTGTTGGAACTGAAAATTCAAGCTATGGGTGAGCTTCCTAGTTGAACAACATTATACATAAATCCGTGTTCAGTAAAATGAATATTTTTGGATTTGTGGATGATATATATTTCATGGTGAATTTCGATTGGCATATATATTTCTACTTTTAATTTCTTTGTGTGTGTGTGTGTGTGTGTGTGTGTGTGTGTGTGTATATATATATATATATATATATATATATATATATATATATATATACTCTCCAGATTTTTCAAAATATGAAATATATGTGTCTTATATACACTTCCTAAATTCATTCATGTTCATGTATGTGGATTAATAATCAACTTTTCACAAGATTGTTCTCAGAAATATTCATCCACCTGAAATACATATTTGTTTCTTAGTACTGAAAAACTAACTTCAGTGAAAGTTTCCAAATAAATCCTAATATTTCTACATTAACTGACCTAGTTTAACATCAATGCAAGTAGATTCCTATGGGACATTATGTGTATTTTGAAGTTCATTATTATTCAACACTGGTACATTACTATTTCTTCAGTTAATGCACATCATAGGATATATATTTCATCCACTACTTAGCAAATTTATATGCATTTGTTTCACTTTCAATCACTTCCTGCTCCAGAAAACATGTATTTCCCTATGTTTCTTGACTGGTCTTTTCATGAGACTTTTTTCCAAGTATATTATTTTCGATTTCCATGATCAATTTTTAAGCAAAACTCACACACCCTTCATGATAAAACATAACCCTAAGATGACCATTAGATATATAACTGGTTGGAATGAATGTTTGTGTATCATTATAACATTTCTTATATATTTTCAGATATCCATTCAATCCATTATTTAAGGTGAACCCAGTTATATTATTTATTCCCAGTATGGTTTATTCATGCATTATTGCTATATTCAAAGACAGAGGGTATACCTATTTGTACCCCAATACAAATTTATATGTCTTCAAAATATTGCTCCTGGAAATGGTGGAAGAAATACTGATGTCACGTGATATACATATACATTTTATCACAGAAATATTCTGGACACAAAAAGAAAAGGTCACACTTTCAATTGTACCAAAACCTAAATGGAAAGTGAGCATGGATTACTAAAAACTTCCATGTCCAGGTTGCCTAATGCTCTCAAATGTCAATTCTATTGGTGACTACATATTTGTTTTTTCCTAAGATTATATATTCAACCTCAAGCCTGTTGAAAATGTCTAATCCTATCACTCACTTTTTAGTTTGCTTGATTTCCTAATGTCTCTATTGATATCTGCTTTCTACATGTTTTCCCCAGTTCATCTTTGTGACTGACTCTTCACATGTGCTGACATTTACACTCACTCTCTAACAGAAACCCTATTGCTAAAGAACTTTTGGTCCAAATCCTATACTCACTCTTCATTTGAAAACTAACGACTACCTTCCTCATTCTACCGAATATCGCTTTTTGACTGAAAGTCTCTTCAACATTCAATCATCTAAGGTACAAGGTCCTATGCCATTGTATATTGATTTATCTGAGACATCTGTGCAGCACATAACTCAAAGCTAAGTATACCACTCAAGGGTCCAATTCCCTTCTGGGCTTCAAGTCTTTCCTAGATTACTGCTTTCATACTTATATTTCACCTATATACTTTTGTAAATATCGAAGTTTGCCAATACCATTATTCATCTCGCAGAATGATTTGTAACCCAAATCAAACATGTTATTAACCCTA
Source organism: Callospermophilus lateralis (assembly GCF_048772815.1). Classification (NCBI taxonomy): domain Eukaryota; kingdom Metazoa; phylum Chordata; class Mammalia; order Rodentia; family Sciuridae; genus Callospermophilus; species Callospermophilus lateralis. The sequence continues at coordinate 846,188 of NW_027514637.1, forward strand.
AACATACACTGTTCCCTCAATATAACTTACAGAAGAGCAGGGACAGAGTTGGTCTTACAATATAGCAATGTAGGTGATCTTCCACCTGCTGATAACCTCAAAGATTCATGGAGAAATGATCCTTGGAGAAGATGTATGCAGCTATGTAGGACCTGAGAGAGCAATAGTAATCTTCCATGGCAAACAACCTGGTCAGGTTGAATTGATGGGTCTGAATGTGTCACAGGATGTTGGGGCAGCCTCCATTTCATGGGAACCTTGGAAGCAACTGTTAGGACAAAGTGGTTTTCAAGGCAGTGAACTCATTCAGTTCCTGAAGGAAGATACCTCTCCTCAATTCCTTGGTGATGGAATTCTCTGAACTTGGGATCCACGAAGCCAGGCACCCAGAGCCAGTCCCAGTCCCAGTCCCAGTGGGCTAACTTGTTTGCTTTTCCCAAAGACAGAGTCAGTCTTTCATGGTACCTACTGATGTGAGGATGGCCAAATGCCAGCAGAGCTCTGAAGAGGCATCTTCCCTGAGAAAGCAGGTAGTGGCTCACCGCTGTCTCCTGACAACTTCACAGAGTTGGCCAAGGAGACCAGATCTGAGACATGACAGGCCATTTTAGGGGAACATAATATGGCCCACCAGTCAGAAGACTCTCTGGATAGTCAAAGACCTACTTGGGGGAAGGAGGTGCCTTTGCCGTTGTGGGTGTGAGTTTGTGGTTTTTTCTCATGTTCTGAGAATAGGTAGGAAAGGCAGTTTTTTTTTTTGGTGTGGAGTGGACTGTTTCTAGTAAGTCCTTTGACATGGTGAGTGTTTCTATGTCTGTGTTTCCCACTGTATCCGTGGTTGTAGACATTAGAAAAGAGAATGCATCAATGGATTTGTTGTCTCTAGTAGAAAGCTTCCCCACATTAATACTGCCCAATTGATTAATGGACTTCACCTTGCCTTATGGATGGGCAACAACTACTATGTTCTTAAGTTACTGTTTTCTTCATGAATTCTGGCCACTCTACAGAATAGGCTCATGGTTTTGTGTCCCAGATATGTAACACCACAAGGCTCTGTGACATGGCCATGTACTGGATAGCTGAAGAGAATGAGAGCATCTCAGAAAACTCAGATATCAGTGTGACCAGTAAAGTCTCAGTGGATAAACCCTGCTTTGGCCATTTCCTTACTTCTATTTCTATTACCCTGAATGTCAGGATGGTCTTTGCCTCAGGCCAACCCTTTGTGAAGCCTGAAGAAAACTGTTTTCATATGGAAAAGAATGGGCTTCACCTGTGGCTCTTTGATAATTGCTTTGGAATGGGATGTGTCTGAATCAGTCTCTTGTCCTTGTGTGAGGTTGTGACTTAGATTATCAGCACCCAATGGATCTAAATAAAGATCCCATGTGCTTCCCAAACCAAAATGACCAAAAGAGAAGTCGTTGTGGATGAATTTTTTTGCCTTCTTGTTTTAGGTTCCTGACCTCCATCAAGTGAGAATAGGGATCCTTTGGATTAAATGAGTCCTTCAAATCCCTGCAGAGGCAAGCCCATATGTGCTTGGGTTTTCTCATGACTCCAAATCACATAAAAAATCTATACCTCACAGCCAGTAGGCTTCAAATTGGAGAAGCGGAACACTTTAACAGCAAGAATATTTGATCACTCCTGGTTCACAGGAGCAGTGTCCAGGCCACCATGATTTTAGGCAAAGGAAGGGCAAGTGAGCTTATTTTGGACACTTTCTTAGGCGGCGCCCCTCATAGAAACATCCAGCTAGAGGTTATGATGAGTGTCTATATGGAAGAAGATGAGGGCCCTGTGGGAGTGTTTTGATTTTAATTGTGGTCATTTTTGTGGTGGTTGGAAGGAATGACTGCGTCCACCTGGGCTTGAACTCTGGTGTGATTCCCCTTAGAGACTGAGTTCTGGAACTGAACTCAGAGAAGAATTGCAATGAATTGTGTTGGGATTTTAGGAGGTCATGCATGAGACTCACCCTTGGAAACTGAGATCTAGGCCCAGGGTGTCTTTCCGCAAAACAATGGGAATCTCAGCCAAGATATCACATGATTTTATTCTGAAAGACTTGGAAGGCATAGTTGAGAGTCAAAACACACATGGACCTCACATTGTAGACCTCAATGTGCCTGGCTTCATGTGACCTTTTGGCAACTCTTTGAGAAGCCTTGCCTGTGAGAGTTCTCCAGAACTTGCATTGAAATAAGCTTTCTCAACACTAAATGGTTCCTGAATGATTTGAAACCCACAGTGCCTCCAACTTCATTTTTGAAAAATGGCTAGATAAATACCATGATATTTTTGAAATTCCCATGACCAGGTGGCACTGGAGAAACTTTGGATGTCCTGTTGCTGACCATGTGTATACCAGAGAATGCCTTGTTTGACTGGATTTTATGAAAATGGTGTAGAACAGAGATGCCAGTAATTTGTATCCTGCTGAGTAGTGGGCCTAGATCAGTGGTGGGCAGGTGTGTGATAAAACACCAAGGTGGGGCCAAGTGGAATGGCCATTGGCTTCCAAATGGCTTGTGACTGACATAGTGCACACATCAGACCCTTATATATAAATGCATCTTTTTATATGGAGAGGTTTCAGGGCAATGTTCAGAATCAGTTTACTATGGTTATTGGGGCAAGCTATGTGGGATAGAAGCCTGGTTGGTGCATTCTCCTGCAGACCCTGACACACCACACGTGACAGAACTCCCTCAAGCACTGGATCCTAGTAGAACTCCTTGTATTTGGTGAAGCAAATACCAAATTCCCCGTGCAGCAGCAAGAAACACCACGAAAAGTGGAGGATGACCAAATGTCTTCACAGTCCACATGGGGAGACACTTAGACTCCAGTGGCCACAGTTTACCTACAAAGAGAGAATTCAGCACTGCTGCCTCATGTTCATTGGAATACAAGAAACCATGTCTTCCAGGTCACATAGATGCAGACCCAGCTTTGATGGTCTCATTACAAAGGAAGTTAAAGCTCATTACAACAAAATATATTTCAAGTGCCCAACCTCAGAGGCAGTTTCCCAAGAAGTCTTAGGCCAGCAGAGCTCCATGTTTGTGGAGTGTTTACCCTGTCCTTTACTTTTGGAAACTCCTCTACCACCTCCAAGTTTGTGAACTCCTGAGCATATTCCATTCCAGATATGTATTCACAGATTTTCACACTTTTCTACTCTAATTATGTCTTACTTGGGGCGAAGCTAATATCAAGGCATTGTTCTGGATGTGAGTGAGAAGATTTTTGTGTAGCACATATTTACATACACATTCGATTCATTTTCCAATTTTCTATTTGAAATACTGAAGCCCTGAAACTAACACATACCCTACTAATAATTCTAATATGATGGTGAAAAATAACCCAAACAGAATAGAAATACAAGCAGTTCAGAGGAGGCATGGTGTATTGTTACAATTGCCTTTTGCATAATATAGTGTAAGAGTTATAAATCTAGTCAATTTTTTTTTGAAATAGTTCTACATGTGTTTTTAAAATTAACAAATATGTGAATTCCTGTCTCCCTTTCTCTGTAGTCTATTAAGCACATGTATTTTTATATGCACATATAGAATCCTACCTTGTACCACACGTACATACTTGTGAGGTAACTGAATTGGCAGATGCAAATTGTGAGAAAAGATCACTCCTCCTAAAAACTGTTGAAACTGAAAATTCCACCTATGGGTGAGCTTCCTAGTTGAATGAAATCATACATAAATCCATGTTCAGTAAAATGAATATTTTTCGATCTGTGGATTATATATATTTCATGATGAATTTTGATTGGCATATATATTGCTACTTTTTTTTCTTTTATTGATTGCTCCAAACATTACAAATCTCTTGACATATAATATTTCATACATTATATTCAAGTGGCTTATGAACTCCCATTTTTACCCCAAATAGAGATTACAAAATCACATCGGTTACACATCCACATTTTTACATAATGTCCTATTAGTTACTGTTGTATTCTGCTACCTTTCCTATACTCTACTATCTCACCTCCCTCCCTTCCTATCTTCTCTCTTTCCCCAATCTACTGTAATTCATTTCTCTCCATGTTTATTTTCCCATTCAACTCACAACAATATGTAATTTTGTGTAACAGTGAGGGTCTCCCTCCATTACCATGCAATTTCCCTTTTCGCTCACTTACCCTCGCAACTCATGTCTCTGTTTAATGTTAATCTTTTCTTCCTGCTATTGCTCCCTGCTCTGTTCTTAGTTGCTCCATTATATCAAAGAAGACATTTGGTATTTATTTTTTAGGGATTGGCTAGCTTCACTGAGCATAATCTGCTGTAGTGCCATCCATTTTCCTGCAAATTCCATGATTTTGTCATTTTTTAGTGCTGCGTAATGCTCCATAGTGTATAAATGCCACATTTTTTTTATCCATTCTTCTATTGAAGGGCATCTGGGTTGGATCCACAGTGTAGCAATTGTGAATTGTACTGCTATGAAAATCGATGTGGTAGTATCCCTGTAGTACACTCTTCTAAGGTCTTCAGGGAATAGTCCGAGAAGGGCAATAGCTGCGTCAAATTGTGGTTCCATTCACAGCTTTCCCAGGAATCTCCATACTGCTTTCCAAATTAGCCACACCAGTTTACAGTCCCACCAGCAATGTACAAGTGTATCTTTTCCCCCACATCTTTGCCATTACTTGTTGATGTTTGACTTCATAATGGCTGCCAATCTTACTGGATTGAGATGGTATCTTAGGGTGGTTTTGATTTGCATTTCTCTGACTGCTAAAAATGGTGAGCATTTTTTCATGTACATTTTGATTGATTGTATGTCCTCCTCTGAGAAGTGTCTGTTCAAGCCCTTGGCCCATTTGTTTATTGGGTTATTTGTTATCTTATTGTCTAATTTTTTGAGTTCTTTGTATATTCTTGATATTAGGGCTCTATCTGAAGTGTGAGGAGTAAAAATTTGTTCCTATGATGTATGCTCCTTATTTACCTCTCTTATTCGTTCTCTTGCTGAGAAAAATGTTTTCAGTTTAAGTTGTCCCATTTTGTTGATTCTTGTTTATTAACTCTTGTGCTATGGGTGTCCAATAAAGGAATTTGGAACCCTACCCCATAATATGTAGATCGGAGCCACTTTTTCTTCTATCAGACGCAGAGTCTCTGATTTGATATCTAGCTCCTTGATCCACTATGAGTTTATTTTGTGCATGGTGAGAGAAAGGGATTCAGTTTCATTTTGTTGCATATGGATTTTCATTTTTCCCAACACCATTTGTTGAAGATGCTATATTTCCTCCATTGCTTGCTTTTAGCTCCTTTATCAAATATAAGATAGTTGTAGCTTTTTGGATTAGTCTCTGTGTCCTCCATTCTGTACCAATATTCCACCCGCCTGTTCTGGTACCTGTACCATGCTGTTTTTGTTACTATTGCTCTGTAATATAGTTTGAAATCTGCTATCACTATACCACCTGAATCACACTTCCTGCTTAGAATTGCTTTTGCTTTTCTGGGGCTTTTTTTTCCATATGAATTTCATGATTGCTTTACCTATTTCTACAAGAAATGCTGTTGGGATTTTGATTGGCATTGCATTAAACCTGTAGAGAAGTTTTGGTAATATCGCCATTTTGCTGATGTTAGTTCTGCCTATCCATGAACAGGGTTTATTTTTCCATCTTCTAAGATCGTATTCTACTTCTCGTTTTAGGATTCTGTAGTTTGCATTGTATAAATCTTGCACCTCTTTTGTTAGGTTGATTCCCAATTATTTTATATTTTTGAGGATATTGTGAATGATGTGTTTTTCCTCATTTCTGTTTCAAAAGTTTTGTCGCTGATATACAGAAATGCCTTTGATTTATGCATGTTGATTTTATATCCTGCAACTTTGCTGAATTCATTTTTTAGTTCTAGTAGTTTTTGTAGACCCTTTTGGGTCTTCTATGTATAGAATAATGTCACCCGCAAATAGTGATAATTTACTTTCTTATTTTCCTATTTTTATGCCTTTTATTTCTTTCGTCTGTCTAATTGCTCTGGCCAGTGTTTCGAGAACTATATAGAATAGAAGTGGTGAGAGAGGGCATCCCTGTCTTGTTCCAGATTTTAGAAGGAATGCCTTCAATTTTTCTCCATTCATAAAGATGCTAGCCTGAGGCTTAGCATAGATAGCTCTTACAATGTCGAGGTAAGTTCCTGTTATCCCTAGTTTTTCTAATGTTTTGCACATAAAGGGATGCTGTACTTTGTCGAATGCTTTTTTTGCTTCTATCGAGATTATCATACGGTTCTTATCTTTAAGTCTATTGATGTGGTGAATAGCATTTATTGATTTCCGTATATTGAAACATCGTTGCATCCCAGGTATGAATCCGATTTGATCATGGTGCATAATTTTTTTGATGTGCCTTTGTATTCAATTCGCCAGAATTTTATTGAGGATTTTTGCATCTAGGTTCATCAGATATATTGGTCTGTAGTTTTCTTTCTTTGAGGTGTCTTTTTAGGATTTCAGAATCAGCGTGATGTTGGCCTCATAGAATGTATTTGGCAGAGCTCCCTCTTTTTCTATTTCCTGAAATAACTTGAAAAGTATTGGTATTAATTCTTCTTTAAAGGTTTTGTAAAACTCCGCTGTATACCCATCTAGTCCTGGAATTTTCTTGGTTGGTAGTCATTTGATTGCTTCTTCTGTTTTATCCATTGACTTTGGTCTGTTTAAATTGTGTGTATCCTCCTGACTCAGTCGGGGCAAATCATATTATTTAAGAAATTTATCGATGTCTTCACTATATTCTATTTTATTGGAATATAGGTTTTCCAAATAATTTCTAATTGTCTTCTGTATTTCTGAAGCATCTGTTGTGATATTGCCTTTTTCATCCCATATGTTAGTAATTTGAGTTTTCTCTTTTCTTCTCTTCATTAACATGGCTAAGGGTCTGTCGAACATATTTATTTTTTCGAAGAACCACCTTTTAGTTTTGTTAATTTTTTCAATAGTTTCTTTTGTTTCAATTTCGTTGATTTCCGCTCTGATTTTAATTATTTCTTGCCTTCTGCTACATTTGCTGTTGTTTTGCTCTTCCTATTCTAGGACTTTGAGTTGAAGTGTGAGCTCATTTATTTGTTGGTTTTTCCTTTTTTTCAGGAAAGACCTCCAGGTGATGAATTTCCCTCTTAAAACTGCTTTCATTGTGTCCCATAGATTCTGATATGTTGTGTCTGTATTTTCATTTATCTCTAAGAATTTTTTGATTCCCTCCTTTATGTCTTCTGTAACCCACTGATCATTCAGTAACATATTGTTCATTTTCCTTGTGATGCAGGATTTTTCCTTCCTTCTTTTATCATTGGTTTCCAGGTTCATTCCATTATGATCAGAAAAAATTCATGGTATTATCTCCACCCCTTTATATTTTCTGAGGGTTGCCCTATGGCATAATATATGGTCTATTTTTGGAAAGGATCCATGTGCTACTGAGAAAAAAGGATATCCACTTGATGATGGTTGATATATTCTATATGTCAGTTAAGTGTAGGTTATTGATTGTGATATTGAGTTCTATAGTTTCTTTATTCAACTTTTGTTTGGAGGATCTGTCCAATGGTGAGAGAGGTTTGTTGAAATCACCGATAATTATTGTGTTGTGGTCTATTTCATTCTGGAACTTGAGGAGAATTTTTTTTTGAACGTCGCAGCACCATTATTTGGTGCATAAATATTGATAATTATTATGTATTATTGGTGAATGGTTCCATTTAACAGTATATAATGTCCTTTCTTATCCCTTTTGATTAAATTAGTCTTGAAGTCAATTTTATTCGTTATGAGGATGGCCACCCCTGCGTGCTTATGAGGACCGTGTGCATGGTATATTTTTTCCCAAACTTGACCTTCAGCCTGTGTATGTCTTTTCCATTCAGATGTGTCTCCTGCAGGCAACATATTGTTGGATTCGTTTTTAATCCAAGTTACAAGCCTATGTCGCTTTATTGGAGAGTTTAAGACATTAATATTTAGAGTTACAATTGATATATGGTTTGTACTGCCACCCATGTTTGATTATTCATCTTTTTTTTTTAAATTTAGTTTGTTTCTCCATGATTAGCTTTCCCCCCACCCTCTGTCATTACTGAGGCACTTCCCACTGATGGTTTTGGTTGTTGATTTTCATTTCTTCTTCTTGTATTGTTTTGCTCAAGATGCTTTGCAATGCTGGTTTTCTGGCTGCAAATTCTTTTAGCTTTTGTTTATCATGAAATATTTTTATTTTATTGTCGTACCTGCATCTTAATTTTGCTGGATACAGAATTCTTGGTTGGCATCCATTGTCTTTCAGTGTTTGAAATACGTTGTTCCAGGATCTTTTCGCTTTCAGCAACTGTGATGAAAAATCCGTTCTCAACCTTATTGGTATACCCCTGAATGTGATCTGCCTCCTTTCTCTTATAGCTTTTAATATTTTCTCTTTGTTCTGTATATTGGATATCTTCATAAAAATGTGTCTTGATGTTGGTCTACTGTGATTTTATGTACTCGGTGTCCTGTAAGCATGTACAATTTGTATATCCATTTCTTTTTTATTTCTGGAAAGTTTTCTGTAATTGTTTCATTCAGTAGTTTACTCATTTCCTTGGTTTGAATCTGTGTACCTATCCAGATGACTCATAAATTTGGTTTTTTAATGTTATCCCATATCTCTTGGATGTTTTACTCATGATTTCTTGTCAGCCTTTCTGTGTTGGCTAGATTTTTTTCAAGATGATATATTTTGTCTTCATTATCTGACATTCTGTCTAGTACTTGCTCCACAGTGTTAGTGATACTCTCAATTGAGTTTTAATTTGGTTTATCGTTTCCTTCATTTCTAGAATTATTGTTTAATTTTTTTTATAATCTCTATCTCCTGATAAAAATATTTAACTTCTTCTTTTATCTGTTTATGTAATTCATTTTCAATGTGTTCTTTCACTGTTTGGATTTGCTGTCTCATATCCTCTTTAAGTTTCCATTCCATCTGTCTAAGGTATTCCTTGAGTTCTCTATATGACCATTTTTCTGATGACTATATGTCCTCCTGAATATTTAGGCTGTCCTTCATTGTTTGTACTTATTTTCTTCCTTGATTTGTTGTGCTGCTCATGTTACTTCTTGCTCTGTTTGACTCCTGAGTTACTGCTTACTCTTATAAATTAATTTGATGCTTGGGAGGAAAGATTTTAGAAGGAAAGGGAAGAAGACACTAAAAACAATGAGAGTAGGCAGGTAGAATTCAGGGAAGGGGGAATAAGAAAATTGAAAAGAAATGATAAGACAAAAGAAAAAAATAGAAAATAAAGAAAGAAAAAAATTTAAAAATAATGATCATTTAAAAAATGAAAATTAAAATTTAAAATAATAATAATAATAAAATAAAATATTTAAAAAATGAAAATATTTTAAAAAGTTAAAGTACAACAACAACAAAAAAATGAATTCACATAAAGAATCTAAACCGCACAGTCAGTAGGCCTCAAGTTGGAGATCAGAGCAGTATTAACGGCAGGCCTATTTGATCACTTCTGGTTCACAGGAAGGGTGTTCAGGCCACCCTGATTTTAGGCAAATGAGGGGCAAGGGAGCTTATTTTGGACACGGACGTGGGCTGTGTACCTTATGAAAATCTTCAGCCGGAGGTTATGATGAGTGTCTATATGAAAGAAGATGAGGCCATGTGGGGGTGTTTTGGTTTTAATTGTGGACATTTGTATGGCAGTTGCAAGAGATGACTGGGTCCACCTGGGCTTGAGCTCTGGTGAGATTCCACATAGAGACTGAGTTCTGGAACTGACCTCAGAGAAGTATTGCCATGAATTGTGTTGGGATTTTAGAAGGCTATGCATGAGATTCGCCCTTGAAAAGTGAGATCTAGGCCCAAGGTGGCTTTCCACAGAGCCAAGGGGATCTCAGCCAGGATATCACATGATTTTATTCCGAAAGACTTGGCAGCCATAGTTGAGAGTCTTAAGACACATGGACCTCACATTGTAGACCTCAATGGGCCTGGCTTCATGTGACCTTTTGGCCACCCTTTGGGAAGCCTTGCCTCTGAGTGTTCTCCAGAGCTTTCATTGAAATGAGCTTCCTCACCATTTAATGGTTAATGAATGAATTGAAACCCACAGTGCCTCCAACTTCATCCTTGAAAATTGGCTAGATAAAAACCATGAAATTTTTGAAATTTCCATGACTAGGTGTCACTGGAGAACCTTGGGATGTCCAGTTGCTGATCATGAGTATAGAAGACATTGCCTTTATTGACTGGGTTTCATGAAAATGGTGTGTAACAGAGATTCCAGTAAGTTGGAGGCTGCTGAGTAGTGTTCCTAGAGCCATGGTGGGCAGGTGTGTGATAAAATATCTCTGGTGTGGCCATGTTTATCTGCCATTGGCTTCCACATAGCTTGTGACTGACATTTTGCAGGCAGTAGACCCTTATATGTAAAAGCATCTTGTTATATGGAGAGGTTTCAGGGCAATGTTCAGGATCAGGTTGCTATAGTCAATGGGGAAAGCTATGTGGGATAGAAGCCTGGTTGGTGCATTCTCCTACAGAACCTGACCCACCACAACTGACAGAACTCCCTACAGGACTGTGTCCCAGTTGAACTCCTTTTATTTTATGAAGCAAATACCGAACTCCCAGTGCAACAGCAAGAAACACCACGGAAAGTGGATGATGACCAAATGGCTTCACAGTCCACATGGGGAGACACTTAGCCCCCAGTGGCCACATTTTACCTACAAAGAGAAAATTCAGCACTGCTTCCTCATGTTCATTGGAAAATAAGAAACCATGTCATCCATGTCACATAGATGCAGATCCAGCTTTTATGGTCTCACTACTAAGGAAGCTAATGCTCCTGACAACAAAATATATTTCAAGTGCCCAACCTTAGAGGCAGTTTCTCCACATGTTATGCCGGCAGAGCTTCATGTTTGTGGAGTGTTTACACTGTCCCTTACTTTTGGAAACTCCTCTACCACCTCCAAATATGTGAACTCCTGAGCATTTTCCATTCCATTTATGTATTCACAGATTTTCTAACTCTTCTCCTCTTATTGTGTCTTACATGGGGCGAATGTAATGCTAAGGCATTGTTCTGAATGAGAGTGGGAAGATTTTTGTGTAGCACATATTTGCTTACACATTGAATACATTTTTCAATTTTCCATTTGAAATACTGAATCCCTGACACCAACAAATTCCCTTCTAGAATTTTACTTGTAATCCTAATATGATGGAGAAAAATAACCCAAACAAAATAGAAATACAAGAGGTTCACAGGAGGCATGGTGTATAGTTGGACTTGCCTTTCATATGATAAATGGTAGGTGTTATAAATCTAGCCAATTTTAATTGAAATAGTTCTCCATGTGTTTTAAAAGTTAACAAATATGTGAATAATTGTCTCCCTTTCTCTGTAGCCTATTCAGCACATGTATGTTATTTTATGCACATATAGAATTCTACCTGGTATCACACGTACATTTTGTGAGGTGGCTGACTTGGCAGATACAAATTGTGAGAAGAGATCACTCCTACTAAATGCTGTTGGAACTGAAAATTCAACATATGGGTCAGCTTTCTAGTTGAACAACATAAATCGATGTTCAGTAAAATGATTATTTTTGGATCTGTGGATGATATATATTTCATGGTGAATTTCAATTGGCATACATAATGCTACTTTTTAATGTTTGTGTGTGTGTGTGTGTGTATATATATATATATATATATATATATATATATATATATATATATTCACTCTCCAGATTTTTCAAAATATGAAATTTATTTGTCTTATTATACACTCCCTAAATTCATTCATATTCATATATGTGGATTTATAATCAACTTTTCACAAGTTTATTCTCAGAAATATTCATCAACCTGAAATACAGATTCGTTTCCTAGTACTGAAAACTAACTTCAGGTGATCATATAATGGCGACGAAACGAGTTCATCAACCCCATGTACAGCATCACTGTGCAGGAGAATGACAAGTTAGAACGGCTAAAACCTATCTTTTTAGGAATTTCCATCTCACGAGGATCAGCGACGGGGCTCAAACATGAGTGATTTGTCCGCACGGAGTGTCATGCTGCTTATTCAGCAAATCACCCTGCTGCTAGAGTCTGCGGCACATGCTGAGAAACAACGAGATACCAACACAAATATTCAGCAGTGTGGATTCTGTGGGCTCCTGCCAGCTGTGAAACCACTGGGCTCATTGCTGAATTCTGGGATTGAGACAGGGGAAGGAAGCGGTCCAATTCAGTTTTCCACACCGGTCAGACCATAGAGAAAGCCAGGGGCCACCATCTTGGAGATCTGACGTCACCATTCCTGTTTTCGACTGATCGCAGCTCATTCAGCTATAGAACAGGTAATCTCAGGCTGCCATTCGCCTGTGTCTTGCAGACAAATTACTCAGGCCTGCTCCTATGAGAACATACAGCAAGCCCAGAGCGGCCAAATTCTGGCTCCTGGAACTGATCAGGCCCAGGGCTAAAGAACCTGCGGAAACTGCTTCGTGGTCCAGGTCTTGCTGAATACTGTGGAGGTAAATACCTACCGACCCTTCATAGGCAGTGGCAACAGGATTGAGACGGGGCTTGTGAGGGCCAGTCAGGACTCACCCGTTGCTTTGGTCACCCGGCAAAGGGAACGAAATGCTGCCATTCGCATGGGATACCAACATGGTAGAGATCTGATGTCATCACAAAGCGGCGGAGGAGATAACTTCATCGATACCAGTGGTGACAGAAACAGTTGGTCTCCTCGTAAAGAAAGTGAGTCACAAACACCCGAGTCTCTCACTTTGTCATCAAACCAGAGGTGCAGAGCAGAGCCGCTGCCCACGCCCGGCACAGGCCCAGGGACCCGTAGGTGTTGTAGTCACGTCATCCCAATTGGAGTAGGGACAGAGCAGACCAGGTGCCTGTGCCCGGAACAGGCCCATCGACTCGCAGGCTTGGTAGACACGACACCCCAATTGGAGTAGTGGCAGAGCACAGCCTTCTCCCACGCCCAGTACAAGCCCAGCGGCCCACCGGCGTGGTTGTCAGGTCACTCCAATAGGAGTAGGGGCAGAACAGAGCCAGTGCCCGTGCTCAGAACAGGCCCAGCGACCCGCCGGCGAGGTAGTCACGTCACCCCAATTGGAGTAGGGGCAGAGCAGATCCGCCCCCTGTGCCCGCATAATGGGCAGACCTGTGACCGTTCAGCGAACAGGCCCAGTGGCCTGCCGGCATGGTAGACACGTCATCCCAATTGTAGTAGAGGCAGAGCAGAGCCGCCTCCTGCGTCTGGAACAGGCCCAGCGACCTGCCAGCATGGTAGACACGTCATACCAATTGGAGTAAGGGCAGAGTAGAGCCACTGGCCGCTCCTACAAGATAGGTAGACCTGCAACCAACCAGCAGAACAGGCCTAGCAGCCCGTCAGCATGGTAGATAGATCCCCCCAATTGGGGGAGCAGCACAGCCACCCCCCGCTCCTGCAAGGGAGACTTTTCAACTATACAAGAGCAATATAAATATATAGGGGTAAAATTTCAAAAACACAACAGTGTCACCAAGCAGAGAGAAATGTGAGCAGTATGAAAAGACAAGGAAAGAAAGGACCACAAGCAATGCAGGTGAACACAACTTTAGAAGAGGTAATAGCTGCAACAAATGGAATGTCAGATAAAGAATTCAGGATACACATGCTTCAGATGATTTGGAGTCTCAAGGAAGACATTAGACAACAAAATCAGACAATGAAAGATCACTTCGACAATGAATTACATAAACAAATCCAAGAAGCAAAAGATCAACTATACAGGGAGATAGAGGTTGTAAAAACAAACAAACAGAAATCCTAGAATTGCAGGAAGCAATAAACCAACTTAAAAACTCAATTGAGAATACTACCAGCAGAGTAGAACACTTAGAACATAGAACATCAGACAATGAAGACAAAGTATTTCAACTTGAAAAGAACATAGACAGCTCAGCAAGACTGTTCAGAAACCATGAGCAGAATATCCAAGAAATATGGGATAACGTAAAGAGACCAAACTTAACAATCATTGGGATACAGGAAGGTATAGAGTTCCAAACCAAAGGAATGAGCAACCTATTCAATAAAATAATACGAGAAAACTTCCCAGACTTGATAAATGAAACAGAATCCCAAGTCCTAGAAGCCTACAGGACACCGAATGTGCAAAATCATAAGAGATCCACACCTAGACACATTATAATGAAGATGCCCAACATACAGAAAAAGGAGAAAATTTTAAAAGCTACAAGAGAAAGGAAGCAGATTACATTTAGGGGTAAACCAATGTGGATAACAGCTGATCTTTCAAAACAGACTCTGAAAGCTAGAAGATCCAGGAATAACATATTTCAAACACTGAAAGAAAATGGGTTCCAACCAAGAATTTTGTATCCAGCGAAATTAAGCTTCAGGATGGAAGATGAAATTAAAACCTTCCACGATAAACAAAAAAGAAAAGAATTTGCAGCGAGAAAACCATCTCTTCAAAACATCCTCGGCAAAACATTGCAGGAAGAGAAAATGGAAAATAAAAATGAAAACCAACAATGGAAGGTAGGACATTAAAGGGGGGAAATAATCAAACAGGAAAACAAACCATGTTTAGTTACATAAATAAACAAATGTGGGTGGAAGAACAACCCATATCTCAATAATAACCCTAAATGTTAATGGATTAAACTCACCAATTAAGACACACTGGCTAGTAGAATTGATCACAAAACAAGACCCAACAATATGCTGCCTACAGGAGACACATTTGATAGGAAAATGCATACATAGACTGACGGTGAAAGTTTGGGAAAAAACATATCACTCATATGGACTTCGGAAACAAGCAGGAGAGTCCATTCTCATATCAAATAAAATAGATTTCAAGCCAAAGTTAATCAAAAGGGATAAAGAGAGACACTACATACTGCTCAAGGGAACCATACACCAACAAGACACAACAATCATAAATATATATGCCCCAAACAATGATGCAGCTATGTTCATCAAACAAACTCTTCTCAAGTTCAAGAGTCTAATAGACCACAATACAAAAATCATTGGAGACTTCAACACACCTCTCTCACCACTAGACAGATCTTCCAAACAAAAGTTGAATAAGGAAACTATAGAACTCAATAACACAATTAATAACCTAGACTTATGTGACATATGTAGAATATAACACCCAACATCAAGCAGTTACATTTTTCCTCAGCAGCACATGGATCCTTCTAAAAAATAGATAATATATTATGTCACAGGGCAACTCTTAGACAATATAAAGGAGTACAGATAATACCATGCATCTTATCTGATCATAATGGAATGAAACTAAAAATCAATGATAAAAGAAGGAAGAAAAAATTATGCATCACTTGGAGAATGAAAAATAGGTTACTGAGTGATCAATGGGTTATAGAAGACATCAAGGAAAAAATTAAAAAATTCTTAGAGATAAATGAAAACGCAGACACAACATATCGGAATCTATGGGACACATTGAAAGCAGCTCTAAGAGGAAAATTCCTTGCTTGGAGATCATTCCTTAAAAAAAGAAAAAACCAACAAATAAATGATCTCATACTTCATCTCAAAATTCTAGAAAAAGAAGACAAAAGCAACAGCAAAAGAAGTAGATGGCAAGAAATCATTAAAATCAAAGCTGAAGTTAATGAAATTGAAACAAAAGAAACAATTGAAAAAACTGACAAAACTAGTAGTTGGTTCTTTGAAAAAATAAATAAAATCCACAGACCCTTAGCCATGCTAATGAAGAGAAGAAGAGAGAGAACTCAAATTACTAGCATAAGGGATTAAAAAAGGAAATATCGCAACAGATATTTCAAAATACAGAAGATAATCAGAAAGTAATTTGAATCCTTATACTCCAATATAATAGAAGATAGTGAAGGCATCGATAAATTTATTAAGTCATATGATCTGCCCATATTGAGTCAGGAGGATATAGACAACCTAAACAGACCAATATCAATTGAGGAAATAGAAGAAACCAACAAAAGACTACCAAATTAGAAAAGCCCAGGACCGTATGGGTATACAGCAGAGTTTTACAAAACCTTTAAATTGGAACTAATACAAAAATTTTTCAAGATATTTCAGAAAATAGAAAAAGAGGGAGATCATCCAAATTCATTCTACGAGGCCAACATCACCCTGATTCTTACACCAGACAAAGACACTTCAAAGAAAGAAAACTACAGACCAATATCTCTAATGAACCTACATGAAAAAATCCTCAAAAAAATTCTGGCGAATTGGATACAAAAACATATCAAAAAATTGTGAATCCTGATCAAGTAGGATTCATCCGTGTGATGCAAGGCTGGTTCAAAATACGGAAATCAATAAATGTTATTCACCACATCAATAGACTTAAAAATAAGAACCATGTGATCATCTCGATAGATGCATAAAAAGCATTTGACAAAGTACAGCATTCCTTTATGTTCAACACTCTAGAAAAACTAGTGATAAGAGGAACATACCTCAATATTGTAAAAGCAATCTATGCTAAGCTTCAGGCTAGCATCATTCTGAATGGAGTAAAATTGAAGGCAATCTCTCTAAAATCTGGAACAAGACAGGGATGTCCTCTCTCACCACTTCTGTTCAACATAGTTCTCGAAACACTGGCCAGAGCAATTAGACATATGAAAGAAATAAAAGGCATAAAAACAGGAAAAGAAGAACTTAAATTATCTCTATTGCAGATCACATGATTCTATATCTAGCCATCCCAAAAGGGTCTACAAAGAAACTAATGGAACTAATAAATGAATTCAGCAAAGTGGCAGGATATAAAATCAACACGCATAAATCAAAGGCATTCCTGTATATCAGCAACAAATCCTCTGAAATGGAAATGAGGACAACAACTCCATGCACAATATCCTAAAAGAAAAATAATAATAATTAGGAATCAACCAAACAAAAGATGTGAAAGTCTTGTACAATGGAAACTACAGAACCCTAAAAAGAGAAATAGAAGAAGATCTTAGAAGATGTAAAAATATATCCTGTTCATGGATAGGCAGAACTAACATCATCTAAATGGCGATATTACCAAAAGTTCTCTATAGGTTTAATGCAATGCCAATCAAAATCCAAACGGCATTTCTTGTAGAAATAGAGAAAGCAATCATGAAATTCATATGGAAAAATAAAAGACCCAGAATAGCAAAAACAATGCTAAGCAGGAAGTGTGAATCAGGTGGTATAGCTATACCAGACTTCAAAGTATACTACAGAGAAATAGGAACAAAAACAGCATGGTACTGGTACCAAAACAGGTGGGTGGACCAATGGTACAGAATAGAGGACACAGAAACCAATCCACAAAACTACAACTATCTTATATTTTATAAAGAGGCTAAAGGAATGCAATGGAGGAAGGATAGCATCTTCAACAAATGGTGCTGGGAAAACTGGAAATTCATATGCAACAAAATGAAACTGAATCCCTTTCTCTCGCCATTCACAAAAGTTAACTCAAAATGCATCAAGGAGCTAGATATCAAGTCAGAGACACGGAATCTGATAGAATAAAAAGTTGGCTATAATCTACATACTGTGGGGTCTGTCTCCAAATAACTCAATAGGACACCCATAGCACAATAGTTAATAATTACAATCAACAAATGTGACTTACTCAAACTAAAAGTTTTTTCTCAGCAAAAGAAACGATAAAAGATGTAAAGAGGGAGCCTACATCCTGGGCACTAATCTTTACTCCTCACACTTAAGATACAGCCCTAATATCCAGAGTATAAAAAGAATTCAAAAAATTAGAGAATAAGATAACACATAACCCAATCAACCAATGGGCCAAGGACCTGAACAGACACTTCTCATAGGAGGACATACAATCGATCAACAAGTACATGAAGAAATTCTCAACATCTCTAGCAGTCAGAGAAATACAAATCAATACCACCCTATGATACCATCTCACTCCAGTAAGATTGGCAGCCATTATGAAGTCAAACAACAACAAGTGCTGGCGAGGATGTGGGGAAAATGGTACACTTGTACATTGCTAGTGGGACTGCAAATTGGTGAAGCCAATTTGGAAAGCAGTATGGAGATTTCGTGGAAAGCTGGGAATGGAACCACCATTTGACCCAGCTAATCCCCTTCTCGGTCTATTCCCCAAAGACCTAAAATGAGCATGCTACAGGGATACTGCTACATCGATGTTCATAGCAGCACAATTCACAATAGAAAGACTGTGAAACCAACCTAGATGCCCTTCAAAAGATGAATGCATAAAAATGTGGCATTTATACATAATGGAGTATTACTCTGCATTAAAAAATGACAAAAATCAAAGAATTGGCAGGAAAATGCATGGCATTAGAGCAGATTATGCTAAGTGAACTAGCCAATCCCTAAATAACAAATGCCAAATGTCTTCTTTGATATAAGGAGAGTAACTACGAATACTTTAGGGATGAAGAGCATGAGAAGATTAACATTAAATATGGATGAGACGTGGGAAGGAAAGGAAGAGTGAATGGAAATTGCATGAATTTTGAAGGAGACCCTCAGGAAGAGGAAATTAGGGGAAAGGAAAAAATAATACAAAAATGGAGAAATGAATTACAGTAGAGGGGATAGAGAGAGAAGAGGGGAGGAGAGGGGAGGGGAGGTGGGATAGTAGAGGATAGGAAAGGCAGCAGAATACAACAGACACTAGTATGGCAATATGTAAATCAATGGATGTGTAGCTGATGTGATTCTGCAATCTGTATACGGGGTAAAAATGGGAATTCATAACCCACTTGAATCAAATTGTGAAATATGATATATCAAGAACTAGGTAATGTTTTGAACAACCAAAAATAAAAATTTGAAAAAACAGAAAAACAACTTCTGTGAATCGTGCACACGCATCATAATATTTCTACAGTAACTGTCCCAGTTTAACATCAATGAAAGTAGATTTCTATGGGACAAGATGTGTATTTTGATGTTCATTTTTATTCAACACTGGTACATTACAATTTCTTCAGTTTATTCACATCATACGATATATATTTCATTCACAAGTTAGCAAATTTATCGCCTTTTTTTTCAATTTCAATCACTTCCTGCGTCAGAACTCATGAATTCCTCGGTGTTCCTTGACTGGTCTTTTCATGAGACTTCTTTCCAAACACATTATTTTCGATTTCCATAATCACTTTTGAAGCAAAACTCAAACAAACTTCATGATAAACCATAACCCTAATATTAACATTAGGTGTAAAAGTGGTTGGAATCAATGATTCTATATCAATATAAGATTTCTTATATATTTTCAGATAACAATTCAATCCATTATTTAAAGTGGAACCAGTTATATTATTTATTCACAGTAATGTCTATTCATGCATTATCTCTATATTCATAGAAACAGGGTAAACCTCTTTATACCCCCAATACTAATTTATACGTCTTCAAAATATTGCTCCCAGAAATGGTGGAAGAAATAATCATGTCACCTGATCTACATATACATTTTATCACAGTAATATACTGGAAACAAAATGCAAAGGTCCCACTTAGGATTGTACCAAAGCCTAAATTGAAAGTGAACATGGATTACTAACAACATCAATGTCCAAGTCGCCTAATGCTCTCAAATGTCAATCCTATTGGTGACTACATATTTGTTTCTTCCTATGATTATATATTCAATCTCAACCCTGTTTAAAATGTCAAATCCTATCACTCACTTTACACTTTGCCTGATTTCCTAATGTCTTTATTGATATCTGCTTTCCTAAATATTTTCCCCAGTTCATCATTGTGTCTTACTCTTCATATGTGCTGACATTTACATTCGCTCTCTACCCGAAATAATATTGCTAAAGAACTTTTGTTAAATATCCTATACTAACTCTACTTGCTAAACCTAACGACTATCTTCCTAATCCTACTGACTCTCCCTTTTGACTGGATGTTCTCTTCTGCATTCAATCATCCAACGTTCAAGTTCCTCTGCCATTGTATATTGATTTATATGAGACATCTTTGCAGATAGTAATTCAAAGCTAAATATCCCAATCAAGGTCCCAATGCCCTTCTGGGATTCAAATCTTACTTTAATTTCTGTTTTCATACAAAAATTTAACCTCTATATTTTTATAAATCTCGCAGGCTCCCAATATTATTATTCATCCAGCAGAATGATTCCAAACCCAAATCGAACATGATATTAACACTAACAATACACTGTTCACTCAGTATAACTTTACAGAAGAGCAGGGACAGATTTGTTTTTACAATACAGAAATGTAGGGGATCCTCCACCTCTTGAGAACTTCAAAGGTCCATTCCGAAATCATCCCTGAAGAAGATATAGGCAGCAATGTAGGACCTGAGAGAGCAAAAGTCATCTTCCATTGCAAACTACCTGGTCAGTATGAAGGGTGGTGTCGGAATTAGCCTCTCTCTTCTTAATATAGAGAAGATTGACCAAACCAGGCTTGTGTGGAGAGCTGTTTCCGGGTGCCTAAGGTTGATATACAATTCTAACTTGTGAAACTGTCAAAGGAAGTAGGGGCAACCTCCATTTCTTGGGACCCTTGGAAGCAACTGTTAGGACAAAGTGGTTGCCAAGGCAGTGACCTCATTCATTTCTTGAAGGAAGTGACCTACCTCACTTCCTTGTTGATAGAACTCTGTGAACTTGGGATCCAGGTAGCCAGGCACCGAGAGTCAGTCCCAGTCCCAGTCCCAGTGGTTTCATTTGTTTGGAATCAAGGACAGAGTCAGTCTTCTTGGTAGCGACTGGTGTGAGGGTGGCCAAATACCAGGAAAGATCTGAAGAGGGGCCTATCCTGACAAAGCAGGTAGTGGCTCACCGCTGGCTCCTTACTGCTGCACAGAGTTGGCCATGGAGACCAGATCTGAGACAGGACAGACCATTACCAGGGAACATAGTATGGCCCACCAGTTAGAAGACACTCTGCATAGTCACAGACCAACTTGGGGGAAGAAGGTGCCTTTGTGAGTGTGGGTGTGTGGTTTTGTCTCTGTTCTGAGAATAGGTAGGAAAGGAGGATTGTTTGGTTTGGAGTGGACTGTTTCTAGTAAGTCTTTTGACAAGGTGAATGTTCCTATGTCTGTGTATTCCACTGTGTCCATGGTTTTATACTTTAGAAAAGAGAGTGCATCAATGGATGTGTCCTCTCTAGTAGAAAGCTTCCCAGCATTCATCCTGCACAATTTATGAATGGAGTGTGGCTTGGCATATGGATGAGCAACACCTACTATCTTCCTTAGTCCCTGTTTTCTTCCTGAATTCTGGCCACTGTCCAGAATAGGCTCTTGGTATTGTGTCCAAGATATGTACCACCTCCAAGCTCCGTGACATGGCCATGTACTGGATCCCTGAAGGGAATGGCCAGCATCTCAGAGAACTCATATATCAGTGTGACCTAGAAAGTCTCCGTGGAGATACCCTTCTTTGGGCCTTTTGCTTACCTATTGTTCTGTTGCCCTGAATGTCAGGATGTCTTTGCCTCAGGCCACCCCTTGGGAAGACTGAAGAAAAAGTTTTCAAATGGACATGAATGGGCATCACCTGTGGCTCTTTGCTTAATTGATTTGGAAAGGGATGTTTCTGAATCAGCCTCTTGGCACTGTGTGAGGCAGTGGCTTAGATTCTCAGCACCTCATGGGTCTAAAGAAAGATCACATGTGTGCATCCAAAACTAAAAAGGCAAAAATATCAGTCATTGTGTATGAAGTCTCTTGCCTTACTCTGATAGGTTCCAGGCTTCCATCAAGTGAGAGTAGTGATTATTTGGGTCAAATGAGTTCTTCAATGCCCTGGAGAGGCTAGCCCATATGTGCTTTGGTTTTCTCATGACTCCAAATCACATAAAGAATCTATACCTGACAATGAGTAGGCCTCAAATTGGAGAAGCAGTGCAGTACTATGGCCAGGATTATTTGCTCACTCCTGGTTCACAAGAAGGGTGTCCAGGCCACCATGACTTTAGGCAAATGAGGGGCAAGGGAGCTTATTTTGGACACTGTCTTGTGCTGTGCCCCTAATGGAAACCTCCAGCAAGAGGTAATGATGAGTGTCTATATGGAAGAAGGTGAGGGCCATGTGGGAGTGTTTTGTTTTTAATTATGTTCATTTGTGTCGTGGTTGGAAGAAATGACTGGGTCCACCAAGGCTTGAACTTTGGTGTGATTCCCCTTAGAGACTGAGTTCTGGAACTGACCTCAGAGAAGTATTGCCATGAATTGTTTTGGGATTTTAGGAGGCCACACATGAGAGTCGCCCTTGGAAACTGAGGTTAAGGCCTAGGGTGGCTTTCCATTGAGTACTGGGAATCTCAGCCAGGATATCACATGATTTCATTCTGAAAGATTTGGCAGCCATAGTTGAGGGTCAAAACACACAGGGACCTCACATTGTAGACCTCAATGGAATTGGCTTCATGTGACCTTTTGGCTACTCTTTGGGAAGCCTTGGCTTTGGAGTTCTCCAGAGCATTCATTGAAATTAAGTTCCTCAACTTTTATTGGTTCCTGAATGAATTGAAACCCACAGTGCCTCCAACTTCATCCTTGAAAAGTGGCTAGATAAATACCCTGAAAAATTTGAAACTCCCATGACCAGGTGGCACTGGAGAACATTTATATCTACTGTTGCTGATCATGAGGGTATAAGACAGTGCCTTGATTGATTGGGTTATATGAAAATGGAGAAGAACAAAGATGCCAGTAAGTTGAGACTGTTGAGTAGTGGGCCCAGACCTGTGGTGTGCAGGTGTGTGATAAAATATCTGAGGTGGGGATGTCCAATTCACTTCCAAATGTCTTGTGGCTGACATGGTTCAGCCAGCAGACCCTTATACATAAAGGCATCTTGTTATATGGAGAGGTTTCAAGGCAATGTTCAGAATCAGGTTGCTATGTTCAAGGGGAAAGCTATGTGGGATAGAAGCCTGGTTGGTGAATTCTCCTGCAGACCCTTACCCACCACACGTGACAGAACTCCCTCAAGCACTGTGTCACACTTGAACTCCTTGTATATCGTGATGGAAATACCAACCTCCCAGTTCAGCACCAAGAAACACCACGAAAACTAAGGATGACCAAATGGCTTCACAGTCCACACGGGGAGACACTTAGCCCCCAGTGGCCACAGTTTACCTACAAAGAGAGAATTCAGCACTGCTACCTCATGTTCATTGGAAAATAAGAAACCATGCTCTCCAGTCACATAGATGCAGACCCAGAAAAGAAGCTAAAGCTCCTGACAACAACATATGCTTCAAGTGCCCAACCTCAGAGGCAGTTTCTCAAGAAGACTTTAGGTCGGCAGAGCTCTATGTTTGTGGAGTGTTTAAATGTTAGACTAGAATGTAAGAAAAGAACACTGACTCCAATTAAAATCAAATTAAATCAAGCTCATTATTTCCATTGGCTGGGCTGCCTCTCCCTCCCAAAATGGCACAAACAAGAGAGCAACCCCACCTTTCCTACAGCCCAGCTTTATAGCCCAGAAAGTTACATAAAAGGGGGGTTACAGATAACAGAACTCTGACAAGTATCACACTAATGGTAGTTTACATTTTTTTGCTAGCCCCAACTTCAAAATTTATGAGGACCATTAGAGCCTCAGAGAGGATCATTGTCTGGCCACGGAAGGCCAATAATAATGAGGTGTGACTAAAGTTTTAGAGAGGGCTGCTACTTAGTCATAGAGCCATGCATGGATGAGTTCAAGGCATGGGCAGGCATTCCAAGCAGGTTCAGAATTTGCAGTAATTTATAGTAAAACCAAAATGATCTTTTCATGGCTTTGTTGCAAGATGGCTCCCAATTTTAACAAAAGATAAGGTTGGGTCTATCATTTCCCCCTTTTCTTATGTGTCCCTTTCAAATGTTTGATAGGGTAGGGGAAGAGCACTGAGGAAATTTTAATCCCTCAGGTAACAGTCTCGAAATTTTTAGAATTCACCGAAAACTGCTCTCCCTGATATTACCTGACTTAATTAATTACTTACATTGATAGTCTATTGATTTTTGCCTCCATTGTTGTAAGTAGAGAGGCGTCTCTCATTTTGGCTTCTTCTGAGCTGAGAGAGGGTGACGTGAGGGGGCACGGCATGAGGGACATGAGTTGTCTTTTTGAAGTCAGTTGAGGGATATGAATTGCCTTTTAGATGTCAGTTCGTTTTGAAGTCTGATTGGGGAAGAACAGGTTCTAAAGTCATCTGGGGATGGGTTCTTCTATGAGAGAAACAAAATACATGAGTACTGAATAAATGATGCAGCAGCTAGAACATGTCACTGTACAGAAGTTTCCTCACCAGTCTTTAATATCCCCAGTTATCAGGACTGTCAACTTAATATTTAAATTTTAGTGTTACACTTGTCCCACCCATAAGATACAGTTTAATAATTTAATGTCATCTGATCTTGCAAAATCCTTTTACTAGAATGACCTCTGTGTCTAATAGAGAAATCTTTTATTCTGTTACTCAGGGCTGGATAATCGTACTAGCAAACACCAAATCTACCTGTGTAGGTTAGAAATATCTGTAGGCCTTAAACTAAAAACTTCTGCCTCTGGCAGCTCCTCTTGATAGCCTCTTTTTATAGTTATCAGGCATTCCTGTCTGAGAATCCTTCTTTGTACCCTCCAGTCTTACTTATTTTGGGAGGCTAACATAAAGTGTATACATTAAAATATTATTATTATTATTATTATTATTTAAATGACCAGGAATGGCTGTATTTTGCTTTCAACTGTCTTTGCTAAGTGTTTGAGATGAAGCAGTCAAACTGATTTTTGTTTCTATCTATTGTTAACAGTCAGCTGAACTTTCATGGGAGTCATTCCTGGGGAAACTTGAGAGCAGCTTCTCAGTTCTGCTAGTGCCATTTGCGCTAGGTGGGTCCAGGTCTTGCTTGAACATGTGGCTTCCCTCGAAGCATCAGGGATGTCTTCCTTCTCTGATGACTCTCCTCTTAGTAGCAAATGCACTGATATGCTTTCTGTTCTGCAATGATCTCATTAATCTCCCTGATGGGGAGGTTTTGTGGCCCAGAGTTGCAAAGCTCTTAGAGAAGTCCCCTGTTTCCTGGATTCAGACTGACTCAGAAGGCAAGAGCCAAATATTGGTTTTCTTGGCCCTTTTAATTTAACTTTAATTTTTAAATCCTAATCTAAAACATCCAGCAAATACATTTTAACAGCCTTATATTAAGAGTACTGGGTTTTAATGTCTATAACTTAATAATTATTTATCTTTTTATTAATTGGGGTCTGTATTATTCTGTCTGTCTTGTAGGTGATGACTTATTATCTTAAATTAACCCATGTTGTGTTCTTAAAGCAACATGGGTTAATTTAATCTGTAAAACACCAACAGGGAATCTTTAGATCACTTATAAGCAAATTAAAAAACAAAATTTTTTATCAAGAGTAAAAATACTTAGTTAATGTAATGCTACCCTGAATTTTTTGGGTGAGTTATACTTTATATTCCCTGTTTGAGATCCTAGTAAACTTGAGAAAAAAAAAAGAAAAAACAAAACTTTTGAACATAACTTTAAATGAAATAAAATCTGACCTACTGCTTTCGTAGTCATTCTCACATGTAGTAAGATGGGACACAGAGCCTTATCTCAGGTAAGACAGGGCTCTTTATAAATCTTAAGTGTTTTAGTTCTAAAGCTGATCTTTGTTTTTTAAATATTTTTTTACAAAGTTTACATAAATTGTTTGAGGTCACATAAACATTAGCTAACACCATATAATATCACTTTTAAAACATGAATTAAAGAATGGCTGAATGTTTTTAACATTCAAATAGATTAGGCTCTCATTAATTTAAAAATACATTTAAATTGTTCCACAATGTAAAGTGTAACATAAAACTTTACATATCTTATTGATAACAGGTAAATAAATTCCCAATATATATTTTATTTACCATAGAACTTCAGAACACCAGCTTGATATAATGCTCTTTTAAAGTTTCTACCTTATAGAGTTGTATAACTGGAAGATATGAGCACATTAATAGCATCACAGTTACATTGATGTTTCTACATTAACCAAGTTTAGCTTTTAAAGAAATGGCAGTACAGTGCTCTAAAATAACAGTTCTGTTTTAAACAGTTGTTTAATTTTTATGGTTGCTTGCTCTGGAAAAAATAAAACTTAATAAACACAATGTTATGAGTAAACTTATGTTTTAAGAAATTTTTGTCTCTTTAACACATGACTAATTTTTACAATCTTACACAGACTTTAGTAGAAAGTCTGTATAAGATTGTAAACATTTTATACAGACTTTGTACTAAAAATTGATAGACCTTAGTATATCAATCAGATATCAAACAAAAGCACTCATGAATGAGTAAATCCAAATCAAATTTACTTTACTTTTTAATCAAAATATTAGACAAATGTATTGAACAGTGTAAACCATTTTTTGGTTGAAGGAAAAGTCCTAGAACAAAGTCATATAGACCTTTGGTAGACAATAATATTTTATTAGATTTTTGAACACCTAGAAAAACTTATAGGCATAAATTTGAAGACATTTATATTTATCTCTTTATCCAATCTAAATTGAAACATTTAAACCACGTGAATTAAAGATCAGTGGTCCAATTTTTAAAATTTGTTTTTATGAGCGCTTTTTTATATGAGTGCTCCTTATATATGTTAATTTGTGTATGATATGAATGATATACGGACATATGTATATATATATATATATATATATATATAGACATACAACACATAACAAAAGTGGGCACACCTAATAATAGTGAAGGCCTTGTAGCTTTTCACACGTGAAATCACCATTGCAATGTTTTTAAAACTCCACAGTTGGTCAAAGATAAAACTGATTTGAAAAACATTAACCTAGGTCTGAAGGATCAAAATCATGAACTCAAAAAAAAAAGAATCTAAGAAAAAATTATGAGTCATAGAAAAAATGACTGGCCGGTAATTAGTAAATACCATACAATTTACCATTTTTTCCCTTAGGCCTCAGATCAGTCTCCTACTGAGCTTACAGGTGACTTTCATTTGCATTTCAACAGAAGTCCTGGCTGAGGTCTGGAAGGAGCAGGAAAAAACTGCTATTCTGAGCAGACACCTCAGGCCTAAAGCATTTTAACCATAATTTTCTGGTTAGGATGTGGAAAATTATGATACAAGTTTAAGATACAATTCACAAAATTTTATATCTTTACATCTTGTTTTGTCAACAGATACCATACTATGATTTACTATCCTTGTCCAAATTAATGCACTGGTAAACACAGTGACATTTTCCCAGGCTACCCAATTCAAAATTGGAGAAAAAAAGACGGCATGATTGGGAAGTTACTTGCCAACTTGGAAGTAGAGTTCTTTAGTTTTCCATCCTAAGTATTTAAGTTCTCTGGCATGAATTATCTGAAATCATAAACTAAACAATTACCTAAACCCGACTTTTAACTGCAAGATTGTGCAATGCTTCAAAAAACGCATTCAGATACCAGATTGTTACAATAAAACATCATCATTTAGACACACATTCAGCTAAGATCATTCTCAGGAAACAATTTATAATATAAACACATTATTGCACATGTCTTAAAGGGCCAGAAACAAAGGCACAAGACAGACAGAAAGGAACTCCAGAATATGGCTGACAGACAGAGCCTTTAAAACAGAGCAGATAAGAGAAAAATCTCCTACACCAGTGGCACCACAGATGTCCCCACAAGGGGACCAGATGTTTTCACAGAGAAGCTACCTGAAATGTAAAATCAATGGTCTCCATAGTGACTTTACTGCATTTAGTGTCCCCTTTTTATTTTTCTCTTTTAAAAGAAGACAGAGGTGGCATAATGCTTACAGTGCAGGGAAGGAAGGAGGGAATTCTCTGAAGCAACAGGGCTTTGGCAGTTGCTGGGGTCCCTCAGTCCCTCCTTTTACTTACAGGATTAGCTCTTCTGTTTCTTGTCCACTCCAAGCATGCTCCATCTGCTAACATTTCAGTCGTCAGCTCTCAAAAAGTTCTGGGACGGGGGCGGGTATCAAAATTTGTAACTTAAAGTTCGGTTTCTGACCCTGAAGCAAATTAATGCCAATTTAATAATGAGGACAGGGTTTTGAGAAAAAGAAAATGGAGGTTTATTGCTTTGCTAACAAAGGAAAAACAAGAGGACTCTGCCAAAAGGTTGTGACTCTAATGATCTGGAGGGACAAGGGATTTTAAAGAGTTTCACTTGTTAACCTGGGATATACTCAGTTCTTCGTTCCCCAGCAGGCATTGCCCTGTGCAGTGGGTGTGCTCCAGGCAGCCAGCTAGGGGCTTCTTTCTTCCTGCTTAACAAAGGTGGGTAAAGTTCATCACAGTTCCTTAAAACACAGTCCATAGGGTGTCAGGCTTACTTGCTTTGTTACCCTTTTTCACATCCAATATCCTTAAAATTTTACCACAGAAATCAAACAAAAAAACGCACAAAAACAAACAACAAAAAACATATAGACCACAGAACAAAACACAGAAAAACAGAATCCTGGTGCCGAAACAGAAAAACAGAGGAGCAATGCAACATCTTGCTAAAGCTTCAGGGTAGGAGTGTGTGTGTGCCCATCGGCACCTCTCTACCCTTCCAGAGGAATTCCCTACAGAACAGAACAGAGGACAGCATGATTCTCATTACTGTCCTGGACAGGAGTGTATGTGAGCCTCCCCATGCCACCTCTCTGTCATCAGAAGAGATCTCCCTTAACCAGATATCAGATGTTATAAAGGCGCCACTTACCTATGGAGGCCTCCTCCACCAGGGGCTTGATAATAGTTTTAGTGTGGTGGTTCACTGCAGTGCTCCCCAGACTGACGGCTCACTCCAAGGCCTTGGAACATCTCAAGTTGTGCACCCCCTAGAGTGGTTCTCCAGCCCAGTGCCCTGGAGGGAAGGCCAGCTTCAGAATTTTCAGCAGTCTGGTTTTGTGATCTGCTCGGACAGGGTCATCTCGCTGGGGAACTCCAAAATTTTGGACTAGGATGAAAGAAAAGACCACTGACTCCAATTAAAATCAAATTAAGGCAAGCTTATTATTTCAACAGGCTGGGCTGCCTCTCCTTCCCAAAATGGCGGGAACAAGACAGCAACCCCACCTTTCCTACAGCCCAGCTATATAGCCCAGAAAGTTACACAAACGGGTGGTTACAGATAACAAAACTTTGAAAGCATCACACTAATGGTAGTTTACATTTTTTTTTTTTTGCTGGCCCCAATATCAGAAATAATGAGGACCATTAGAGCCTCAGAGAGGGTCGTTGTCTGGCCAGGGAAGGCCAATATTTATGAGGTGTCACTAAAGTTTCAGAAAGTACTATTATCTGGTCAGAGAGCCAGGTGTGGATGAGTTCAAGGCACGGGCAGGCATTCCAAGCAGGTTCAGAATTTGCAGTAATTTAGAGTAAAGCCAAAATTATCTTTTCACGGCTTTGTGGCAAGATGGTTCCCAATTTTAATAAAAAATCAGGTTGGGTCTATCAAGCCTCTCCCTTACTTTTGGAAACTCCTCTACAAACTCCAATGTTGTGAACTCCCGAGCATTTTACATTCCAGATATGTATTCACAGATTTTCTAACTCTTCTATTCCAATTGTGTCTTTCTTGGGGCGAAGGTAATAACAAGTCATTGTTCTGGATGAGAGTGGAAAGATTTTTGTGTAGCACATATTTGCATACACATTTAGGAGATCACTCCTCCTAAACACTGTTGGAACAGAAAATTCAAACTATGGGGGAGCTTCCTAGTTGAACAACATTATTCATAAATCCAAGTTCATTAAACAAATAGTTTTGGATCAGTGGATGATATATATTTCAAGATGAATTTCAATTGGCATATACTATGCTACATTTTAATGTCTGTGTGTGTTTTTTGTTTATAATGTTTTGCGATTTATCTGGATTTAAAATCAAGTTTCCACAAGATTATTCTCAGAAATATTCATCCACCTGAAATACATATTTGTTTCCTAGTACTGAAAACTAACTTCAGTAAATGGTGCATAAAAATCCTAATATTTCTACAGTAACTGACCCAGATTAATATCAATGCAAGAAGATTCCTAGGGGACATGATGTGTATTTTGATGTTCATTTTTATTCAACACTGCTACATTACTATTTCTGCAGTTTATGCACATCATACTGTATATATTTCATTCAAAAGTTCGCAAATTTATATGCATGTGTTTCACGTTCAATCACTTCCTGCTTCAGAACACATGAATTCCTCCAGGTTTCTTGACTATTCTTTTCATGAGACTTCTTTCCAAACACATTATTTTTGATTTCTATAATCACTTTTGAAGCAAAACTCACACACTTTTCAGGATAAAATATAACCCTAATATTACCATTAGATGTATAAGTGTTTGGAATTAATGATTGCGTATCAATATGAGATTTCTTTTGTATTTACAGAAATCAATTCAATCCATTATTTAAAGTGGAACCAGTTATATTATTTATACACAGTATGGTCTATTCATGCATAATCTGCATATTCATAGACACAGGGTACACCTATTTGTACCTCAAATACTAAATTATACGTCTACAAAACATTGCTCCAGAAACGGTGGAAGAAATATTCATGTCACCTGATCTACACATACATTTTATCACAACAATATTCTGGACACAAAATGCAATGGTCACACTTATGATTTTAAAAAAGCCTAAATGGAAAGTGAACATGGATTACAAAAAAACATCCAAGTCCTGGATACCTAATGCTCTCGAATTCAATCCTATTTGTGACAACATATTTGTTTCTTCCTAAGATTATATATTCAAACTCAACCCTGTTGAAAATGTCTAAACCAATTACACACTTTATACTTTTGCTGATTTCCTAATGTCTCTATTTATGTCTGCTTTCCTACATATTTTCCCCTGTTCATCATTGTGACTGACTCTTCACATGTGCTGACATTTACATTCACTCTCTACCCGAAACCCTATTTGTAAAGAACTTTTGGTCCAAATCCTATACTCACTCTTCTTTATAAACCTGCTGACTATCTTGGTAATCCTACGGACTATTCCTTTTTGACTAGATGTTCTGTTTGTTATTCAATCATCCGAGGTACAAGATCCAATTTCATTGTATATTGACTTATCTGAGACATCTGTGCAGAATATAATTCAAAGCTAAGTATCCCACTCAAGGGCCCAATGCCCTACTTGGCTTCAAATATTCCCTAGATTTCTGTTTCCATACTTATATTTTACCTATATATTCTTGTAAATATCACAGGTTTCCAATACCATTAATCATCCAGCAGAATGATTGCTAACCAAAATTGAACATATTATTAACCCTAACCATACACTGTTCCCTCAATCTAACTTTAGAGCAGTGCAGGGACAGAATTGGTCTTACAAAAGAGGAATGTAGGGGATCTTCCACCTGCTTCTCAGATCCATGCAGAAATGATCCCCGAAGAAGATGTAGACTGCTATGAAGGACCTGAGAGAGCAAAAGTCAGCTTCCATGGCAAACAACCTGGTCAGCATGAAGGGATGTGTCTGAATAAGCCTCTCTCTTTTTAATATAGAGCAAATGGACCAAACCAGGCCTGTGTGGAGATCTTTTCCCCAGTACCAATGGTTGATATACCATTCTAACTTGTGAAAGTGTCACAGGAAGTAGGGGCAGCCTCCATCTCATGGGACCCTTGGAAGCAACTGTTAGGACAAAGTGGTTGCCAAGGCTGTGAGCTCATTCACTTCATGAAGGAAGTGACCTATCTCACTTTCTTGGTGATGGAACTCTCTGAACTTGGGATCCCTGAAAACAGGCACCCAGAGTCAGGCCCAATAACAGTCACAGAGGTCTCACTTGTTTGGATTTATCAAGGAGAGAGTCAATCTTTCTTGGTATCTACAGATGTGAGGATGGCCAAATGCCAGGAAAGATCTGAATTGGGGTCTTTCCTGAGAAAGCAGGTATTGGCTCACCGCTGGCTCCTGACAACTTCACAGAGTGGGCCAAGGAGTCCAGATTTGAGAATAGAGAAGCCATTTCGGGGGAACATAGTATGGCCCACAAGGCAGAGGACACTCTGGATAGTCACAGACCCTCTTGGGGGAAAAAGGTGCCTTTGTGGGAATGAGTGTGTGTATGTGGTTTTGTCTCATGCTCTGAGAATAGGTAGGAAAGGCGGTTTCTTTGGTTTAGAGTGGACTGTTTTTAGTAAGTCATTTGACAAAGCAAGTGTTTCTATGTCTGTGTATCCAACTGTGTCCATGGTTGTAGACATTACAAAAGAAAATGCATCAATGGATGTGTCCTGTCAAGGAGAAAGCTTCCCCACATTCATCCTGCCCAATTTATGAAAGGACGGAGGCTTGCCTTATTGATGGGCAAGACCTGCTGTCTTCCTAAGTTTCTGTTTTCTTCCTGAATTCTGGCCACTCTCCAGAATAGACTCATGGTTTTGTGACCAAGATATGTAGCACCTCCAAGCTCTGTGACATGGCCATGTACTGGATAGCTGAAGGGAATGGCGAGAATCTCAGAAAACTCAGATATCTGTGTGATCATGACAGTCTCAGTGGAGAATCCCTGCTTTGGGCCTTTACTTACCTATTGTTCTGTAGCACTGAATGTCAGGAAGGTCTTTGCCTAAGGCACCACTTTGTGAAACCTGAATAAAACAGTTTTCTAATGGAAATGAATGAGCATCACCTGTCTCTCTTTGAGTAATTGCTTTTGAAAGGGATGTGTCTGAGCCAGTCTGTTGGCTATCTGTGAGGCTGTGGCTTGCATTCTCAGCACCTGATGGATCTAAAGAAAGATGCCATGTGTGCATCCAAAACCAAAATGGCCAAAAGAGCAGTCATTGTGGATAAAATCTCTTGCTTTCCTCTGTAAGGTTCCTGACCTCCATCAAGTGAGAATAGGAATCCTTTGGGTCAAATGACTTCTTCAAAGCCCTGTGAAGGCTAGCCAATGGGTGCTTGGGTTTTCTCATGACCCCAATGCACATAAAGAATCTAAACATATTTGTTTCTTCCTATGATTATATATTCAATCTCAACCCTGTTTAAAATGTCTAATCCTATCACTCACTTAATACTTTTCCTGATTTCATAATGTCTGTATTGATATCAACTTTTCTACATATTTACCCAATTTCATCATAATGACTGACTCTTCATATGTGCTGACATTTACATTCACTCTCTAACTGAAACCCTATTGCTAAAGAATTTTCAGTTCAAATCCTACACTCACTCTTCTTCCTAAACATACCAGCAATCTTCCTAATCCTACCGACTATCCCTTTTGACTGGATGTTCTCTTCTACATTCAGTCATCCAAGGTACAAGGTCCTATGCCATTGTATATCGAATTATCTGAGACATCTTTGCAGAACATAATTCAAAACTAAGTATCCCAATCAAGGGCCCAATGCCCTTCTGAGCTTCAAATCATTCCTAGATTTCTTTTTTCATACTTATATTTCACCTCGATATTCTTGTAAATATTGCAGTTTCCCAATACCATTATTTATTGCACAGAATGATTCCTAACCCAAATAGAACCTGTTATTAATCTTAAACATACACTGTTCTGTCAATCTCATTTTACAGAAGAGCAGGGACAGAGTCGTTCTTACAATACAGGAAAGTAGGGGAATTTCCCCCTGCTGAAAACCTCAAAGGTCCATTCAGAAATTAAACCTGGAGAAGATGTAGGCAGGTATGAAGGACCTGAGAGAGCAAAAGCCATCTTCCATGGCAAACAACCTGGTCAGGATGAAGGGATATGTCTGAATCAGCCTCTCTCTTTTTATTGTAGAGAAGATGGACCAAACCAGGCCTGTGTGGAGAGCTGCTTCTGGGTGCCTATGGTTGATATACCATTCTACCTTGTGAAAGTGTCACAGGAAGTAGGGGCAGCCTCCATCTCATGGGACACTTGGAAGCAACTGTTAGGCCAAAGTGGTTGCCAAGGCAGTGACCTCATTCAGTTCCAAAGAAAGTGACATACCTCATTTCCTTGGTGATGGAACTCTCTGAACTTGGTATCCAAGAAGCCAGGCACCCAGAGGCAGCCCCAGTCCCAGTGGGCTCACTTGTTTGGATTTACCAAGGACCGAGTCATTCTTTTTTGGTACCTACTGATGTGAGGATGGCGAAACGCCAGGAGAGCTCTGAAGAGGGACCTTTCCACAGAAAGCAGGTAGTGGCTCACTCCTTTTTCCTGAAAACTTCACAGAGTTGGCCAAGGAAACCAGATCTGAGAGAGGACAGGCCATGTTCTGAGAATAGGTAGGAAAGTTGGTTTGTTTGGTTTGGAGTGGATTGTTTCTAGTAAGTCGTTTGACCAGGCGAGTGTTTCTGTGTCTGAGTATCCCACTGTGTACGTTGTTGCAGACATTAGAAAAGAATGCATTAATGGATGCGTCCAGTCTAGTATAAATCTTCTCATAATTCATCCTGCCCAATTTATGAAAGGACTGCAGCTTGTCTTATCGAGAGGCAACACCTTCTATCTTGCTAAGTTTCTGTTTTCTTCCTGAATTCTTGCCACTCTCCAGAATAGGCTCATGGTTTTGTTTCCAAGATATGTACCACTCCAAGCTCTGTGACATGGCCATGCACTGGATAGCTGAAGAGAATGGCCAGGATTTCAGAAAACTCAGGTATCAGTGTGAAAAGGGAGTCTCAGTGGAGAAACCCTGCTTTGGGCCATTTGCTTACCTATTGTTCTATTGCACTGAATGTCAGGAAGATCTTTGCCTCAGGCCACCCCTTTGTGAAGCCTGAAGAAAAGAGTTTTCAAATGGAAATGAATGGGCATCACCTGTGGCTCTTTGCTTAATTGCTTTGGAAAAGGATGTGGCTGAGTTAGCCTCTTGGCCTTGTGTGTGGCTGTGACTTACATTCTCAACACCTGATGGATCTAAAGAATGATCCCATGTGTGCATCCAAAACCATAATGGCAAAAAGATCAGTCATTGTGGATGAAGTCTCTTGCTTTCCTCTGTTAGGTTCCTGACCTCTGTCAGGTGAGAAAATGGATTCTTTGGGTCAAATGAGTTCTTCAAAGCCCTGCAGAGGTGCTTGGGGTTTCGCATGACTCCAAATCACATAAAGAATCTATACCTGAAAATCAGTAGGCCTCAAATTGGAGAAACAGAGCATTACTAATGGCAGGCTTATTTGATCACTCCTGGTTCACAGGGAGGGTGTCCAGGCCACCCTGACTTTAGGCAAATGAGGGGCAAGTGAGCTTATTTTGGACACTGTCTTGGGCTTCACCCCTCATGGAAATCTTCAGCCTGACATTACGATGAATGACAACCTGTAAGAAGATGAGGGCCATGTGAGAGTGTTTTTGTTTTAATTTTGGTCATTTGTGTGGCGGTTGGAAGAAATGACTGGGTCCACCTGGGCTTGAACTCTGGTGTGATTCCCCTTAGAGACTGAGTTGTGGAACTAACCTCAAAGAAGTATTGCCATGAATTTTGTTGGGATTTTAGGAGGCCACACATGAGAGTCACCCTTGGAACTGAGATCTAGGCCCAGGGTTGCTTTCCACAGAACACTGGGAATCTCTGCCAGGATATCACATGATTGTATTCTGAAAAACTTGGCAGCAATAGTTGAGAGTCAAAACACACATGGACCTCACATTGTAGACTTCAATGGGCCTGGCTTAATGTGACTTTTGGCCACTCTTTGGGAAGCCTTGCCTGTGAGAGTTCTCCAGAGCTCTCATTGAAATGAGCTTCCCAACATTTAATGGTTCCTGAAAGAATTGAAACCCACAGTGCCTCCAACTTCATCCGGGAAAAATGGCTAGATAAATACCATGAAATTTTTGAAATTCCCATGACCAGGTGGCACGGGAGAACCTTTGGATGTCCTGTTGCTGATCATGAGTTTACCAGACAGTGCCTTGATTGACTGGGTTTCATGAAAATGGTGTAGAACAGAAATGCCAGTAAGTTGGAGCCTGCTGAGTAGTGGGTCTAGAGCAGTGGTGGGCACGTGTGTAATAAAACATCAGTGGTAGGGCCATGAGGATCTACGATTGGATTCCAAATGGCTTGTGACTGACATGGTGCAGCTAGCAGACCCTTATATGTAAAGTCATCTGTTTACATGGAGAGTTTTCAGGGTAATGTTCAGAATCAGGTTAATATTGACAAGGGAGCAATGGGGCAAGCAATGAGGGATAGAAGCCTGGTTGGTACATTCTCCTATAGACACTGATGCACCACACGTGACAGAACTCCCTCCAGCACTGTGTCCCAGTTGAACTCCTTGTATTTTGTGAAGCAAATACCAAACTCCCAGTGCAGCAGCAAAAACACCACAAAATTGGAGGATTACCAAATGTCTTCACAGTCCACACGGGGAGACACTTAGTCCCCAGTGGCCATACTTTACCTACAAAGAGAGGATTCACCAGTGCTGTCTCATGTTCATTGGAAAATAAGAAACCATGTCCTCCTGGTCACATAGATGCAGACCCAGCTTTGATGGTCTCACTACAAAGGAAGCCAAATCTCCTGAAAACAACATATACTTCATGTGCCCAACCTCAGAGGCAGTTTCTCACAAAGTTTTTAGGCCAGCAGAGCTCCATGTTTGTGGAGTGTTTACCCTGTCCCTTACTTTTGAAAACTCCTCTGCCACCTCCAAGCTTGTGAACTCCTGAGCATTTTCCATTCCAGATATATATTCACTGATTTTCTAACTCTTCTCATCTAATTGTGTCTTACTTGGGGCGAAGGTAATGTCAAGGCATTGTTCTGGATGAGAGTAGGGTGATATTTTTGCAGCACATATTTGCATACACACTGGGTTCATTTTCCAAATTTCCTTTTGAAATACTGAATCCCTGACACTAACCCTTACCTATTAGACTCAGACTACTCATCCTAATAAAATGGAGGAAAAAAACCCAAACCGAATAGAAATACATGAAGTTCAGAGGAGGCATGTTGGATAGTTGGACTTGCCTTTTGCATTATATAAGGTAGGAGTTATAAATCTAGTCAAATTTTAATTGAAATACTCTCCATGTGTTTTTAAAATAAACAAATATGTGTATTCTTTTTTCCGTTTCTCTCTAGCCTATTCACACATGTATATTTATAGGCACATATAGAATCCTACCAGGTATCACAAGTACATTTTTGTGAGGTGGCTGACTTGGCAGATACAAATTGAGAGAAGACATCACTCCTCCTAAAGACTGTTGGAACTGAAAATTCAACCTATAGGGGAGCTTCCTAGTAGAACAACATTATACACAAATTTAGGTTCAGAAAAATAAATACTTTTGCATCTGTGGATGATAAATATTTAATGGTGAAATTCGATTGGCATATATATTGCTACTTCTTTATGTATGTGTGGTTATTTTGTGTGTGTATGTGTGTTTGTGTATATATATATATAAACACTCTCCAGATTTTTCAAAATATGAATATATGTGTATTATATACACTCTCTAAATTCATTCATGTTCATGTATGTATGTGGATTTATAACCAACTTTCACAATATTATTCTCAGAAATATTCATCTACCTGAAATACATATTTGTTTCCTAGTAATGAAAATTAACTTCAGGGAATGGTGCATACAAATCCTAATAATTCTACAGTAACAGACCCAGTCTAACATCAATACAAGTAGATTCCTATGGGACATGATATGTAATTTGACGTTTATTTGTATTCGCCACTGGTACATTATTATTTCTTCAATTTTTGCACATCATAGGATATACATTTAATCCACAAGTTCTCAAATTTATAGGAATTTGTTTCAACTTTAATGACTTCCTGCTTCAGAACATATGTATTTTCAGGGTGTCTTGACTGGTCTTCTCATGAGGCTTCTTTCCAACCACATTATTTTCGATTTCCATAATCACTTTTGAAGCAAAACTCACACACTCTTCATGATATACCAAAACACTAATATTACCATTAGATGTATAACTGGTTGGAATGAATTAATGTATATCAATATAAGGTTTATTGTATATTTTCAGATATCAATTCAATCCATTTTTTAAAGTTGTAACCAGTTATATTATTTATTCACAGTATGGTCTATTCATGCTTTATCTCAGTATTCATAGACACAGGGTACAGCTCTTTGTACCCCCAATACTAATTTAACGTCTTCAATATATTGCTCCCAGAAATGGTGGTAGAAATACTCATGTCACCTGATCTACATATACATTTTATCACAGTAATATTCTGGACAAAAAATGTGAAGGTCACACTTATCATTGTACCAAAGCCTAAATGGAAAGAGAACATGGATTACTAAAATCATCCATGTCCAGGTTGCCTAATGCTCTCAAATGTCAATCCTATTGGTTACTACATAATTGTTCTTCCTAAGATTATATATTCAAACTCAACCCTGGTGAAAATGTCTAATCCTATCACTCACTTAATACTTTGCCTGATTTTATAATGTCTCTACTGATATCAGCTTTTCTACATATTTTCCCCAGTTCATCATAGTGACTGACTCTTCATATGTGCTGACATTTACATTCACTCTCTAACGAAACCCTATTGCTAAACAACATTTGGTCCAAATCCTATACTCACTCTTCTTCCTAAACCTACCGACTATCTTCCTAATCTTACCGACTATCCCTTTTTGACTGAATGTTCTCTTCTACATTCAATCATCCAAGGTACAAGGTCGTATGCCATTGTATTTCAAATTATCTGAGACACCTTTGCAGAACATAATTCAAAGCTAGTTATCCCAATCAAGGGCCCAATGACTTCTGGGCTTCATTCGTACCTAGATTTCTGTTTTCATAATTGTATTTCACAGCTTCCAATACCATTATTCATCCAGCAGAATGACTCCTAAACCAATTCAAACATGTTATTAACCATAACCATAC
Organism: Callospermophilus lateralis; assembly: GCF_048772815.1. NCBI lineage: Eukaryota > Metazoa > Chordata > Mammalia > Rodentia > Sciuridae > Callospermophilus > Callospermophilus lateralis. Next base: position 885,269 of record NW_027514637.1, read on the forward strand.
ACAGTTCCCTCAATCTAACTTTACAGAAGAGAAGAGACAGAGTTGGCCTTACAATACAGGAATGTAGGGGATCTTCCACCTGCTGAGAAACTCAAAGATCCATGCAGAAATGATCTTTGGAGAACATGTAGGAAGCAATGAAGCAATTTCCATGGCAAACAACCAGGTCAGCATGAAAGGTTGTGTCTGAATCAGCCTCTCTCTTCTTAATGTAGAGAAGATGCACCAAACCAGGCCTGTGTGGAGAGCTGTTCCCAGGTGCCTATGGTTGATATACCATTCTAACTTGTGAAAGTGTCACAGGAAGTAGGGGCAGCCTCCATCTCATGGGACCTTTGGAAATAACTGTTAGGACAAAGTGGTTCCAAAGCTGTGACCTCTTTCAATTCCTGAAAGAAGTGACCTCACCTCACTTCCTTGGTGATGGAACTCTCTGATCTTGGGATTCAGGAATTCAGGAACAAAAGACAGTCCTAGTTCCAGTCCCAGTGGTTTCATTTGTTTGGATTCACCAAGGACAGAGTCAGTGTTTTTTGGTACCTACTGTTGTGAGGATGGCCAAATGGCAGGAAATCTCTGAAGAGGGGCCTTTCATGAGAAAGCAGGTAGTGGCTCACAGCTGGCTCCTGACAATTTCATAGAGTTGGTCAAGGAGTCCAAATCTGAGACAGGAGTGGCCATTTCGGGGGAACATAGTATGGCCCATAAGTCAGAGGTCACTCCCGATAGTCACAGACCTACTTGGCGGAAGGAGGTGCCTTTGTGGGTGTGGATGTGTTTTTGTGGTTTTGTTTCATGTTCTGAGAATAGGCAGGGAACACGGTTTGTTTCGTTTGGAGTGAACTGTTTCTAGTAAGTCGTTTGGCAAGGCGAGTGTTTCTGTGTCTGCATATCCCACTATTATCCGTGGTTGTAGACATTAGAAAAGATATTGGATTAATGATTGTGTCCTGTCTAGTAGAAAGCTTCCCAGAATTCATCCTGCACAATTTATGAATGTACTGCGGCTTGCCGTATCAATGGGCTACACCTGCTATCTTCCTAAGTTCCTGTTTTCTTCCTGAATTCTGGCCACTCTCCAGAATTGGCTCATGATTTTCTGTGCAAGATATATACCACCTCCAAGCTCTGTGACATGGCCATGTACTGGATAGCTGAAGGGAATGGCGAGCATCGCAGAAAACTCAGAAATCACTGTGACCATTAAAGTCTCAGTGGAGAATCCCTGCTTTGGGCCTTTTGGTTACCTATTGTTCTGTCGCCCTGAATGTCAGGAAGGTCTTTACCTTAGGCCACCCCTTTGTGAAGAAAACAGTTTTCAAATGTAAATGAATAGGCATCACCTGTGGCTCTTTACTTAATTGCTTTGAAAAGGATGTGTCTCATTCAGACCATTGACCCTGTGTGAGGCTGTTGCTTAGTTTCTCATCACCTGATGGATCTAAAGAAAGATTCCATGTGTACATCCAAAAACAAAATGGCAAAAAGAGCAGTCATTGTGGATAAAGTCTCTCGCCTTCCTCTGTAAGGTTCCTGACCTCCATCAAGTGAAAATAGGGATCCTTTGTGTCAAATGAGTTTCTCAAAGCCCTGCAGATTCTATCCCATAGGTGCTTGGGTTTTCTCATGACTCCAATTCACATAAAGAATCTAAAACCCACAGTCAGTTGTTCTCAAATTGGAGAAGTGGAGCAGTATTAATGGCAGGCCTATTTGATCACTTCTGGTTCACAGTAAGGGTGTACAGGCCACCCTGACTTTATTCAAAATGAGGGGCAAGGGAGATTATTTTTGACACTGTCTTGGGCGGAGCCCCTTATGGAAACCTCTAGCCAGAATTAATGATGAGTGTCTATATGGAAGAAGATGTGGGTCATGTGGGAGTGTTTTGGTTTTAATTGTGGACATTTGTGTGGCAGTTGGAAGTGATGACTGGGTCCACCTTGGCTTGAACTCTGGTGTGATTCCCCTTAGAGACTGAGTTGTGGTACTGACCTCAGAGAAGTATTGCCATGAATTGAGTTGGGATTTTAGGAGGCCACGCATGAGATTCACCCTTGAAAACTGAGATCTAGGCCCAGGTTGGCTTTGCACAGAGCACTGGGAATCTCAGCCAGGGTATCACGTGATTTTATTCTGAAAGACTTGGCAGCCATAGTTGAGAGTCAAAACACACATGGACCTCACATTGTAGACCTCAATGCGCCTAGCTTCATGTGATCATTGGCCACTCTTTGGGAAGTCTTGCTTATGAGAGTTCTCCAGAGCTTTCTTTGAAATGAGCTTCCTCACCATTTAATGGTTCCTAAATGAAGTGAAACCCACATTGCCTTCAACTTCATCCTTGAAAAATGGCTAGATAAATACCATGATTTTTTTTTAAAAATTTCCATGACCAGGTGGCACCGGTGAATCTTTGGATATCCTGTTGCTGACTATGAGTATACCAGACAGTGCCTGATGGACTGGGTTTCAAGAAAATGGTGTAGAGCAGAGATGCCAGTAATTTGGAGCCTGCTGAGTAGTGGACGTAGAGTTGTGGTCGGCAGGTGTGTGATAAATCATCTGTGGTGCGGCCATGTGGATCTTCCATTGGCTTCCAAATTGCTTGTGACTGACATGGTGCATCGAGCAGACCCTTATATGTAAAGACGTATTGTTATTTTGAGAGGTTTCAAGGCAATGTTCAGAATCAGGTTGCTATGGTCAAGAGGCAAGCTATTTGGGATAGAACCTTGGTGGGTGCATTCTCCTGCAGACCCTGTCCCACCACACGTGAGAAACTCCCTCCACCACTTTGTCCCAGTTGAACTCCTTGTATTTTGTGAAGCAAATACCAAACTCCCAGTGCAGTAGCAAGAAACACCACAAAATGTGGAGGATGACAAAATGGCTTCACAGTCTACACGGGGAGACACTTTGCCCCCAGTGACCACAGTTTACCTACAAAGATTGAATTCAGCTCTGCTGACTCATGTTCATTGGAACCTAAGAAACCATGTCCTCCAGGTCACATAGATGCAGACCCAGCTTTGATGCTCTCATTACAAAGGAATCTAAAGCTCCTGACAACAACATATATTTCAAGTGCCCAACCTCAGAGGCAGTTTCTGAAGAAGTCTTTAGGCCAGAAGAGCTCCATGTTTGTGGAGTGTTTACCCTGTCCCTTACTTTAGGAAACTACTCTACCACCTCCAAGGTTGTGAACTTTTGAGCATATTAAATTCCAGATATGTATTCCCAGATTTTCTAACTCTTCTTCTCTAATGATGTATTACTTGGGGCGAGGGTAATGTCAAGGCATTATTCTGGATGAGAGTGAAATATTTCTCCATGTGTTTTTTTTCAATTATTTTATTTCATATTATCATTTTATTTTTTTAATTGGTTGCTCAAAACATTACAAAGCTCTTGACATATCATATTTCATACATTAGATTCAAGTGGGTTATGAACTCCCATTTTTATCCCAAATACGGTTTGCAGAATCACATTGATTACACATGCACATTTTTATAATGCCCTATTAGTAACTGTTGTATTCTGCTAACTTTTCTATTTTCTACTATCGCCCCTCCCCTCCCATCTTCTCAATCTACCCCATCTACTGTAATACATTTATCTCCTTGTGTATTTTCCCTTTCCCCTCACAACCTCTTATATGTAATTTTGTGTAACAATGAGGGTCTCCCTCAATTACCATGCAATTTCCTTTATCTCTCTCTTTCCACCCCCCACGTCATGTTTCTGTTTAATGTTAATCTTTTCTTCCTGCTCTTCCTCCCTGCTCTGTTGTTAGTTGCTCTCATGATATCAAAGAAGACATTTGGTATTTGTTTTTTAGGGTTTGGCTAGCTTCACTAAGCATAATCTGCTCTAGTGCCATCCATTTCCCTGCAAATTCAATGATTTTGTCATTTTTTTATGCTGTGTAATACTCAATGGTGTATAAATGCCACATTTTTTTATTTTTTATTTTTTATTTTTTTTATTTTTTTCATCTTTCATACATTTGATTCATGTGAGTTATGCTTTTCCCTTTTTACCCCAAATACAAATTGCAGAATCACATCAGTAATACATTCACAATGTTTACATAATGCCATATTAGTGACTGTTGTATTCTGCTGCCTTTCCTAACCCCTACTATCCCCCCTCCTCTCCCCTCCCATCTTCCTCCTCTACCTCATCTGTTGTTGTTCCATTCTCTCCTCCCCCCTTTCCCCTCACAACCTCATATATGTGATTTTGTATAACGATGTGGTTTTCCTTCCATTTCCAGGCAATTTCCCTTCCCTCTCCCTTTCCCTCCCTTCATTCATCTCAGTTTAATGTTTATCTTTTCCTCATGCTCTTTCCCCCTGTTCAGTTCTTAGTTGCTCTCTTTAAATCAAAGAAGACATTTGGCATTTGTTTTTTAAGGATTGGCTAGCTTCACTTAGCATAATCTGCTCTAATGCCATCCATTTCCCTGCAAATTCCATGATTTTGTCATTTTTTAGTGCTGCATAATACTCCATTGTGTATAGATGCCACATTTTTTTTTATCCATTCATCTATTGAAAGGCATCTAGGTTGGTTCCACAGTCTAGCTATTGTGAATTGTGCTGCTATGATCATTGATGTGGCAGTATCCCTATAGTATGCTCTTTTAAGGTCCTCAGGGAATAGTCCAAGGAGGGCGATAGCTGGGTCCAATGGCGGTTCCATTCCCAGATTTCCCAGGAATCTCCATACTGCTTTCCATACTGGCTGCACCAATTTGTAATCCCACCAGCAATGTACAAGTGTACCCTTTTCCCCACAACCTTGCCAGCACTTATTGTTGTTTGACTTTCTAATGGCTGCCAGTCTTACTGGAGTGAGATGGTATCTTAGGGTGGTTTTGATTTGCATTTCTCTGACTGCTAGAGATGGTGAGCATTTTTTCATGTACTTATTGATTGATTGTATGTCCTCTACTGAGAAGTGTCTGTTCAGGTCCTTGGCTCATTTGTTGATTGGGTTATTTGTTATCTTATTGTTTAATTTTTTGAGTTCTTTGTATATTCTGGAAATTAGGGCTCTATCTGAAGTGTGGGGAGTAAAGATTTGTTCCCAGGATGTAGGCTCCCTATTTACTTCTCTTATTGTTTCTCTTGGTGAGAAAAAACTTTTTAGTTTAAGTAAGTCCCATTTGTTTATTCTTGTTATTAACTCTTGGGCTATGGGCGTCCTATTAAAGAATGTGGAGCCTGACCCCACAATATGTAGATCAGAGCCAACTTTTTCTTCTATCAGGTTCAGGGTCTCTGATTTGATATCACGCTCCTTGATCCATTTTGAGTTAACTTTTGTGCATGGCGAGAGAAAGGGATTCAGTTTTATTTTGTTACATATGGATTTCCAATTTTCCCAGCACCATTTGTTGAAGATGCTATCCTTCCTCTATTGCATGTTTTTAGCCCCTTTATCAAATATAAGAAAGTTGTAATTTTGTGGATCGGTTTCTGTGTCCTCTATTCTGTACCATTGATCCACCTGCCTGTTTTGGTATCAGTACCACGCTGTTTTTGTTGCTATTGCTCTGTAGTAAAGTTTGAACTCTGGTATCGCTATACCTCCAGATTCACACTTCCTGCTTAGAATTGTTTTTGCTATTCTGGGTCTTTTGTTATTCCATATGAATTTCATGATTGCTTTATCTATTTCTACAAGAAATGCCATTGGAATTTTTATTGGCATCGCATTAAACCTGTAGAGAACTTTGGGAAATATCGCCCTTTTGATAATGTTAGTTCTCCCTATCCATGAACAGGGTACATTTTTCCATCTTCTAAGATCTTCTTCTATCTCTCTCTTTAGGGTTCTATAGTTTTCATTGTATAAATCTTTCACCTCTTTTGTTAGGTTGATTCCCAACTAGGGAAAACAGGAACTTACCTCAACTTTGTAAAAGCTATATATGCTAAGACTCAGGCTAACATCATTGTAAATGGAGAAAAACTGAAGACATTCCCTCTAAAATCTGGAACTAGACAGGGATGCCCTCTCTCACCACTTCTATTCAATTTAGTTCTTGAAATACTAGCCAGAGCAATCAGACAGACAAAAGAAATTAAAGGCATAAAAATAGGAAAAGAAAAACTTAAATAATCGCTATTTGCGGATGACATGATAATATACTTAACAGACCCAAAAGAGTCTACAAAGAAACTGCTAGAGTTAATAAACGAATTCAGCAAAGTGGCAGGATATAAAATCAACATGCATAAATCAAACGCATTCCTGTATATCAGCAACAAAACTTCTGAAATAGAAATGAGGAAAACCATTCCATTCACAATAGCCACATTTTTTTATCCATTCATCTACTGAAGGGCTTCTGGGTTGGTTCCACAGTCTAGCAATTGTGAATTGTGCTGCTATGAACATCGATGTGGCAGTGTCCCTGTAATACGCTCTTTTAAGGTCTTCAGGGAATAGTCCGAGAAGGGCAATAGCTGGGTCAAATGGTGGTTCCATTCCCAGCTTTACCAGGAATCTCAATACTACTTTCCAAATTGGCCGCATCAGTTTGCAGTCCCACCATCAATGTACAAGAGTACCCTTTTCCCCACAGCCTCACCAGCACTTGTTTTTGTTTGACTTCATAATGGCTGCCAATCTTACTGGAGTAGGATGGTATCTTAGGGTGGTTTTAATTTGCATTTCTCTGAATGCTAGAGATGGTGAGCATTTTTTCATATACTTACTGATTGATTGTATGTCATCCTCTGAGAAGTTTCTGTTCAGGTCCTTGGCCCATTTTTTGATTGGGTTATTTGTCATCTTATTGTCTAATTTTTTGAGTTCTTGGTGTACTCTGGATATTAGGGCTCTATCTGAAATGTGAGGAGTAAAAATTTGTTCCCATGATTTAGGCTCCCTATTTACCTCTCTCATTTTTTATCCTGCTGAGAAAAAACTTTTTAGTTTAAGTAAGTCCCATTTGATGATTCTTGTTATTCTCTCTTCTGCCATGGGTGTCCTGTTAAGGAATTTGGAGCCCGACCCCACATTATGTAGATCAGAGCCAAGGTTTTCTTCTATCAGATGCAGAGTCTCTTATTTGATATCTAGCTGCTTGATCCACTTTGAGTTAACTTTTGTGCATGGCGAGAGGAGGGGATTCAGTTTCATTTTTTTGCATATGGATTTCCATTTTTCCCAACACCATTTTTTGAAGATGCTATATTTCCTCCATTGCATGCTTTTAGGTCCTTTATCATATAACATAGTTATATGATAAAAGACTTTGTAGCTTTGTGGATTAGTCTTTGTGTCCTCTATTCTGTACCATTTTTCCCCCGCATGTTTTGGTACCACGGCCATGCTGTTTTTGTTACTATTGCTCTGTAGTTTAGTTTAAAGTCTGGTATCGCTATACAGCCTGATTCACACTTCCTGCTAGAATTGCTTTTGCTATTCTGGGTCTTATATTTTTTCATATGAACTCCATGATTGCTTTATCTATTTCTACAAGAAATGCCTTTGGGATTTTGATTGGCATTGCATTAAACCTATAAAAAACTTTTGGTAATTTCGCCATTTTGATGATGTTAGTTCTGCCTATTCATGAACAGGGTATATTTTTCCATCTTCTAAGATCTTCTTCTACTTCTCTTTTTAGGGTCCTGTAGTTTTCATTGTATAAGTCTTTCACCTTTTTTGTTAGGTTGACTTTCAAGTATTTTATTTTTTTTGAGGATATTGTGAATGGAGTGTTTTTCCTCATTTCCGTTTCAGAAGTTTTGTCACTAATATACAGAAATGCCTTTGATTTCTGTGTTTTGATTGTATATCCTGCCACTTTGCTGAATTCATTTATTAGTTTTAGTTGTTTTTTTTTTTTGTAGACCCTTTTGGGTCTTCTATGTATAGAATCATGTCCCCAGCAAATAGTGAAAATTTACTTTCTTATTTTCCTATTTTTATGCCTTTGATTTCTTTCGTCTGTCTAATTGCTCTGGCCAGTGTTTCGAGAACTATATAGAATAGAAGTGGTGATAGAGGGCATCCCTGTCTTGGTCCAGATTTTAGAGGGAATGCCTTTAATTTTTCTCCATTCAGAATGATGCTAGCCTGAGGCTTAGCATAGATAGCTTTTACAATGTTGAGGTAAGTTCCTGTTATCCCTAGTTTTTCTAATGTTTTGAACATAAAGGGATGCTCTTCTTTGTCGAATGATTTTTCTGCATCTATCGAGATGATCATATGGTTCTTATCTTTAAGTCCATTGATGTTGTGAATAACATTTATTGATTTCCGTATATTGAACCGTCCTTGCATCGCAGGGATGAATCCTACCTTATCATGGTGCACAATTTTTTTGATGTGCCTTTGTATTCGATTCGCCAGAATTTAATTGAGGATTTTTGCATCTTGGTTGGTCAGATATATTGGTCTGCAGTTCTCTTTCTTTGAGGTGTCTTTTTCTGGATTTGGAATTAGGGTGATGTTGTCCTCATAGAATGAATTTGGCATAGCTCCCTCTGTTTCTATTTCCTGAAATAACTTGAAAAGTATTGGTATTAATTCTTCTTTAAATGTTTTGTAAAACTCCGCTTTATTGCCATCCGTTCCTGGGCTTTTCTTGGTTGGTAGTCTTTTGATTGCTTCTTCTATTCCATCCATTGATATTGGTCGGTTTAAATTGTGTGTATCCTCCTGACTCAGTCCGGGCAAATCATATGACTTAAGAAATTTACCGATGTCTTCACTATTTTCTATTTTATTGGAATATAGGTTCTCAAAATAATTTCTAATTGTCTTCTGTATTTCTGAAGCATCTGTTGTGATATTGCCTTTTTCATCCCATATGTTAGTAATTTGAGTTCTCTCTTTTCTTCTCGTCTTTAGCATGGCTAAGGGTCTGTTGATTTTATTTATTTTTTCGAAGAACCAACTTTTAGTTTTGTTAATTTTTTCAATAGTTTCTTTTGTTTCAATTTCGTTGATTTCTTCTCTGATTTTAATTATTTCTTGCAATCCGCTACATTTGCTATTGTTTTGCTCTTCCTTTTCTAGGGCTTTGAGATGAAGTGTGAGCTCATTTATTTGTTGGTTTTTCCTTTTTTTCAGGAATGACCTCCAGGTGATGAATTTCCCTCTTAAAACTGCTTTCATTGTGTCCCATAGATTCCAATATGTTGTGTCTGTAATTTCATTTATCTCTAAGAATTTTTTGATTTCCTCTTTTATGTCTTCTATAACCAATTGATCATTCTCTAACATATTGTTCATTTTCCATGTGATGTAGAATTTTCCCTTCCTTCTTTTATCATTGATTTCCAGTTTCATTCCATTATGATCAGATAAAATGCATGGTATTATCTTTACACCTTTATATTTACTGAGGGTTGCCCTATGGCATAATATATGGTCTATTTTTGAGAAGGATCCATGTGCTGCTGAGAAAAAAGTACATCCACTTGATGATGGTTGACATATTCTATATATGTCAGTTACATCTTGGTTATTGATTGTGATATTGAGTTTTATACTTTCTTTATTCAACTTTTGTTTGGAGGATCTTTCAAATGGTGAGAGATGTGTGTTGAAGTCACCCAAAATTATTGTGTTGTGGTCTATTTGTTTCTTGAATTTGAGGAGAATTTGTTTTATGAACATTGTAGCACCATTATTTGGTGTGTAAATATTGATAATTGTTATGTCTTGTTGTTGAATGGTTCCTTTTAACAGTATATAATGTCCTTCCTTATCCCTTTTGATTAACTTAGTCTTGAAGTAGATTTTATTCAATATGAGGATGTCCACCCCTGCTTGCTTACGAGGATCGTGTTCATGGTGTATTTTTTCCCAACCTTTCACCTTCATCCTGTGTGTCTTTTCATTTCAGATGTGTCTCCTGAATGCAACATATTGTTGGATTTGTTTATTTAATCCAAGTTACCAGCCTATGTCGCTTTATTGGAGAGTTTAAGCCATTAACATTTAGAGTTACTATTGATGTATGGTTTGTACTGCCAGCCATGTTTGATTACTTATTTTTTTTTTTAATTTAGTTTGTTTCTCCATGATTAGCTTTCACCCAGCCTCTGTCATTACCAAGGTACTTCTCACTGATGGTTTTGGTTGTTGATTTTCATTTCTCCCTTGTGTAGTGTTTTGCTCAAGGCGCTTTGCAATGCTGGTTTTCTGGCTGCAAATTCTTTTAGCTTTTGTTTATCATGAAAGATTTTTATTTCGTGGTTGGACCTGAAGCTTAATTTTGCTGGATACAGAATTCTTGGTTGGCATCCATTGTCTTTCAGTGTTTGAAATATGTTTTTCCAGGATCTTCTCGCTTTCAGTGTCTGTGATGAAATATCCGTTGTTAACCTTATTGGTTTACCACTGAATGTAATCTGCCTCCATTCTCTTGTAGCTTTTATTATTTTCTCTTTGTTCTGTATATTGGATATCTTTATAACAATGTGTCTTGGCATTGGTCTACTGTGATTTTGTGTGCTTGGTGTCCTGTATGCATCTGTAATTTGTATATCTGTTTCCTCTTTTATTTCTGGAAAGTTTTCTGTAATTATTTCATTCAGCAGGTTTCTCATTCCCTTGGTTTGAATCTCTGTACCTTCCTCTTTCCCGATGACTCGTAAGTTTTTTTTTTTTTTTTTATGTTATCCCATATCTCTTGAATGTTTTTCTCGTGATTTTTTACCAGCCTTTTTGAGTTGGCTAGACTCGTTTCAAGATGATATATTTTGTCTTCATTATCTGACGTTCTGGCTTCTACTTGCTCCACTCTGTTAGTGATACTCTCAATTGAGTTCTTAATTTGGTTTAACATTTCCTTCATTTCTAGAATTATTGTTTGATTTTTTTATTATCTCAATCTCCTGATAAAGATGCTTAACTTCTTCTTTTATCTGTTTATGTAATTCATTTTCAATGTTTTCTTTGACTGTTTGGATTTTCTGTCGCATATCCTCTTTAAGGATCCATTCCATCTGTCTAAGGTATTCCTTGAGTTCTTTATATGACCATTTTTCTGATGACTCTAGGTCCTCCTGAATATTTAGGGTGTCCTTCATTGTTTGCACTCCTTTTCTTTCTTGCTTGGTTATGCTGCTCAAGTTACTTCTTTGTCTGTTTGACTGCTGAATATATTGGTCTGTAGTTCTCTTTCTTTGAGGTGTCTTATAAATTTATATGATGCTTGGGAGGAAAGATTTTAGAAGGCAAGGGAAGAAGTCACTAAAGAGAATGAGAGTAGGCAGGTAGAATTCAAGGAAGAGGAAAAAAGAAAATGGAACAGAAATGAAAAGACAATAGAAAAAATAGAAAATAAAGAAAGAAAATGATATTTTTTTTAAAAATGACAATGATAATATAAAATTAAAATTAAAATTTTAAAAAATAATAATAACAAAATAAAAAATTAAAAAAATTAAAAACATTTTTAAAAAGTTAAAGAACAGCAACAAAAAATTAAAATGGAAGAAAACAAACACAAAACACAAACAAAACACAAACAAAACAAAAAAAACAAATAAAAATAATAATATTAATAATAAATGCAGTCATAGATTGCAATAAACTTCTTTTCCAGTAGGTGGAGCTGTGCCTACTGGGCCAAGCTTCTCCTCTCAACAGGTGGGAACCAATCACTGTGCAGCAGCTCTTCCTCCCAGACTGGGTGGTTGTCAAATCCTGAGTGCCTAGGGCCTTCTCTTGTGTTTCCTCAAGCCAGGCCATGCTCACCTATGACACTCACCACAATACTGGCTACATGCCAGGTCTGCTGCTCCTAGGAGCCCTGTTTTCATGAACGCCTGGGCACACTCTCCGTGTTTGTCTCCCTCAGACCCTAAGTTTGTAGAGCTTGGGCATGAGAACCCACAGCGAATTTGCATGCCCTCCGGAAGCCAAACCCCGGAAGCTGGAACAAGAGACCTCAGTTGTCAGCACTGGTTGGAGTGGTGGCCTGGAGGACTGAGCCACGAGTCCCATGCCACTCCTAATTCCCTCGGTCTGGCTATCACGCTCAAGGGACAGCTTGGAGTGGCCCTTAAGTTTTCCCCACAAGTTCGCAAATTTATAGAAATTTGTTTCACTTTCAATCACTTCTTGCTTCAGGACACATGTATTTTTCCATGTTTCTTGACAGGTATTTTCATGAGACTTCTTTCCAAACATATTATTTTCAATTTCCATAATCATTTTTGAAGCAAAACTCACATAAACTTCATGATAAATTATAACTCTGATATTACCATTAGATGTATAACTTGTTGGAATTAATGATTGCATACCAATACAGGATTTCTTATATATATTCAGATAAGAATTCAATACATTATTTAAAGTGGAACGAGTTATATTATTTATTCACAGTATGGTCTATTCATGCATTATCTCTATATTCATAGATGCAGTGTACACTTCTTTGTACCTCCAATAATAATTTATACATCTTCAAAATATGGCTCCTTGAAATGGTGGAAGAAATACTCATGTCACCTGATCTACTTATACATTTAATCACAGAAATATTCGGAATATAAAATGTAAAGGTCACACTTATGTTTGTACCAAAGCCTAAATGGAAACTAAACATGGATTACTAAAAACATTCATGTTCAGTTTGCCTAATGCTCTCAAATGTCAATACTATGGTGACTACATATTTGTTTCTTCTTAGATTATATATTCAAACTCAACCCTACTGAAAATGTCTAATCCTATTCCTCACTTTATACATTGCCTGATTTAAAAATGGTTCTATTGCTATCTGTTTTCTACATATTTTCCCCAGTTCGTCATTGTGACTGACTCTTCACATGTGCTGACATTTACATTCACACTCTAATCGATAACCTATTGCTAATAAACTTTTGTTCCTATTCCTATAATCACTCTTCTTTGTAAACCTACCGACTATCTTCCTAATCCTACCAACTATCCTTTTTTGACTTGATGTTCTCTTCTACATTCAATCATGCGAGGTACAAGGTCTTATGCCATTGTATATTGATTTATCTGAGACCTCTTTGCAGAATGTAATTCAATCCTAAGTATCACAATCAAGGGTCCAATGCCCTTCTGGGCTTCAAATGTTACCCAGATTTATGGTTTCAAACTTACATTTCACATATATATTCTTGTAAATATCGCAGCTTCAAATACCATTTTTCATTCTGCAGAATGATTCCTAAACCAAATCCAACATGTTATTGACCCTAAACATACACTGTTCCCTCAATCTAACTTTACAGAAGAACAGGGACAGAGTTGGTCTTACAATACAGGAATGTAGGGGATCTTCCACCTGCTGAGAACCTCAAAGGTCCATGCAGACATGATGCCTGGAAAAGAGGTAGGCAGCTTGAAGGACCTGAGAGAGCAAAAGTCATCTTCCAAGGCAAACAACCTTGTCAGGATGAAGGGGTGTGTCTGAATCAGCCACTTTCTTCTTAATGTAGAGAAGATGGACCAAACCAGGCCTGTGTGGAGAGCTGTTCCCGGCTACCTATGGTTGATATACCATTCTACCTTGTGACAGTGTCACAGGAAGTAGGGGCAGCCTCCATCTCATGGGACCTTTGGAAGCAACTCTTAGGACAATGTGTTTGCCAAGGCATTGACCTCATTCAGTTCCAGAAGGAAGTGGCCTCCCTTACTTCTTTGTTGATGGAACTCTCTGAACTTGGGATCCAGGAAGCCAGGCACCCAGAGCCAGTCCCAGTCCCAGTCTTAGTGGGCTCACTTGTCTAGTTTTACCAATGACAGATTCTGTCTTTCTTGGTACCTACTGATGTGAGGATGGCCAAATGCCTGGAGAGCTATGAAGACGGGCCTTTCCTTAGTAAGTAGGTAGTGGCTCACCGCTGGCTCCTAACAACTTCACAGAGTTGGCCAAGGAGACCAGATCTGACACAGTACAGGCCATTTTGGGGGAACATAGTATGGCCCACCAGTCAGAGGACACTCGGGATAGTCACAGACCTACTTGGGAAAAGGAGGTGCCTTTGTCAATGTGGGTGTGTTTGTTGTTTTGTCTCATTTTCTGAGAATAGGTAGGAAACGTGGTATGTCTCGTTTGCAGTGGACTGTTTCGAGATAGTCGTTTGACAAGGCGCATATTTCTATGTCTGTGTATACCGCTGTGTCCATGGTTGTAGACATTAGAAGAGAGAATGCATCAATGTATGTGTCCTGTCTAGTAGAAAGCTGCCAAGAATTCATCCTTCCCAATTTATGACTGGACTGCAGGTTGCCTTATCAATGGGCAACACCTACTATCTTCCTAAGTTCCAGATTTCTTTCTGAATTCTCGCCAATCTGCAGAATAGTCTCATGGTTTTGTGTCCATGATAGGTACCACCCCAAGCTCTGTCACATGGCCATGTACTGAATAGCTGAATGTAATGGCGAGCATCTTAGAAAACTCAGATATCAGTGTGACCAGGTAAGTCTCGGTGGAGAAACCATCCTTTGTGCCTTTTGCTTACCTATTTTTCTGTTTCACTGAATGACAGGAAGCTCTTTGCCTCAGGCCACCCCTTTGTGAAGCATGAAGAATTCAGTTTTCATATGGAAATGAATGGGCATCACCTGTGCCTCTTTGCTTAATTGCTTTGAAAGGGATGTGTCTGAATCAGCCTCTTGGCCCTGTGTGAGGCTGTGGCTTAGATTCTCAGCACCTGATGGATCTAAAGAAAGATCCCATGTGTGCATCCAAAAAAAAAAAATGGCAAAATTCAGTCATTGTGGATGATGTCTCTCTCCTTCCTCTATTAGGTTGCAGACATCCATCAAGTGAGTATAGGGATCCTTTGGGTCAAATGAGTTCTTTAAAGCCATGCAGAGGTGCTTGGGTTTTCTCATGATTCCAATTCACATAAAGAATGAAACCCCACAGTCAGTAGGCCTCAAATTGGAGAAGCAGAGCAGTTGTAATGGCAGGCCTATTTGATCACTCCTGGTTCACAGGAATGGTGTCCAGGCCACCCTGACTTTAGGCAATTGAGGGCCAAGGGAGCTTATTTTGGACACGCTCTTACACTGCACCCCTCATGGAAATCTCCAGCCAGAGGTTATAATGAGGGTCTATGTGGAAGAAGATGAGGGCCATGTGGGAATGTTTTGGTTTTAATTTTGGTCATCTATGTGGCAGATGGAAGAGATGACTGGGTCCACCTGGGCTTGAACTCTGGTGTAATGCTCCTTAGAGACTGAGTTCTAGAACTGACCTCAGAGAAGTATTGCCATGAATTGTGTTGGGATTTTAGGAGGCCATGCTTTAGAGTCGCACTTGGAAAGTGAGATCTAGGCCAAGGGTGTCTTTCCACAGAGCACTGGGAATCTCAGCCAGGATATCACATGATTTTATTCTTAACAACTGGGAACCCATTGTTGAGAGTCAAAACACACATGGACTTCACATTGTAGACCTCAATGGTCCTGGCTTCATGTGACCTTTTGACCACTCCTTGCCTGTGATTGTTCTCCAGAGCTTTCATTGAAATGAGCTTCCTCAACATTGAATGGTTCCTGAATGAATTGAAACCCACAGTGCCTACAACTTCTTCCTTGAATAATGGCTAGATAAATACCATGAAATTTTTGAAATTCCCATGATCAGGTGGCACTGGAAAACCTTTGGATGTCCTGATGCTGATCATGAGTATACCAGACAGTGACTTGATTGACAGGGTTTCATGAAAATGGTGTAGAACAGAGATGCCAGTTAGTTGTTGCCTGCTGATTATTGGGCCTAGAGCAGTGGTGGGCAGGTGTGTGACAAAACATCTGTGGTGGGGCCTCATGGATATGCCATTGGCTTCCAAATGTCTTGTGACTGATTAGGTTACAGCCAACAAACCCAATAGGTAGAGGCATCTTGTTATATGGAGAGGTTTCAGGGAAATGTTCAGAATCAGGTTGCTATGGTCAATGGGGCAAGCTATGTGGGATAGAAGCCTGGTTATTGCATTCTCCTGCACTCCCTCACCCACCACACGTGACAGAACTCCCTCCAGCAATGTGTCCCAGTTGAACTCCTTTATTTCGTGAAGCAAATACCAAACTCCGAGTGCAGCAGCAAGAAACACCACGAAAAGTGGAGGATGACCCAATGTCTTCCCAGTTAACACAGGGAGACACTTAGTCACAGTGACCACAGATAGCTACAAAGAGAGAAATCAGCACTGCTGCCACATGTTCATTGGAAAATAATAAACCATTTCTTAAAGGTCACATATATGCAGAACCAGCTTTGATGGTATCTCTACAAAGGAACTAAATCTCCTGACAACAACATATATTTCAAGTGCCCAACCTCAGAGGCAGTTTCTCAAGAATTCTTTCGGCCAGCAGAGCTCCATGTTTGAGGAGTGTTTACCTTTTTTTTTACTTTTTTGAACTCTGCTACCACCTCCGAGGTTGTGAACTCCTGAGAATATTCCATTCCAGATATGTATTCACAGATTTTCTAACTCTTCTCCTCTAACTGTGTCTTACTTTGGAAAAAAGTAATGTCAAGGCATTGTTCTGGATGAGAGTGGGAAGATTTTGGGGTAGCACATATTTGCATAGACATTGGATTCATTTTTCAATTTTCCCTTCAAAACACTGAATCTCTGACCCTAACCCATACCCAACTAGACTCTGACTACTAATCCTAATATGATAGAGAAAAATAACAAAAAAAACAGAAAAGAAGTACAAGCAGTTCAGAGGAGGCAAGTTGTATACTTGGACTTGCCTTTTGCATTATATAGGGTAGGAGTTAAAAATCTTGCCAATTTTTTTTGAAATACTTCTCCATGTGTTTTTAAAGTTAACAAATATGTGAATTCCTTTCTCCCTTTCTCTGTAGCCTATTAAGCACATGTATTTTTATATGCACATATAGAATTCTACCTGGTACCACACGTACATTCTTGTGAGGTGGTTGACTTGGCAGATACAAATTGTGAGAAGTGATCACTCCTCGTAAACGCTGTTGGAACTGAAATTTCAAACTATTGGTGAACTTCCTAGTTGAAAAACATTATACATAAATCCATGTTTAGTAAAATGAATATTTTTGAATCTGTGGATGATATATATTTCATGATGAATTTTGACTGGCATATATATTGCTAGATTTTAATCTCTCTCTCTCTCTCTCTCTCTCTCTCTCTCTCTCTCTCTCTCTCTCTAAATATATATATATATATATATATATATATATATATATATATATATATATATACTCTCCAGATTTTTCAAAATATGTAATATATGTGACTTATTATACACTCCCTAAATTCATTCATATTCATGTATGTGGATTTATAATCAACTTTTCACAAGATTATTCTCCAAAATATTCATCCACCTGAAATACATATTTGTTTCCTAGTACTGACAACTAACTTCAGTGATTGGTGTATACAAATCCTAATATTTCTACAGTAACTGACCCAGTTTAACATCAATGCAAGTAGATTCCTATGGGACATGATGTGTATTTTGACGTTCATTGTTATTCAACAGTGGAACATTACTATTTCTTCAGTTTATGCATATCATAGTATATGTATTTCATCCAAAAGTTCAAAAATGTATAGGAATTTGTTTCACTTTCAATCACTTCCTGCTTCTGAACACATGTATTCCTCCAGGTTTCTTTACTGGTCTTTTAATGAGACTTCTTTCCAAACACATTATTTTCGATTTCCATAATCAATTTTGAAGCAAAACTCACACACTCTTCATGAAAAACCTTATCCTAATATTATCATTAGATGTATAACTGGTTGTAATGAATGTCTGTATATAAACATTTAATTTCCTGTATATTTTCAGATATCAATTCAATCCATTATTTATAGTGGAACGAGTTATATGTTTTATTCCGAGAATGTTCTATTCATGCATTATCTGTATATTCATAGAAACAGGGTACACCTCTTTGTACCCCCAATACTAATTTATACGTCTTCAAAATATTGCTCCCAGAAATGGTGGAAGATATACTCATGTCACCTGATCTACATATATATTTTATCACAGTAATATTATGGACACAAAATGCAAAGTTCACACTTATGATTGTACCAAAGCCTAAATGGAAAGTGAGCATGGATTAGGAATAACATCCACGTCCAGGTTGCCTAATGCTCTCAAATGTCAGTCCAATTGGTGACTACATATTTGTTTCTTTCTAAGTTTATATATTCAACCTCAACCCTATTGAAAATGTCTAATCCTATCACTCACATTATACTTTGCCTGATTTCCTTTTGTCTCAATTGATATTTGCTTTCCAACATATTTTCCCCAGTTCATCATTGTGAATGACTCTTCACATGTGCTGACATTTACATTCACTCTCTCCCCGAAACCCTATTGCTAAACATCTTTTGGTCCAAATCTTATACTCACTCTTTTTTCTAAACCTACTGACTATCTTCCTAATCCTAAAGACTATCCCTTTTTGACTGGATGTTCTCTTCGACATTCAATCATCCAAGGTAAAGGTCCTATGTCATTGTATAGCGATTTATCAGAGACATCTTTGCAGAACATAAATCAAAGCTAAGTATCCTACACAAGGGCCCAATACACTTCTGGGCTTCAAAACTTACATATATTTGGATTTTCAAACTTATATTTCATCTATATATTCTTTTAAATATCCCAGGTTTCCAATAACATTATTCATCCCGAAGAATGATTCCTAACCCAAATTGAACCTCTTATTAACCCTAACCATACGCTGTTTCCTCAATACAACTTTACAGAAGAACAGGGACAGAGTTGGTCTTACAATACAGGAATGTTGGGGATCGTCCACCTGCTGAGAACCTCAAGGGTCAATGAAGAAATGATCCTTGGAGAAGTTGTAGGCAGCTATGTAGTACTAAAGAGAGTAAAACTCTTTTTACATGGTAAAGAACCTGAACAGGATGAAAGGATGTGTCAGAATCAGCCTCTCTCTTTTTTTTTAAAGAGACAGTGGAGGGAGAGAGGGAGAGAGAGAGAGAGAGAGAGAGAGAGAGAGAGAGAGAGAGAATGAAGTTTTAAATATTTATTTTTTAGTTTTTCGGCAGGCACAACATCTTTGTTTGTATGTGGTGCTGAGGATCGAACCCAGGCTGCACACATGCCAGGTGAGCGCACTACCTCTTGAGCCACATCCCCAGCCCAGTCTCTCTTCTTAATGTAGAGAAGATGGACCAAAGCAAGCCTGTATGGAGAGAAGTTCCCCAGTGCCTATGGTTGATATACCATTCTAACTTGTGACAGTGTCACAGAAAGTAGGAACAGCCTCCATCTCATGGGACCCTTGGCAGCAACTGTTAGGACAAAGTGGTTGCCAAGGAAGCGACCTCATTCATTTCATGAAGAAAGTAACTTCACCTCACTTACTTGGTGATGGAACTCTCTGAACTTGGGATGCAGGAAGCCAGGCATCCAGAGCCAGTCCCAGTCACAGTCCCAGTGGGATCACTTGTTTGGTTTTACCAAGGGCAGAGAGAGTATTTTTTGGTACCTACTGATGTGAGAATGGCCAAATGCCAGGACAGCTCTGAAGAGGGTCCTTTCATAAGAAAGCAGGTAATCGCTCATCGCTGGCTCCTGACAACTTCACAGATTTGGCCACGGAGACCAGATCTGAGACAAGGCAGGCCAGTTCGGGGTAACAATATGGTCCACAGTCAGAGGAAACTCCGCATAGTCACAGACATATTGGCGGAAGGAAGTGCCTTTTTGGGTGTGGGTGTGAGTTTGTGGTTTTGTCTCATGTTCTGAGAACAGGTAGGAAAGGCGGTTTGTTTGGTTTGGAGTCGACTGTTTCTAAAAAGTCGTTTGACAAGGTGAGTGTTTCTATGTCTGTGTATCTCACTGTGTCTGTGGTTGTAGACATGAGAAAAGAGAATGCATCAATGAAAATGTTCTGTCTAGAAGAAAGCTTTCCAGCATTCATTCTACCGAATTTATGACTGGACTGCAGGTTGCCTTAACAATAGGCAAACCCTACTATCTTCCTAAGTTCCAGTTTTCTTCCTAAATTCTGGCCACTACCCAGAATAGGCTCATGGTTTTGTGTCCACGATATGTAACACCTCCAAGCTCTGTGACATGGCCATGTAATGGATAGCTGAATGGAATGGCGAGCATCTCAGGAAACTCAAATATCAGTGTGACCAGGAAAGTCTTAGTGGAGAAACACTATTTTTGGCCTTCTGCTTACCTATTTTTCTGTTGCCCTGAATGTCAGGAAGGTCCTTGCCTCAGGCCACTCCTTTGTGAAGCCTGAAGAAAACAGTTTTTAAATGGAAATAAATGGGCATCACCTGTGGTGCTTTGCTTAATTGCTTTCGAAAGGGATGTGTCTGAATCAGCTTCTTGGCTCTGGGTCAGGCTATGGATTAGATTCTGAGCACCTGATGGATATAAAGAAAGTTCCCATGTGTGTATCCAAAACCAAAATGGTAAAAATATCAGTCATTGTGGATGAAGTTTCGTGCCTTCCTCTGTTAGGTTCCTGACCTCCATTAAGTGAGAATAGGGATCTTTTGGATCAAATAAGTTCTTTGAACTCCTGCAGAAGTGCTTGGGTTCTCTCATGATGCCAAATCACATAAAGAATCTATACCTGACAGTCAGTAGGCCTCAAATTGGAGAAGCAGAGCAGTATTAATGGCAGGCCTATTTGATCACTCCTGGTTCACAGGAAGGATGTCAAGGCCACCCTGACTTTAGGCAAATGAGGGGCAAGGGTGCTTATTTTGGACAGTGTCTTGGGATGCGCCCCTCATGGAAACCTCCAGCAAGAGTTTATGATGACTGTCTATATGGAAGAATGAGGGTCATGTGGGAATGTTTTGGTTTCAATTGTGGTCATTTGTGTGGTGGTTGGAAGAGATGACTGGGTGCACATGGGCTTGAACTCTGGTGTGATTCCCCTTCGAGACTGAGTTCTGGAACTGACCTCAGAAAGTATTGCCATTAATTGTGTTGGGATTGTAGGAGGCCACACATGAGAGTCACCCTTGAAACCTGAGATTGGGCCCTGGGTGGCTTTCCACAGAGCACTGAGAATCTCAGCCAGGATATCACATAATTTTATTCTGAAAAACTTGGCAGCCATAGTTAAGAGTCAAAACACACATGGACCTCACATTTTAGACCTCAATGGGCCTGTCTTCATGTGACATTTTGACCACTCTTTAGGAAGCCTTGCCTGTGAGAGTTCTCCAGAGCTTTCATTGAAATGAGCTTCCTCACCATTTAATGATTCTTGGATGAATGGAAACCCCAAGGTGCCTCCAACTTCATTCTTGAACAATTGATAGATAAAACCATGAAATTTTTGAAATTCCCAATGACCAGGTGGCACTGGAGAACCATTGGATGTCCTATTGCTGCTCATGAGTGTACCAGACAGTGCCTTGATTTACTGCGTTTCATAAAAATGGTGTAGAACAGAGATGCCAGTACATTGGAGCCTGCTGAGTGGTGGGCCTAGAGCAGTAGTGTGCAGGTGTCTGATAATACATTTGTGGTGTGGCCAAGTGGGTCTGTCATTGGCTTCCAAATGGCTTGTGACTGACTTGGTGCAGCCAGCAGAAAATTATATGAAAAGGCATCTGGTTATATGGAGAGGTTTCAGGGGAATGTTCAGAATTAGGTTGCTATGGTCAAAGGGGAAAGCAATGTGGGATAGAAGCCTGGTTGGTGCACTCACCTGAAGACCCTGACCCACCACACCTTACAGGACTCCCACCAGCACTGTGTCTCATTTAAAATATTTGTATGTTGTGAAGCAAATACAAATCACCCAGTGCAGCAGCAAGAAACACCACGAAAATTGGAGGATGACCAAATGGCTTCAAAATCCACACAGGGAAACACTTAGCCCCCAGTGGCCACAGTTTATCTACAAAGAGAGAATTCATCACTGCTGCCTCATGTTCATTGGAAAATAAGAATCCATATCCTCCAGGTCACATAGATGCAGACCCAGCTTTGATGGTCTCCATACACAGGGAGCTAAAGCTTCTGAAAACAACATATACTTCAAGTGCCCAACCTCAGAGGCAGGT
The DNA here is from genome assembly GCF_048772815.1 of Callospermophilus lateralis. NCBI lineage: Eukaryota > Metazoa > Chordata > Mammalia > Rodentia > Sciuridae > Callospermophilus > Callospermophilus lateralis. Next base: position 907,348 of record NW_027514637.1, read on the forward strand.
TCTCAAGAAGTATTTAGGCCAGCATAGCTCCATGATAGTGGAGTGTTTACAGTGTCCCTTACTTTTGGAAACTCCTCTACCACCTACAAGGTTGTGAACTCCTGAACATTTTCCATTCCAGATATGTATTCACAGATTTTCTAACTCTTCTCCTCTAATTGTGTCTTACTAAGGGTGAAGATAATGTCAAGGCATTGTTCTGGATTAAAGTGGGAATTTTTTGTAGCACATATTTGCATACACATTGGATTCATTTTTCTATTTTCCATTTGAAATACTGAATATCTGACACTAACCCATACCCTACTAGACTCTTACTACTAATCCTAATATGATGGAGTAAAATAACCCAAACAGAATAGAAATAAAAGCATTTCAGAGGAGGCATGGTGCATAGTTAGACTTGGCTTTTGCATGATAAAGTGTAGGTGTTATAAATCTATTCAATTTTTAATTGAAATAGTTCCATGGGTTTTTAAAGTTAACAAATATGTGAATTCCTGTCTCCCTTTCTCTGTAGCCTATTCAGCACATATATTTTTATATACAAATATAGAATTCTACCTGGTACCACACGTAAACTCTTGTGAGGTGGCTGACTTGGCAGATAGATATTGTGAGAAGAGATCACTCCTCCTAAACACGGTTGGAACTGAAATTTCAAACTATGGGTGAACTTCCTAGTTGAACAACATTATACATAAATCCATGTTCAGTAAAATGAATATTTTTGGATCTGTGGATGACATGTATTTCATGGTGAATTTCGATTGGCATATGTATTGCTAATTTTTAATGTGTGTGTGTGTGTGTGTGTGTGTGTGTGTTTGTGTGTGTGTATGTATATATACACACACTCTAAATTTTTCTAAAATATAAAATATATGTGACTTATTATACACTCCCTAAATTCATTCATATTCATGTAGGTGGATTTATAGCTAACATTTCACAAGATTATTCACGGAAATATTCATCCACCTGAAATACATATTTTTTTCCTAGAAATGAAAACTAACTTCAGTGAATGGTGGATACAAATCCTAATATTTCTACAATAATTGATCCAGTTTCTCATCAATGCAAGTAGATTCCTATGGGACATAATGTGTATTTTGATGTTCATTCTTATTCACCACTGGTACGTTACAATTTCTTCAGTTTATGCACATTATAGGATATATATTTCATCCATACGTTAGCAAAATTATAAGCATTTGTTTCACTGTCAATCATTTTATGCTTTAGAACACATGTAATCCTCCATGTTTCTTGACTGGTTTTTTCATGAGACTTCATTCCAAATATATTATTTTCGATTTCCATAATCATATTTGAAGCAAAACTCACACACCCTTCATGATAAACAATAACCCTAATATTACTATTAGATGTATAACTGGTTGGAATGAATGATTGTATATCAATATAAGATTTCTTATATATTTTCAGATATCAAATCAATCCATTAATTAAAGTGGAACCAGTTATATTATTTATTCAAACTATTGTCTATTCATGCATTGTCTCTATATTCATAGAAACAGGGTACACCTCTTTGTAAACCCAATACTAATTTATACGTCTTCAAAATATTTCTCCCAGAAAAAGTGGAAGAAATACTCATGTCATCTGATCTACATATACATTTTATCACAGTAATATTCTGGACACAAAAAGAAAAGGTCACACTTATGTTTGCACCAAAGCCTAAATGTAAAATGAACATAGGTTTCTAATACCATCCATGTCAAGTTTGCCTTATGCTCTCAAAAGTCAATCCTATTTGTGACAACATATTTGTTTCTTCCTAAGATTATGTATTCAAACTCAACCCTGCTGAAAATATCTAATCCTATCTCTCACTTTATACTTTTTCTGATTTCATAATGTCTCTATTTATATCAGCTTTCCTACATACTTTCCCCAGTTCATCATTGTGACTGACTCTTCAATTGTGCTGACATTTACATTCACACTCTAATCGAAACCCCATTGCTAAGGAACTTTTGTTCCAAATCCAATACTCACTCTTCTTCCTAAACCTACTGACTATCTTCCTTATCCTACCCATTATCCCTGTTTGACTGGATGTTCTCTTATGCATTCAATAATCCAAGGTACAGGGTCTTATACCATTGTATATCGATCTATCTCAGACATCTGAGCAGAACATATTTCAACGCTAAGTATCACAATCAAGGGCCCATTCCCATTCTGCGCTTCAAATCTTACTTAGATTTCTGTTTTCATACATATATTTCACCTAAATATACTTATAAATGTCGCAGGTTCCCAATACCATTATTCATCCAGCAGAATGATTCCTAATCCAAATAGAACATATTATTAACCCTAATCATACACTGTTCCCTCAATCTAACTTTACAGAAGAGCAGGGACAGAGTTGTTCTTACAATACAGGATGGTAGGGGATCTTCCACCTCCTGAGAACCTCAAGGTCCTTGCAGATATGATCCCTGACGAAGATGTAGGCAACTATGAAGGACCTGAGAGAGCAAAAGTCAGCTTCCATGGCAAACAACCTGGTCAGGATAAAGGGTTGTTTATGAATCAGCCTCTCTCTTAATGCAGAGAAGATGGACGAAACCAGGTTGGTGTGGAGAGCTGTTCCTGGGTGCCAATGGTTGATATACCATTCTACCTTGTGAAAGTGTCACAGGAAGTAGGGGCAGCATCCAACGCATGGTAGTCTTGGAAGCAACTGTTAGGACATAGGGTTACCAAGGCAGTAATCTGATTCAGTTCCTTAAGGAAGTGACCTCACCTAACTTCTTTGTTGATGGAACTCTCTGAACTTGGTATCCAAGAAGCCAAGCACCAAGAGGCAGTCCCAGTCCCAGTGGTCTCACTTGTTTGGATTTACCAAGGACAGAGTCAGTCATTCTTGGTACCTACTGATGTGAGGACGGCCAAAAGCCAGGAAAGCTCTGAAGAGGGGCTTTTTTTTAGAATGCAGGTAGTGGCTCACTGCTGGCTGCTGACAACTTCACAGAGTTGGCCAAGGAGACCAGATCTGAGACAGGACAGGCCATTTCATTGGAACATAGTATGGCCCACCAGTCAGAGGACACTCCAGATAGTCACAGACCTACTTGGGGAAAGGAGGTGTCTTTGTGGGTGTGGGTGTGGGTTTGTGGTTTTTGTCTCATATTCTGAGAATAGGCAGGAATGGCGGTTTGTTTGATTTGGAGGGAACTGTTTCTAGTAAGTCATTTGACAAGGCGAGTGTTTCTATGTCTGTGTATACCACTGTGTCCCTGGTTGTAGACATTAGAAAAGAAAATGCATCAATGGGTGAGTCCTGTCTAGTAGAAAGCTTCCCGCCTTTCATCCTGCCCAATTTATGAATGGACTGCGGCTTGACTTATCAATGGGGAACACCTGCTAACTTCTAGAGTTCCTGTTTTCTGCCTGAATTGTGGGCACTCTCCAGAATAGGCTCATGGTTTTGTGTCCAAGATATGTACCACCTCAAATCTCTGTGACATGGCCATGTACTGGATAGCTGAAGGGAATGGCGAGCCTCTCAGAAAACTCAGATATCAGTGTGACCAGGAATGTCTCAGTGGAGAAACCCTGCTTTGGACATTTTGCTTACCTATTCTTCTGTTGCCCTGAATGTCAGGAAGGTCTTTGCCTCTGGCCACCCCTTTGTGAAGCCTGAAGAAAACAGTTTTCAAATAGAAATGTATGGGCATCACCTGTGGCTATTTGCTTAATTGCTTTGGAAAGGGATGTGTCTGAATCAGCCTCTTGGCCCTGTGTGAGGCTGTGGCTTAAATTCTCAGAATCTGATGGATCTAAAGAAAGATCCCACGTGTGCATACAAAACCAAAATTGCCAAAAGAGCAGTCATAGTGGATGAAGTCTCTTGCCTTCCTCTGTAAGGTTCCTGACCTCCATCCTTGAGAATAGGGATCCTTTGGGTCAAATGAGTTCTACACACCCCTGCAGAAGCTTGACCATAGGTGCTTGGGTTTTCTCATGACTCCAATTAACATAAAGAATCTCAACCCCATAGTCATTAGGCCTCAAAATGAAGAATCAGAGCAGTATTAACGGCAGGCCTCTTTGATCACTCCTGGTTTACAGAAAGGGTGTCCCGGCCACACTGACTTTAGGCAAATGGGGGCAAGGGACCTTATTTTCGATACTGTCTTGTGCTGCGCCCCTCATGGAAACCTATAGCCTGAGGTTATGATGAGTGTCTTTATGGAAGAAGATGAGGCCATGTGGGAGTATTTTGGTTTTAATTGTGGTCATTTTTGTGGCGATTGGAAGAGATGACTATGTCCACCTGGGCTTGAACACTGGTGTGATTCCACTTAGAGACTGAGTTCTGGAACTGACGTCCAAGAAGTATTGCCATGTATTGTTTTGGGGATTTTAGCAGGCCATGCATGAGAGTCACCCTTGGAAACTGAGATCTAGGCCCAGGGAGGCTTTCAGAAGAGCACTGGAAATCTCAGGAAGGATATCACATAATGTTATTCTTAAAGACATGGCAGCCATCGTTGCAAGTCAAAACACATATGGACCTCAAATTGTAGACCTCAAACGCCTGGCTTAATGTGACTTTTTAGCGTGTCTTTGGGAAGCCTTGCCTGTTAGAATTCTCCAGAGCTTTCATTGAAATGAGCTTCTTCTCCATTTAATGGTTCCTGAATGAATTGAAACCCACAGTGCCTCCAACTTCATCCTTGAAAAATGGCTATATAAATACCATTAAAGTTTGGAAATTCCCATCACCTGGTGGCACTGGAGGACCTTTGGATGTCCTATTGCTGATCATGAGTGTACCAGACAGTGTCTTGTTTGACTGGGTTTCATGAAAATGGTGTAGAACAGAGATGCCAGTAACTTGAAGCCTGATGAGTAGTCGGCCTAGAGCAGTGGTGTGCAGGTGTGTGTTAAAACATCTGTGGTGTGGTGATGTGGATATGATATTGGCTTCCAAATGCTTTGTGACTGATATGGTGCAGCCCCCATACCCTTGTATGTAAAGGCATCTTGTTATATGGAGAGGTTGCAGGGCAATGTTTAGAATCAGATTGCTATGGTGAAGGGGGCAAGTTATGTGGGATATAAGTCTGGTTGGTGCATTCTCCTGCAGACCCTTGCCCACCACACATGACAGAACTCCCTCCAGCACTGTGTCCCAGTTGAACTTTTCGTATTTTGTGAAGCAAATACCAAACTCCCAGTGCAGCTGCAAGAAACACCACGAAAAGTGGAGGATGACAAAATGGCTTCACAGTCCACACTGGAAGACACTTAGCATCCAGTGACAACAGTTTACCTATAAAGAGAGAATTCAGCCCTGCTGCCTCAGGTACATTGGAAAATAAGAAACTATGTCCTCCAGGTCATATAGATGCAGACCCAGCTTTGATGATCTCACTACAAAGGAAGCTAAAGCTCCTGTCATCAACATATATTTCATGTGCCCAACCTCAGAGGCAGTTTCTCAAGAAGTCTTTAGGCCAGCAGAGCTCCATGTTTGTGGAGTTTTTACCCTGTCCCTTACTTTTGGAAACTCCTCTACAACCTCCAAGGTTGTGAACTCCTGAGCATTTTCCATTCCCGGTGTGTATTCACAGATTTTCAAACTCTTCTCCTCTAATTGTGTCTTACTTGGGGTGAAGAAAATGTCAAGGCATTGTTCTGAATGAGAGTGGGAAGATTTTTGGGTAGCACATATTTGCATACACATTGGATTCATTTTCCAATTTTCCATTCTAAATACTGAATCCCTGACTGTCAGGGGTAGAAGGAATTCTTCTTCAAAGAACAGCCTGACACTTACAAGAAACAGCCCCTAGGAGACATCCTGTCTGGAAGACATCCTGTAGCCATCTGTGTCCCTGAGACATCCTGTGGCCATCTTTCTTCCCGAAACATCCTGAAGTTATCTCACCTTGTGAAGACATCCAGGAACTGCCTATAAGAGGGCTTGCCCAAATCCAGCATATGAATACCCCTGTGTGAACAATAAAATTTTGCAGCTTGATCAGAACTCCTGTGTTGCTGTCATCTCTCGTGTCTCTTGTCCCTTCATTTCTCCCCATCTCGGTTCGCTGCCCACGTTGATGCGTCCTGCCGGCCGGGACATCTGGCGCCCACCGACTGGGGCTCAAGCCTTTGACTAAGGGGGAACCCTGTCCTCCTGGAAGACTTGGTCAAGCGGAGCTCGCGATCGCCTCAGCAGACACCACCGAGAGACAGATACAGGAGGAGGGTCGGGATGATGCACGGTGAGTGACCCACCATGTGACAAGCTGTTTCGTCACATGATTTGTTTTTGTCAGGCCTCAAGGAGTCCTTCAAGACATGGGGGACACGTGTTAAGAAAAAGGACTTAAAATTTTTCTTTTCATAAATAGGAGAATTGTGTCGATGGTTTCCTCTTGAAGGGACCATTGATGGCAAAATGGCTTAAAGTAGGAGACTGTTTAAAAGATTATTATGAACCCTTTGGCCCAGAAAAAAATGCCAGTTCCCACCTTTTCTTACTGGAACTTAATTAATGAAATTCTTAAAAGTTCACCCTTTGACAATGGTACCTTACAACTTGTCAGGATTGGGGAAGAGACTATGCAAAAGACCTCTTGTCCCCTCTCTGCATGCCCATCATTAGTATACACATAGACGCTTCTCAGTCTCCCCAGGACCCTGGGAACCTTCCAGGTCCCCCTCAAAATACGACCCTAATGAATTAGGCTCCAATGATTAAAAACTGCCTTTATCCAGTTTTAAATCCCAGAGACACATTGACCCCTGGGGAGGAGGCTATCTTGGAGAAGGAAGCAGCTCTCTACCATTCAGAAGACCCGCCACCTCTCAGGACCCTGCCACAGCCTATAGGATTTACACATCCACCTCCCTCCTATATCCCTCCTGCCTTTTGTGCTCTGGCCCTTCAGGAGCCAAGTGCCCCCCAGATATTTTTTTCCACTTCCCCTGCCTAACCTCGCTCCCTTGCCAGCGTCCTTCCAACATAAACGGGAACAGATCCAACTTTTAAAAGAATTAAGATCCCTTGACTCTGAGCTCTGTTCATTAGCCTTAGCTACAGAGTCAATGCAAGCCTGCCCACAGCGGTCTAATACAAAGGCGAAGTTGCTCCATTGGCCTGTTCTCACCTTCCCAGTCACCACCAGTCAGATAGATAAGCCTGCCCAGGCTGAGGTCAAAGATTAGACGCGGAACAAGAGGATGAAGTGGGGGAAATGGATCAAGGAGATCAGGGCTCAGAGGATGAGGAGTTCATCCCTAGGCAGAAAGGAACCCAGAATCTACAAAAAATTAAGCCTATGTTGTCTTGAAAAACTTAAAAAGGCTTGTGCTCACTATGGCCCCACTGTGCCTGACACGTTGGCTTTATTAGAAAGCCACAGCGCACAATGGCTTACTCCCAATGATTGGAAATTTTTAGACCAAGCTACCCTCAATGCCGGAGACTTCCTGTTATGGAATGCAGATTTCAAAGAGCACTGTCGGGAAACTGCTCAAAAAATTTTAACTAAGGCCTACTCTGAATCTGGGACTTAAGTTAAGCTAGTGGGCAATGAGCCTTTTGACACTAAAAATAACAGGCACGTTTACCTCCTGGACTCTTGGCGCAGACTCAGATGGCTGGCTTACCTGCTTGGTGACACCTCCCTCAAATGGTCTCGGCTACCAATTCCCGGGCAAAAATTCGACAAATGCCCGATGAGCCTTATAGGTACTTTGTTCCCCAGCTTAATCTAGCTGTGGAATGCTTGCATGGATCAAGCGAATGTGAAAGCACCCTTGTAAAATATCTTGCCTTTGAAAATGCCAACCCAGCATGTCAGGATATTTTTCGACCACATAAGGATAAAGGGAAACTTTCTGACTTTATTAGACTCTGTGCAGGCGTGGGTGCAGCCCATGCCATGGGTCTCGCTTTAGCGGCCGCCTTTACCAAGGCCTTTCACAATCCTGGCTCACGTACTTGCTTTACTTGTAAACAACCTGGCCATTTTGCACGTGAGTGTCCGACAGGCAAACAAATCCTAGGAATGGTGTCTCCTCAAACTGGGGCTTAACCGCCCCCAGCTACCCTTTTCCATAGATGTGGTAAAGGTCATCACTGGGCCAGTGAGTGTAGATCTAAGACAAATGCCCTCTGACAGCCTATTTCTTCCTGCTTCTCCGGAAAATCCCTGCAGGGTCAGCCACTGGCCACAACATCCCCAAGGACAAACACAGGGGCAATAAGGTTTGTTCGCTTCCAAACTCCCAACCTACCTCAAAATCCTTCTCCACAATTGCCTCCCTCCAACTATCCACCCCAGGCAGTGCAGGATTGGACCTCTGTGCCGCCACAGATACAATATTAGACTCAATGCAAGGGCCCCAGATAATAAGCACTAAAATTATGGGTCCCCCTCCATCTATACGTGTGCCCTTATTCTTGGAAGAGCCTCTACTACCATACACGATGTTCAGGTCTTCCCTGGCATTAATGATAATGATTTCATTGGAGAAATAAAAATACTGGCCACTGCTATTAATGGAGTTGCCGCCATCCCAGCAGGAACAAGACTTGCACAATTAATACTCCTTCCCTTGGATTCAGGAGGCATTTCCACCACCCCAAAACTACCTTGGGGGACTACCTCCTTGGGCTCCTCTGATGTGTATTGGGTTCAGCCCATTTCTCACAATAGACCCACCCTTACCTTACTTACTGAAGGAAAGGAATTCCAAGGAGTTCTAGATATTGGAGCTGATTCCACAATTATTTCTCAAAAATACTAGCCATCAGGTTGGCCCCTCACTCCATCCTTGACTGACTTTAAAGGGATAGGAAAATCAAAAAATCCTCTGGTCAGCTCTAGGTCTATTAGCTGGACTGATAAAGAGGGTAGTAAGTCAACTGTCACTCCTTTTGTTGATCCTGACCTCCCTGTTAACATATAGGGCCGAGATATTTTGAGTCATTGGAAGTTATTCTTGCCAGTCCCAATTCCATGGTGACTCATCAAATGCTTCGTATGAATTTTTCTTCCTAGTACAGGCCAGGGGAGACTGAAACAAGCACTGGTGGAGCCCATACAACCCATACAAAAAACAAATACATATGGACTTGTGTTTCGGATTTTTAGTGTCGGTCCCTGACCCTCCTGTACCCCATGCAGATAAAATTATTTGGGAGACTCAGACTCCTGTGTGGGTGGATCAGTGGCCCCTTACCCAAGAAAAATTGGAGGCTACCTCCATGTTAATGCAGGAACAGCTGGCAGCCGGCCATGTAAAGCCCTCAACCTCACCATGGATGACTCCTATTTTTATTATCAAGAAAAAATCAGGCAAGTGGCACCTTTTACAATATTTGTGAGCCATTAATAAAGTTATGCGCCCGATGGGAGCACTACAGCCAGGCATTCCCACACCAGTGGCGATTCCCAAAAACTATTGTAAAATGGTTATTGACTTAAAAGATTGCTTTTTTACCATTCCTTTACATCCTGAGGGTAGACGCTATTTTGCCTTTAGTCTCGCTCGCATTAATTTTCAGGGCCCTATGCAGAGATTTCAATGGAAGGTTCTTCCACAAGGTATGGCCAACAGCCCTAGGCTTTGCCAAAAATACGTTGCTCAAGCAGTAGACCTTGTGAGAGAGCGATGGCCACAAAATTTTTTTACATTATATGGATGATTTGTTAATTGCTGCAACTAATACCCATGACCTTAATAATTGTTACATGGACTTTGACAAAACCCTCACTATCTTGGGACTACAGATAGCTCCGGATAAGGTTCAAACACAGGACACTTATACCTATTTAGGTCTTAAACTTCAAGATAATCAGATACAAATTCCTAAAATACAACTATGTGTGGACCATCTTCACACCCTTAATGATTTTCAAATATTACTGGGGGATATTCAATTTTTAGAAACATATTTAAATTTACCCACTTGTGTACTTTTGCCCCTTAATGATATTTTGAGAGGTGATTCCCACCCCTCCTCCCCTCAAAAGTTTACACTCGAGGCATGACATTCATTCAACCAAGCCACAGAAGCCATTGCCCAACAGTTTCTTACATTGTTACACAAATTTCTTATAACCTTCCTCTGGTTCTGGTTATTTTCCACACTCCTCGTACACCCACAGAAATATTTTGGCAGCGAGATCCACATTTTAAAAATAAAGGCTGCCCCTTGCTTTGGGTCCTTTTACCCACCACATCCTCCAAGGTTATTACCGTTTATCTTGCTCAGGTAGCTTCTATTATTATTAAAGGTCGTTTGCTTTCTCGAAAACATTTTGGCAAAGACCCTGATAATATTTTAATCTCATATTGTAAGGACCAAACCCAATTTTTACTACAGACAGGGATGAATGGTGTATTGCCCTTTCAGGCTTTTTGGGAACAATTCATAACCACCTCCCCAATGACCCCCTTTTAAATTTTGTCCAGTTACATCCATTTATTTTTCCCAAAATTACTCAAAAGGCTCCCATTCCTCAAGCCCTAACTGTCTTTACAGAGGGGTCCAGTAATGTCCGTGCAGTCTTTGTTGTCAATAACAAGCCTACCACCTTTGATACTGTCTATCAGTCAGCACAGTTTGTGGAATTGTTTGCCATAACACAAGTTTTTATAACATTTTTTGATAATCTTGTTAATATTTATACAGACAGTGCCTACATTGCTCATTCTGTGCCCCTGCTGGAGATTTCACCCACCATTAAGGCTTCTTCCAATTCCCCCTTTCTGTTTCACCAGCTTCAGCAGCTAATTCAGGCCAGAAAACATCCATTTTCCTAAGGACACATCATGTCACACTCTGATCTTCCGAGCCCTCTAACACAAGGTAATGCCCAAGCTGATGCAGCAACTCGTTCCATCTTTCCAATTTTTGTTGGCTCCATTCAAAAGGCCATGGAGTTACACAATCTTCACCATATAAATTCCCAGAGCCTTCGATTACTTTGTAAAATTACCAGGCAACAGGCATGAGAAACAGTAAAAGCATGCCCTGGTTGCACTGTCTCCCTCCCCATTCAACACTTGGGAGTTAACCGCCGAGTATTACTGCCCAATCAGGTTTAGCAAATGGATGTTACTCATTTTCCTGAATTTGGAAAAAACAAATATATACACCTTTCTATAGATACCTTCAGCGGCTTTATTTTTGCATCACCACATTCTGGAGAGGCTACCAAAGATGTCCTTTCTCATCTTGTTTCAGCCTTTTCCGTAATGGGTAAACCAATACATATTAAAACAGATAATTGTCCTTCATATACCAGTGCCAAGTTTAAACAGTTTTGTGCTACCTTGCAAATTTGTCATACTACTGGAATTCCATACAACTCTCAGGCCCAAGGCATGTGAAACTTGCCCAGCTTACCTTAAAGACTTGGCAATCCCGCCTTAAGGCTTCCGCCCTTGTATTTACCACTCCCAGGGATCGCCTTAACCATGCATTATTGGCCCTTATTTTTCTTACCCTAGACAGTGAAGGCCATTTGGCCGCAGACAGACACTGGCATCCCTGGTCCAATTCTGTTCGCACACCTGTTATGGGGTGCAATCCCATTACAAATAACTGGAAACGCCCAGATTCTATCCTCAACTGGGGATGAGGCTCAGCTTGTGTTTTGGACCAAGTGCAAGCATCCCCAGGATGGTTACCAGAATGCCTGGTTAAACAGGTTAATGACTTACCTCAACCCAGGGACGAAGGCCATCCCCCTGAGGACAAATTTTCCTCCTTTTCAGATACAGCCAACAATCTGTGCGAGGATCCTGCTTAAGGCACCTCTGCTGAACAGGTTTGAACACGGAGACCTTGGCCCTCCACCTTCCAACATGATGGAGTACCTTTTTTCCCCCACCCTGCGAATGCAAGGGAGGATCTTGGACTGAGGCTCCCACTAGTTGGACCCAGACTTCTGACTGCATGACTAAGGTGGCTTACCTCCGTGCCGAGGTTGACCATAATCTCGGAGGAGTTCATCAGCCTAAATGGGTATGTGTTAACAAGCCAAAGATTATTCCCCCTAGTACAAGTAAAGCTCTCCAAAATTGTTCTGTAACTTGTACGCATACCCAGGCGATGCATGTCTCTTGTTATGTGTCGGCTTCAATTTGTGTTAACAGGGAGAACAATTTTTTGAAGCCTCCCTAAATAAAACTCATGCAGCAGGGGGGACCACTATTCATTATACCCCCGTTCTCTTTGACCAGGGAGGAGATGGCAAATACACCAAGCTACAGTCAGCTGGGTGCCAAGGCACTGTCAGAAAACCTTCCTGCTGGTCCATTAAGGCCCCTACAGGGGTCTCTGATGGTGGAGGACCCACTTATGCTGTCAAGCATTCTCAGATAATAAAACTTTTGAAACCCCAAATCCCTGAGCTCACATATCATTCCTTAATGTAGCCTAAATCCCAGTTCCCAGGTTTAGATACCAATACATTAGATATTTTGGAAACTACATTCTCCTAGCTTAATAATTCGAACCCCACCCTTGTTGGTGATTGCTGGCTCTGCATGACAACAGGGGCAATCATGCCTATGGCAGTTCCTATTAGTTCTATCATGGAAAATGATAATACATGCCAACCCGTATTTCCTTTTAAAGTACAGCCTCTAGACACTTTTACATTATGTCTTTTAGGCGCGATGCAGAATAATACCTATGATATTGATGTTGGACTTACTTCCATTGGAAATTGCTCAACAGTATAAAATTATTTCTCACCCACCGCATCTCTTTGTCCCCCCAATGGCACAGTTTTTATGTGTGGAGGAAACTCGGCCTTTCCAGGCTTCCAGCGAATTGGACTATTGGTTGTGTTCTTGCCTTATAACTCCCTGATATAACTATTGTCCCAGGAGATAAACCTCTACCCATTTGTAGCCTAGACACCTTAGTCAAAAGACATAGGTGGGCAATACAGGACTTACTACTCATTGCCAGCCTTGCAATAACAGCTGCCGTGGGCACAGGTACAGTGGCTTAGGCACGGCTATACACTCTTACCATCGCCTGTCTCAACAATTTATAAATTATGTACAAACTCTATCAGGAACCATTAAAGATTTGCAGGACCAAATAGACTCCCTGGCAGAAGTGTTCCTTCAAAACAGATGAGGCTTAGATTTGCTGACAGCTAACAAGGGAGGTATTTGCTTGGCCTTAGGGGAATGATGATACTTTTATGCCAATAAATCAGGCATAGTACACACTAAAATTAAGCAGATTCAAAAAGATCTAGAAAAGAGACAAAGGGAATTATTTGAAAATCCCCTCTGGACTGGGCATAATGGATTTCTACCCTACCTTCTTCCCCTATTAGGCCCTTTGTTGGGTTTACTTTTAATGGTGTCCATAGTACCCTGCATTATAAACAGGCTGGTACAATTTATTAATTAAAGAACAGATTAATATTTTGGCCTCTAAGACCATACAGGTCCACTACCATCATCTGGAGATGGAAGACAGCACTGCCAACATTCAAAAGAATGTTCTACTCTTCTCACAGGCTTATTAAGTTTACATCCCCACAGATCTCTCTTTCTTACATAAAACTATAAGTAACAGCTCTGACCAACCATTTTCTGCCCTTGCAATAAGGGTTCGTCCTCCATGGGCCCCTCCGCTTGGGGGAGGACACACCCTTGGAATGAGGACGTTAGGCCATAATATCGGAGGGTGCAGGAAGGACTGCAGGAGGATGGATACACGGATCCCAAAACACAAGAATTCTGAGTGGCACGCTCTGGTGCATGGCGGTTGGCATGCTACCCCCTCAAAGACGTCTTCTCCAAAAACATGCCAAAGCCAACACGAAATCTCCTAGTAAAGATGCTCGCTCGGATCAGGAGATATTCCAAGGCATCCTAGAGAAACAGAGCCACTATCACCCCCTAAATATATGGCCTGTAAGGTATGGTCGAATATTTTATATAAGAAAGGAGGAGATGTCAGGGGCTAGAAGAATGTTCTCCTTCAAAGAATAGACTGACACAAGAAACATCCCCCTGGGACAAAACCTGCCTGGGAGACATCCCGCAGCCATCTATTTCCTTTAGACATCTGGCTACCATCTGTCTTCCTGAAACATCCTGAGGTTATCTCACCCTGTGAAGACATCCAGCAACTGCCGATAAGAGAGCTTTCCCATCCGCAGCATATAAATACACTCTGAGAACAATAAAAGTTTGCAGCATGATCAGAACTCCTGTCTTGCTGTCATCTCTCGTGTCTCTTGTCCCTTCATTCCTCCCCAACTAGGATCGATGCCCAAGTTGATATGTCCTGCCAGCCGGGTCACCTGACACTAACCCATACCCTCCTAGACTCTGATTACTAATCCTAATATGATGGAGAAAAATAACCCAAACAGAATAGAAATACAAGCAGTTCAGAGGAGGCATGGTGTATATTTGCAATTGCCTTTTGCATGACATAGGGTAGGTGTTATAAATCTAGTAAATTTTTAATTGAAATAGTTCTCCATATGTTTTTAAAGTCAACAAATATGTGAATACCTGTCTCCCTTTCTCTGTAGCCTATTCAGCACATGTAATTTTATATGCACATATATAATCCTACCTGGTATAACACGTATATTCTTGTGAGGTGGCTTACTTGGAAGATACAAATTGTGAGAAAAGATCACTCCTCCTAAACGCTGTTGGAACAGAAAATTAAACCTATGGGTGAGCCTCCTAGTAGAACAACATTATACATAAATCCATGTTCAGTAAAATAAATATTTTTGCATCTGTGGATGATATACATTCCATGATGAATTTCGATTGGCATATATATTGCTACATTTTATTGTCTGTGTGTGTGTGTGTTTTGTGTGTGTGTGTGTGTGTGTGTGTATATACACTCTCCAAATTTTTTCAAAATATGAAATATATGTGTCTTCCATATACTACCTAAATTCATTCATGTTCATGTATGTGGATTTATAATCAACTTTTCACAATATTATTCTCAGAAATATTCATCCACCTGAATTACATATTTGTTTCCTAGTACTGAAAACTAACTTTAGTGAATGGTGCATAAAATCTTAATATTTTACAGTAACTGATCCAGTTTAACATCAGTGTAAGTAGATTCCTCTTGGATATGATGTCTGTTTTGAAGTTCATTTTATTCAACACTGGTACATTACTCTTTGTTCAGTTTATACACATCATAGGATATATATTTCATCAACAACTTCAATAATTTATAGGATTTTTATTCACTTTCAATCATTTCCTGATTCACAACACATGTATTACTCCAGGTTACTTGACTGTTTTTTCATGAGACTTCTTTCAAAACGCATTTTTTTTTCGATTTCCATAATCATTTTGAAGCAAAACTCACACACTCTTCATGATAAACTATAACCCTAATATTACCATTAGATGTATATTTGGTTGGAATGAATGATTGCATATAAATATACGATTTCCTGTTTATTTTCAGATATCAATTCAATCCAATATTTAATGTTGGAACAAGTTATAATATTTATTCACAGTATGTTCTATCCATGAATTATCTCTATATTCATTGACACAGAGTAAATCTATTTGTAACCCCAATACTAATTTTTTCATCTTCAAAATGTTGCTCCCAGAAATGGTGGAAGAAATTCTCATGTCACCTGATCTACATATACATTTTATCACAGTAATATTCTGGACACAAAAAGAAGAGGTCACACTTATAATTGTATCAAAGCCTAAATGGAAAGTGAGCATAGATTACTAAAAACATTCATGTCCAGTGTGCCTAATGGTCTCAAATGTCAATCCTATTGGTGACTACATATTTGTTTCTTCCTAAGACTATCTATTGAACCTCAACCCTGTTGCAAAATTCTAAACCTATCACTCAATTTATACTTTGCCTGATTTCCTAATGTCTCTAACGATGTCTGCCTTCCTAAATATTTTCCCCAGTTCACCATTGTGACTGACTCTTCACATGTGCTGACATTTACATTCACTCTCTACCCGATACCCTATTGCTAAAAAACTTTTGGTCCAAATCCTGTACTCAGTCTTCTCCTGAAACTTATTGAATATCTTCCTAATCCTTCCGACTATCCCTTTTCTAGTGGATGTTCACTTCTACATTTAATCATCCAAGGAACAAGGTCCTATGCAATTGATAATTGATTTATCTGAAACACCTGTGCTGAACGTATTTCAAAGCTAAGTATCCCAATCAATAGCGCAATGCCCTTCTGGGCTTCAAATTTTACCTAGATTTTTGTTTTCATACTTATATTTCACCAATAAATTTTTATAAATATCACAGGTTCCCAATACAATTATTCATCAATTAGAATAATTCCTAACCCAAATCGAACCTGTTATTAACCCTAACCATACACTGTTCCCTCAATCTAACTTTACAGAAGAGCAGAAACCGAGTTGGTCTTACAATACAGGAATGTAGGGAATCTTTCACCTGTTGTAAAACTCAAAGGTCCATGAAGAAGTGATCTCTGGAGAAGATGTAGGCAGCCATGAAGGACCTGAGAAAGCAAACGTCATCTTCCATTGCAAACTACCTTGTCAGGATGAAGGGTTGTGTCTGAATCAGCCTCTCTGTTCTTAATGTAGAGAAGATGGACCCAAACAGTCCTGTTTGGAGAGCTGTTCCCGGGTGCCTATGGTTGATATACCATTCTAACTTGTGAAAGTGTCACAAAAAGTAGGAGTAGCCTCGATCACATGGGACCCTTGGAAACAACTGTTAGGACAAAGTGGTTGCCAAGGCAGTGACCTCATTCAATTCCTGAAGGAAGTGACCTCACCTCACTTCCTTTTTTGATGGAACTCTCGGAACTTGGGATCCAGGAAGCAAGGCACCAAGAGCCTGTCCAGTCCCAGTCTCAGTGGGCTCACTTGTTTGGATTTACCAAAGACAGAGTCAGTCTTTCATGGTACCTACAGATATGAGGATGGCCAACTGCCATGAAAGCTCAGAAGAGGGGCCTTTCCTGAGAAAGCAGATAGTGGCTCACCGCTGTCTCCTGACAAGTTCACAGAGTTGGTTAAAGAGACGAGAACTGAGACAGAACAGGAAATTTCCGGAGAACTTAAGTTGGCCCACCAGTCAGAGGACACTCTGGATAGTCACAGACCTACTTTGTGGAAGGTGGTGCCTCTGTGGTTGTGGATGTGGGTTTGTGGTTTTGTCTCATGTTCTGAGAATAGGTAGGAAAGGCGGTTTGTTTGGTTTGGAGTGAAATGTTTATAGTAAGTCGATTGACAAGGCCAGTGTTTCTATGTCTGTGTATCCCACTGTGTCCATGGTTTTAGACATTAGAAAACAGAATGCATCAATTGTTGTGTCCTGTCTAGTAGAAAGCTTCCCAGCATTCATCCTGCCAAATTTATGAATGGATTTCAGCTTGCCTTATCGATGGGCAACACGTGCTATCTTCCAAAATTCCTGCATTCTTCCTGAATTCTGGCTACTCTCCAGAATAGGCTCATGGTTTTGTGTCCAAGATATGTACCAGTTCCAAGCCCTGTGACATGGCCATGTACTGGGGTAGCTGAAGGGAATGGCGAGCATCTCAGAAAACTCAGATATAAGTGTGACCATGATAGTCTCAGTGGAGAAACAATGCTTTGGTCCTTTTGCTTACCTATTGTTCTGTTGCCCTGAATGTCAGAAAGATCTTTGCCTCAAGACACTCGTTTGTGAAGCCTGAAGAAAACAGGTTCAAATGGAAATGAATGGACATCACCTGTGGATCTTTGCTTAATTCCTTTGGAAATTTAAGTGTCTGAATCAGCCTCTTGGCTCTGTGTGAGACCGTGGCTTAGATTCTCATCACCTGAAGGATCTAAAGAAACATCACATGTGTGCATCCAAAACAAAAATGGCTAAAAGTGCAGTTATTGTGGATGAAGTCTCTCCCCTTTCCCTGTGAGGTTCCTGACCTCCATCATGTTAGAATAGGGATCCTTTGGGTCAAATGATTTCTTCAAAGCCCTACAGAGGCTAGGCCATAAGTGCTTGAGTTTTCCTATGACTCCAATTCACATAAAGAATCTAAACTGCACAGTCAGAAGGCCTCAAATTGGAGAAGCATAGAAGTATTAACAGCAGGCCTATTTGAACACTCCTAGTTCACAGGAATGGTGTCCAGGCCACGCTGGGGCAAGAGAGATTATTTAGGAGACTGTCTTGGGCTTCACCCCTCTTGGAAATTTCCAGCGAGAGGTTATGATGAGTGTCTATATGAAAGAACATGTGGGCCATGTGGTAGTGTTTTGATTTTAATAGTGGTTGTTTGTGTGGTGGTTGAAAGAGATAACTGGGTCCACCTTGACATGAACTCTGGTGTTTTTCCCCTTACAGACTGAGTTCTGGAACTGACCTCAGAACAGTATTGCCATTAATTGTGTTGGGAATTTAGGAGGCCACGCATGAGAGTCACCCTTGTAAACTGAGATCTAGGCCCAGGATGGCTTTCAACAGAGCACTGGGAATCACAACCAAGATATCACATGATTTTATTCTGAAAGACTTGGCAGCCATAGTTGAGAGTCAAAACACACATGGACCTCACATTGTAGACCTCAATGGGCCTTTCTTCATGTGACCTTTTGGCCATTCTTTGGGAAGCATTGCCTGTGAGATTTTTCCAGAGCTTTCATTGAAATGAGCTTCGTCAACATTAATGGTTCTGGAATGAATTGAAACTCACAGTGCCTCCACCTTCATTGTTAAAATATGTCTAAAAAAATACCATGAAATTTTTGAAATTCCCATAACCAGGTGGCACTGGAAAACCTTTGGATGTCCTATTGCTGATCATGAGTATACCAGACAGTGCCTTGATTGACTGGGTTTCATGAAAATTGTCTAGAACAGAGATGCAATAAGTTGGAGCCTGATGATTAGTGTACCTAGAGCAGTGGTAGGCAGGTGTGTGATAAAACATGTGTAGTGGGGCCATGTGGATCTGCCATTGGCTTCCAAATGGCGTGTGACTGACATGATGCAGTCAGCAGTCCCTTCTAAGTAAAGGCGTCTTGTTATATGGAGAGGTTTCAGGGCAATGTTCAGAATCGATTTGCTATGGTCAATGGGGCAAGCTATGTGATATAGAAGCATGTTTGGTGCATTCTCCTGCAGAAACTGAAATACCACATGTGACAGAACTCCCTCCTGCACTGTGTCCCAGTTGAACTCCTTGTATTTCATGAAGCATATAGCAAACTCCCATTGCAGCAGCAAGAAACACCATGAAAATTGGAGGATGAACAAATGGCTTCACAGACCACACGGGGAGACACTTAGACCCCAGTGGCCACAGTTTACCTACAGAGATCAAATTCAGGACTGCTGCCTCATGTTCATTGGAAAATAAGAAACCATGTCCTACAGGTCACATAGGTGCAGACCCAGCTTTGATGATCTCACAACAAAGGAAGCTAAAGCTCCTGATAACAACATATTTTTCAAGTGCCCAACCTCAAAGGCAATTTCTCAAGAAGTCTTTAGGCCAGCAGAGCTCCACGTTTGTGGAGTGTTTACCCTGTCCCTTACTTTTGGAAACTCCTCTACCACCTCCAAGGTACTGAAGTCCTTAGCATATTTCATTCCAGATAAGTATTCCCAGATTTTCTAACTCTTCTCCTCTAATTCTGTCTTATTTGGGGCGAAGATAATGCCAAGCCATTGTTCTGGATGAGAGTGGGAAGATTTTGTGTAGCACATATTTGCGTACACATTGGATTCATTTTCCAATTTTCCATTCGAAATACTGAATCCTTGACACTAACGGCTACCCTACAAGACTCTGACTACTAATCGTAATATGATGGAGAATAATAACCCAAACAGAATAGAAATACAAGCAGTTCAGAGGAGGAATGGTATATAGTTGGACTTGCCTTTTGCATCATATAGGGTAGGAGTTATAAATCTAGTCAATTTTTTTGTTGAAATAGTTCTCCGTGTGTTTTTAAAGTTAACAAATATGTGAATTCCTGTCTCCCTTTCTCTGTAGCCTATTGATCACATGTATTTTTATATGCACATATAGAATCCTACCTGGTATCACACGTACATTTTTGTGAGGTGACTTACTTGACAAATACAAATTGTGAAAAGAGATCACTCCTCCTAAATTTATTTGAAACTGAAAATTAAACCTATGATTAAGCCTCCTATTTGAACAACATTATACATAAATCCATGTTCAGTAAAATGAATATTTTTGGGTCTGGGGATGATATGTATTTCATGATGAATATCGATTGGCATATAAATTGCTAGTTTTTAATGTCTGTGTGTGTGTGTGTTTGTGTGTGTGTATATATATATATATATATATATATATATATATATATATATATGTCTTATTATGAACTCCCTAAATTCATTCATTTTCATGTATGTGGATTTATAATCCACTTTTTAAAAAATTATTCTCAGAAATATTCATCCACCTGAAATACATATTTTTTCCTAGTACTGAAAACTGTCTTCAGTAAATGGTGCATCAAAATCCTAATATTTTGACATTGCATGATGGCTGTGAATAGAGTGCATCACACCCAGTGTACCCCGCCACTGCGCAGGTGAATAACGAGTTAGAACTATGAAAAACTATCTTGTTAGGATCCTACAGCAAAATGGGTGTGCACCGAAACCTAGAAGAATGATTTCCACAAACGAGGTCCGGTAATTGAGTCTCAAACACAAGCCACCTGTGCAACCGGAGATCCGGTCTGATTGATCCGCGTAGCCTGCGCCGTGGCTACAGATTGTGAGGCAAGGCACCACCGAGAAGCGACCAGCAAGCAGGGAGAAACGTTGCTGCAAATTCTGTGGAATCTTGCCGGCTGAGCATCCACTGAGCCCCCGGCTGAATTCGGGATTTCAGACGGGGAAGTAAGCAGTACATTTGTATCCCCCAAAACGGTAACTCCACCAAGGAAACCAATAGCCACCATCGTGGAGAGCTGACGTAACCACCACCACTCCCCGACAGATTGCAACAACAAAACAGGTGTGTGTTTCTCATCTCATCTCCCATACAGAGGAGAATTCAAATAAAATATCTCCTAGGCTTTCTGGGGGAGGGATTATCACAGCAATCCTGCACAAAGACGGGGGGGGTGAAACTAGAGGCACCTGACCTTCATCTCCCCTTCCCATCAGCAGCAAAAATGAAACCTGTCTAGCCAGCGCTGGGCGAGGGGCAAGCAGAAAAAATTAAAACAATAGAGTGCCAGGGTTCCCATTAGACACCCTCCCCACCCAACAAATGGCAGACCCAGAGTACAGTTTGAGCTGCAGAGAAGCATCACTCAGGAGAAATCTGGTCTAGCAGGAGAAATCAGGACTAGCAGGATAAACCAGGGGACTAGAGGCCAGGCCCTCCTGACTGGGTAGCTGGAGAACGCCGGCCTGCTGCCAGTGCAAATGGGCAACTGGAGACCGCCTTCCTGCCGGGGACAGCCCACCTGCTGACCGCACGTCTTGACGGCTGGAGAACGCACGCCGGACGGCGACCGAACGCGTGACTGTGTGGCTAGAGATCACCCACCCGCCGGCGGCAGTCCACCCGCTGCCCGCGCTACTGGGTGGCTGGAGACTGCCCGCCTGCCAGCGACCGGGAGCTGAAACCAACCAGAGACAATCCAGTCCACTTTCCCATTTGGACACTTCGGCAAGGAGCCTGGGGCCCATCATAGTAGAGAGGTGACATCACTGGAGCTCGGCCGTCGGAATTCCTTAACAGCAGAATCCACTTTAGCAGGCATAGTCTACCAACACAAAGGAGAGACAACAGAGATATATAAACCCAAAACAAATCTATAGAAGAGAGCAGAAACACAGCAATCAAATAGAGCTGGAAAGTAACGAGAACATCATGAAAAAACAAGGGAAAAAATGGTGTTCAAACAATGCAGGACAACTTAATACTACAGGAGGACCTAGAAGCATCAGAAACAGGGATAGGGAAAAAACTTACATCATACCTAACTCAGATGGAAAGGAATATTAGAGAAGACATGAGGCAGCAAGTCCAAGCAATAAAAGTATATTTTGAAAATGAATTTAACAAACAAATTCAAATGGCAAAGAACGAGCTTTACCAGGAGACAGAGATCTTATAAAAAATTAATTGGTAATTCTAGAAATGCAGGAAACTATCAACCAAATTAAAAACTCAAACAAGAATATTAAAAATAGACTAGATCAAATAGAAGTCAGAACATCAGCTAATGAACACAAAGTTTGTCAACTTGAAAAAAATATAGTCAACACAGAAAAGATGCTTAAATCCCATGAACAATCTATTCAAGAGATATGGGATGTCATAAAAAAAACAAAATTGGGAGTCATCGGGATAGAAGAAGGCATAGAAATTCAAACCAAATGAATGGACAACATATTAAATGAAATAATTCTAGAAAACTTTTCAGAGATGAAAGATGGAATGGATTGCCATATCCTGGAAGCCTACAGGACCTCAAACATTCAAAACCATAAGAGAAAAACTCCAAGACATATAATTATGAATATAGCCAACATACAGAACAAGGAGAGAATATTAAAAGCTACGAGAGAAAGTAGGCAGATAACATTCAGGGGTAAACCAATTAGGTTAACAAATAATTTTTCATCACAGACATTGAAAGCGAGTAGATCATGGAACAATGTATTTCAAACACTGAAAAATAATGGATTCCAAAAAGAATACTGTATCCAACAAAATTAAGCTTCAGATTTGACAAGGAAATTAAGTCTTTCCTGATAAACAAAAGCTAAAAGAATTCGCAGCCAGAACACCAGCACTGCAAAGAATTTTGAGCAAAATACTACAAGAAGAGGAATTGAAAAATAGTGACCAAAACTAACAGCGGGAGGTATGTCAGTAAAGGGGTAGGAAAATAACCAAAAAGTAAAAATTACCCAAACTAAAATAAATAAATAAATAAACATGACTGGAAGTGCAAATCATATTTCAATTGTAATCTTAAACGTGAAAGGCCTAAACTCACCAATCAAGAGACATAGGCTAGTAACCTGGATCAAAAAAATAAATCCAACAATATACTGCTTTCGGGAGACTCATATGATAGGTAAAGACATACACAGGCTGAAAGTGAAAGGTTGGGAAAAATCATATCACTCACATGGCCCTCGGAAGCAAGCAGGAGTGGCCATACTCATATCATATAAAATCAACTTCAAACCTACGTTAATCAAAAGGGATAAAGTAGGACACTATATACTGTTAAAAGGAACCATCCACCAACAAGACATAACAATTATCAATTGGTATGCACCAAACAATTGAGCTGCAATGCTCATAAAACAAACTCCCCTCAAGTTCAAGAGTCAAATAGACTACAACACAATAATTATGGGTGACTTCAACACACCACTCTCGCCATTAGACAGATCCTCTAGACTAAAACTGAATAAAGAAACTATAGAATTCAACAGCACAATCAACAACTAAGACTTCCCCGACATATACAGAATATATCAACCATCATCAAGTGGATACACTTTCTTCTCAGCAGCACATGGATCCTACTCCTAGATAGACCATATATTATGCCATAGGGCAACTCTTAGTAAATATAAAGGCGTGAAGATAATTCCATGCACCATATCTGATCATAATGGAATGAAACTGGAAATCAATGATAAAAGAAGGAAGGAAAAATCATACATCACGTGGAAAATGAACAATATTCTACTGAATGATCAATGGGTTACAGAAGACATAAAGGAGGAGATAAAAAAAATTCTTATAATCAAATGATAATACAGACACAACATACTGGAATCTATGGGACACAAAGAAGGCAGTTTTAAGAGGGAAATTCATTTCTTTGAGTTCTTTCCTCAAAAAAAGAATAAAACAACAAATAAATAAACACACTACACATCAAAAACCTAGAAAAGGAAGAGCAAAACAACAGCAAATGTAGTAGAAGATAAGAAATAATTAAAATTAGAGCAGAAATCAACGAAATTGAAACAAAAAAAATCCATTGAAAAAATTGATAAAATTAAAAGTTGGTTCTTTGAAAAAATAAAAAACATTTACAGGCCCTTAGCCATGCTAAGGAAGA
The DNA here is from genome assembly GCF_048772815.1 of Callospermophilus lateralis. Classification (NCBI taxonomy): domain Eukaryota; kingdom Metazoa; phylum Chordata; class Mammalia; order Rodentia; family Sciuridae; genus Callospermophilus; species Callospermophilus lateralis. The sequence continues at coordinate 931,510 of NW_027514637.1, forward strand.
GAAGAAGAGAGAGAACTCAAATTACTAACATATGGAATGAAAAAGGCAATATCACAACAGACACTACACAAATAGAGAAGATAATTAGAACGTATTTTGAAACCCTATATTCCAATAAAATAGAAGATAGTCAAAATATCGATAAATTTCTTAAGTCATACGATCTGCCCAGATTCAGTCATGAAGACACACACAATTTAAACAGACCAAAAACAAAGGAAAAAATAGAAGAAGCCATCAAAAGACTACCAACCAAAAAAAGCCCTGGACCTGATGTGTATACAGCAGATTTCAACAAAACCTTCAAAGAAGAATTAATACCAATACTTTTCAAGCTATATCAAGAAATAGAAAATTAAGGAGCTCTTACAAATTCATTCTCTGAGTCCAAAATCACCCTGATCCCAAAACCAGACATAGACACTTCAAAAAAGAAAACTACAGACCAATATCTCTAATGATCTTGGAATCAAAAATTCTCAATAAAATCCGGGTGAATCTAATACAAAAGCATATCAAAATAGTTGTGCACCATGAACAAGTAGGATTCATCCCTGTAATGCAAGGCTGGTTCAATATAAGGAAACCAATAAATGCTATTTACCACATCAATAGACTTAAAGATAAAAACCATATGATCATCTCGATAGATGTAGTAAAAACATTCGACAAAGTTCAGCATACCTTTATGTTCAAAACACTAGAAAAACTAGGGATAGCAGGAACTTACCTCAACATTGTAAAAGCTATATATGCTAAACCTCAGGCTAGCATCATCCTAAATGGAGAAAACTGAAGGCATTCCCTCTAAAATCTGGAACAAGACAGGGATGCTCTCTATCACCACTTCTATTCAATTTAGTTCTTGAAATACTAGCCAGAGCAATTAGACAGACAAAAGAAATTAAAGGCATAAAAATAGGAAAAGAAGAACTTAAATTATCGCTATTTGTGGATCACATGGTAATATATTTAACAGACCCAAACGGGTATACAAAGAAACTACTAGAGTTAATAAATGAATTCAGCGAAGTGGCAGGATATAAAATCAACACGCATAAATCAAAGGCATTCCTGTATATCAGCAACAAAACTTCTGAAATGGAAATGAGGAAAACCACTCCATTCACAATATCCTCAAAGAAAATAAGATACTTGGGAATCAACCTAACAAAACAGGTGAAACCACAGAACCCTAAAGAGAGAGATAGAAAAAGATCTTAGAAGATTGAAAAATGTACCCTGTTCATGGATAGGCAGAGATAAATTCATCAAAATGGCAAAATTACCCAAAGTTCTCTACAGGTTTAAAGCAATGCCAATCAAAATCCCAAAGGCATTTCTTGTAGAAATGATAAAGCAATCATGAAATTCATATGGAAAAACAAAAGACACAGAATAGCAAGAGGAATTCTAAGCAGGAACTGTGAATCTGGAGTTATAGCAATACCAGAGTTCAAACTGTAGTACAAAGCAACACTAACAAAAACAGTGTTGTACTGGTACCAAAACAGGCAGGTGGACTAATTGTACAGAATAGAGGACACAGAAACCAATCCACAAAATTACAATTTTCTTATATTTGATAAAGTGGCTATAAACATGCAATGGATGAAGGATAGCATCGTCAACAAATGGTGCAGGGAAAATTAGAAATCCATATGCAACAAAATGAAACTGAATCCCCTTCTCTTGCCATGCACAAAAGTTAACTAAAAATAGATCAAGGAGCTAGATATCAAATCAGAGACACTGCGTCTCATAGAAGAAAAAGTTGGCTACGATCTACATACTGTGGGGTCGGGCTACAAATTCTTTAATAGGACGTCCATAGCCCAAGAGTTAATAACAAGAATAAACAAATGGGACTTACTTAAACTAAAAAGTTTTTTCTCAAGAAGAGAAACAATACAAGAGGTAAATAGAGAGCCTACATTCTGGGAACAAATTTTTACCCCTCACATCAGATAGGGCCCTAATATCCAGAATATACAAAGAACTCAAAAAAGTAAACAATAAGATAACAAATAACCCAATCAACAAATGGGCCAAGGACCTAAACAGACACTTCACAGAGGAGGACATACAATCAATCAACAAGTACATGAAAAAATGCTCACCATCTCTAGCATCCTGAGAAATGCAAATCAAAACCACCCTAAGATACCATCTTACTCCAGTAAGATCAGCAGCCATTATGAAGTCAAACAACAATAAGTGTTGGCGAGGATGTGGGGAAAAGGGGACACTTGTACACTGCTGGTGGGACTGCAAATTGGTGAGTCCAATTTGGAAAGCAGTATGGAGATTCCTGGGAAAGCTGGGAATGGAACCACCATTTGACCGAGCTGTCGCCCTTCTCAGACTATTCTCTGAGGATCTTAAAAGAGTGTACTATAGGGATACTGCCACATCAATAATCACAGCGGGACAATTCACAATAGCTACACTGTGGAACCAACCTAGATGCCCTTCAATAGATGAATGGATAAAAAAATTGTGGCATCTATACGCAATGGAGTATTACACAGCACAAAAAATGACAAAATCATAGAATTTGCAGGGAAATGGATGGCATTAGAACAGATTACGCTGTGCGAACCTAGCCAATCCTTAAAAAACAAATGCCAAATGTCTTCTCTGATATAAAGAGAGCAACTAAGAACAGAACAGGGTGAAAGAGCATGAGGAAAAGATTAACATTAAACAAAGATGAGTGGGGGGCAGAGAAAGGGAGAGAGAACGGAAAGCTTGTGAAAATTGTAGGAGACCCTCAATGTTACACAAAATTACATATAAGATGTTGTGAGGGGAAGTGGGGGGGAAACAATGGAGAGAATTGAACAACAGCAGATGAGGTACAGAGGGAAGATGAAAGGGGAGGAGAGGGTATATAATAGGGGATAGGAAAGGTATCAGAATACAACAGTCACTAATATGCCATTATGTAAAAATGTGAATGTGTAACCGATGTGATTCTGCAATTCGTATTTGGAGAAAAATATGGGAGTTCATAACCCAATTGAGTCAAATGTAGGAAAGATGATATATCTTGAGCATTGTAATGTTTTGAACCACCAATAAAAATAAATAAATAAATAAAGATTTAAAATTGAGTGGAAAGAAATCAGCTAAAAATGGGTTGAGATGCACTCATTGTGTTATGCAGAAACTTTGTTTTGTGTAGTTGTAAATATCACAAATTTATTTTACCAGAAAATGAAAATAAATTGAGATTAAAGGATAATTCACCTAACTTAATGAAAAATTCATAGCATTTTCTACACTTTTCATATTTCATTTTTTTCTTGAATATTTTGTCATGGACCAGTTCTAGACTTAGGCTATTCTTCCCAAATACTACCTCATATGACAAATTGGTAAAATGTGTTGGATTGTTCTTTTCATCTTTTATTTAATAGTTTCAAGCTGATAATGTGTATTTTTTCTTCTCTTTATTTGGACATACAACACAACTATATCTTTGCATTTTATGTTTTACTTGGGAAGAGACTCATCAAAAGCTCTTTGTTAAATGTATCAACAATCAAACATTTAGAGCATGCAATTATTCTTAGTTTTGCATGAAAATAAATTTGTACCATTTGTCTTATAAACATGTAGTATTATTAATAATGTCCCTACTGTAATAAGTAACTACTTACAAGAATAATTAAACAATTGACTTTATATCAATTATGAACATGAAAGGTACTAAAATAAGTATTTGGCAATTAATACAGAATTGATAGAAATTAAAATCACAAGAAAGCCATTTAAAATGTCAGTGCATATGCTCCTTAAATAATAGGTTGTTCAAATAAAATTTCTCTAATTCATAAGAATTAATATGCCATATTACAGCTTAATGTGATATAAAACCTTAAATTATCAGTATTGATAAATAAGAATGATACCTGTTTAATTAAATATGTTTATTTGATTTTCACTGTAAGATGTTAATTATAAAAGAATTGAGAATTAAGAAAGACTTGGTCTATATTATTTCTAACAGGAAAATCAAAGTACTTTTAAATATATATGTATATGTATATAATATATGTAATGCATATGCATTAATATAGATACATATTTATAATAAATGTATTGTAATATATCTATCAGGTGATTATAATTTTTAAATTTTCTCAAGAAAATGGAATGAGTATAAAAAACAGTCTTAAATTTAAATTTCATAGCATACTACTGTTTGTAATGACATGAGAGAAAAATAGTTATGGAGGGAAAACGAAAAAGGAAGGGAGAGAAGGGAGAAAATGAGGAAGAAAGTGAGTAAAGAAGAGGGAGAGGAGTGTTTGATGAAAAGATAAAAGTGGAGGGGCTGGGTTTGTGGCTCAGTGGAAACATGCTTGTCTAGCATGTGTGAGGCACATGGTTCTATTCTCAGCACCACATACAAGTAAACAAAATGAAGATCAATCAACAATTGAAAAAATAAAAAAATAAAAAAGTAGAAATATTACCAAAATTCCAAGCTTTTATAAATGTTAAATAAAAAAATTATGTTACATAGCCTTATGTAATTTCTAGACTACCCAAAATAGTCACTAAATGTTAGATTATTAGTGCTATAACTAAAAATCCATTGATCTTTCATCTACATTCTGTGGCACGCTAGTGCTAAAATAAAATTTATTATAAATCCCCCAAAATATCCTAATATTTCTACAGTAACTGACCCAGTTGAACATCAATGCAAGTAGACTCCTATGAGACATTATGTGCATTTTGACGTTCATTTATATTCAACACTGGTACATTACTATTCTTCAGTTTATGCACATCATAGCATATATGTTTCATCCAAATTTTGCAAATTTATAGGCATTTGTTTCACTTTCAATCACTTCCTGCTTGTGAACACATGTATTCCTCCATGTTTCTTAACTGCTCTTTTCATGAGACTTCATTCCAAACACATTATTTTCAATTTCCATTATCACATTTGAAGCAAAACTCACACACCCATCACGATAAACCATAACCCTAATATTACCATTAGATGTATAACTGGTTGGAATGAATGGTTGTATATCAATATAAGATTTCTTACTTAGTTTCAGATATCAATTCAATCCATTATTTAAAGTGGAATCAGTTATATTATTTATTCACAACACGGCATATTCACGAATTATCTCTATATTCATAGACACAGGTACACCTCTTTGTACCCCCAATACTAATTTACACGTCCTCAAAATATAGCTCCCAGAAATGGTGGAAGAAATACCCATGTCACCTGATCTACATATACATTTTACCTCAGTAATATTCTGGACACAAAAAGCAAAGGTCACACTTATCATTGTACCAAACCTAAATGGAAAGTGAACATGGATTACTAGAAACATCCATGTCCAGTTTGCCTAATGCTCTCAAATGATAATCCTATTGGTGACTACATATTTGTTTCTTCCAAAGATTATATATTCAAACTCAACCCTGTTGAAAATGTCTAATCCTGTCACTCACTTTATACTTTGCCTGATTTTGTAATGTCTCTATTGATATTTGCTTTCCTACATATTTTTCCCAGTTCATCATTGTGACTGCCTCTTCACATGTGCTGATATTTACATTCACTCTCTTAGCGAAACCCTACTTCTAAACAACTTTTGTTCCAAATCCTACACTCATTCTTCTTCCTAAACCTACCGACTATCTTCCTAATCCTACCGACTATCACTTTTTGACTGGATGTTCTCTTCTACATTCAATCATCCAAGGTAAAAGGTCCTATGCCATTGTATATCGATATATCTGAGATATCTGTGAAGAATGTAATTCAACGCTAAGTATCCCAATCAAGGGACAAATGACCTTCTGGACTTCAAATCTTACTTAGATTTCTGTTTTCGTACATATATTTCTCCTCTATATTCTTATAAATTTCACAGGTTCCCAATACCATTATTCATCCAGCAGAATGGTTCCTAACCCATATCGAACATGTTATTAACACTAATCATACACTGTTCCCTCAATCTAACTTTACAGAAGAGCAGCGACAGTGTTGGTCTTACAATACAGGAATGTATGGGATCTTCCACCTGCTGAAAACATCAAAGGTACATGCAGGAATGATCCCTGGAGAAGATGAAGGCAGCTATGAAGGATCTGAGAGAGCAAAAGACATCTCCATGGAAAAAAAACCTGGTAGGATGCAGGAATGTGTCTGAATCAGCCTCACTCTTCTTAATGTAGAGTAGACCAAACCAGTCCCGTGTGGAACGCTCTTCCCGGGTGCGTCTGGTTGATATACCATTCTAACATATGAAAGTGTCACAGGAAGTAGGGGCAGCCTCCATCTCAAGGGACCATTGGAAGCAACTGCTAGTACAAAGTGGTTGCCAAGGCAGTGACCTCATTCAGTTCCTGAAAGAAGTGACCACACCTCACTTCCTTGGTGATGGAAGTCTCTGAACTTGGGATCCAGGAAGCCAGGCACCCAGAGCCATTACCCTTCCAAGTCCCAGTGGTCTCACTGTTTGGATTTACCAAAGACAGATTCAGTCTTTCTTCTTACCTACTGATGTGAGGATGGCCAAATGCCAGGGAAGCTCTGAAGATGGTCCTTTCCTGATAAAGCAGGTAGTGGTTCACCGCTGACTCCTGACTACTTCAAAGAGTTGGCAAAGGAAAGCAGATTTGATACAGGACAAGCAATTTCGAGGGAACATAGTACGGCCTACCAGTCAGAGGACACTTTGGATAGTCACAGACAAACTTGGAGGAAAGAGTTGCCTTTGTGGGTGTGGTTGTGGGTTTGTGTATCCCACTGTGTCCGTGGTTATAGACATTAGAAAGTAAAATGCATCAATGGATGTGTCCTGTCTAGTAGAAAGCTTCTGAGCATTCATCCTGCCCAATTTATGAATGGACAACGGCTTTCCTTATGGATGGGCAACACCTGCTATCTTCCTAAGTTCCAGTTTTCTTCCTGAATTCTGGCCACTCTCAAGAATAGGCTCATGGTTTTGTGTAAAAGATATGTACCACCTCCAAATTCTGTAACATGTCCTTGTACTGGATAGCTGAAGGGAATGGAGAACAACTCAGAAAACTCAGATATCAGTGTGACAAGTAAAGTGTCAGTGGAGAAACACTGATTTTGGCCTTTTGTTTTCCTATTTTTCCGTTGCCGTGAATGTCTGGAAGGTCTTTGCCTCAGGCTACCCCTTTGTGAAGCCTGACGAAAACAGTTTTTGAATGGAAAATAATGAGCATCACCTGTGGCTCTTAGCTTAATTGCCTTGGAAAGGGATGTGTCTGAATCAGCCTCTTGGCCCTGTGTGAGGCTGTGACTTAGATTCCCAGCACCTGATGAATCTAAAAAAAGATCTCATGTGTGCATCCAAAACCAAAATGGAAAAAGAGCAGTCTTGTTGATGAAGTCTCACGCCTTTCTCTGTAAGGTTCCTGACTTCCATCAAGTGAGAATAGGTATCCTTTGGTTCAAAGAGTTTTTCAAAGCCCTGCAGAGGCAAGCCCATAGGTGCTTGGATTTTCTCATTACTCCAATTCACATAAAGAATCTAAACCCCACAGTCATTAGGCTCAAATTAGAGTAGCAGGGCAGTATTAACGGCAGGCCTATTTGATCACTCCTTGTTCACAGATAGGTTGTCAAGACACCCTGACATTAGACAAATGAGGGTAGGGAGCATATTTTGGATACTGTCTTCAGCTGCTCCCCTCAAAGAATCTTCCAGCCAGAGGTTATTATGAGTGTCTATGTGGAAGTAGATGAGGGCCATGTGGGAGTGTTTTGGTTTTAATTGTGGTCATTTGTTTGGCTGATGGAAGAGATGACTGGGTCCACCTTTGCTTGAACTCTGGTGTGATTCCCCTTAGAGACTGAGTTCTGGAAATGACTGCAGAGATGTATTGCCATGAATTGTGTTGGGATTTTTGGAGGCCACGCATGATAGTGGCTCTTGGAAACTGAGATCTAGGCCCAGGGGGCTTCCCACAGAGCACTGGGAATCTCAGCCAGAATATCACATGATTTTATTCTGAAAGACTAGGCAGTCATAGTTGAGAGTAAAAACACACATGGACCTCACATTGTAGACCTCAATGGGCCAGTCTTCATGTGATCTTTTGGCCACTCTTTGGGAAGTCTTGCCTGTGAGAGTTTTCCAGATCATTCATTGAAATGAGCTTCCTCACCATTTAATGTTTCCAGAATGAATTCAATCCGACAGTGCCTCCAACCAAATCCTTGAAAAATGGCTAGATAAATATCATGAAATTTTTGAAATTCCCATGACCAGGTGACACTGGAGACACTTTGGATTTCTTGTTGCTGATCATGAGTGTACCAGACAGTGCCTTGATTGACTAAGTTTCATGAAAATGGTGTAGAACAGACATGCAAATAAGTTAAAGTCTGCTGAGTAGTTGGCCTAGAGCAGTGTTTTGCAGGTCTGTGATAAAATTTCTGTGGTGGGGTCAGGTGGATCTGCCAAAAGGCTTGTAACTGACATGGTGCAGCCAGCAGACCCTTGTATGTAAAGGCATCTTGTTGAATGGAGAGGTTTCGGGACAATGTTCAGAATCAGGATGCTATGGTCAAGGGGGCAAGCTATGTGGGATAGAAGCCTGGTTGGTGCATTCTCCTGCAGACCCTGACACACAACACGTGACAGATCTCCTTCCAGCACTGTGACCCAGTTGAATTCCTTGTATTTCCTTAAACCAATACCAAACTCCCAGTGCAGCAGCAAGAACACCATGAAATGTAGAGGATGACCAAATGGCTTCACAGTTCACACGGGGTGACACTTAGCCTCCAGTGGCAAGAGTTTACTTAAAAAGAGAGAATTCAGCCTTGCTGCCTCATGTTCTTTGGAAAATAAGAAACCATGTTCTGCAGGTCACACAGATGGAGACCCAGAATTGGTGGTCTCACTAGAAAGGAAGCCATAGGTCCTGACAACAACATATACTTCAAGTGCCCAAACTCAGAGGCAGGTTCTCCAGAAGTCTTTAGGCTGCCAGATCTCCATATTTGTGCAGTTTTTACCCTGTCCCTTAGTTTTGGAAACTCCTCTACCACCTCCAAGGTTGTGAACTCCTGACCATGTTCCATTCCTGATATCTATTCACAGATTTTCTAATTCTTTTCCTTTAATTTTTTTCTTACTTGGGGCAAAGGTAATGTCAAGGTATTGTTCTGAATGAGAGTGGGGAGATTTTGTGTAGCACATATTTGCATACACATTTGATTCATTTTCCTATTTTACATTCAAAATACTGAATCCCTGACACTAACCCATACCCTACTAGACTCTGACTACTAATCCTAATATGGTGGAGAGAAATAATGCAAACAGAATTGAAATACAAACAGTTCAGAGGAGGCATGGTGTATAGTTGGATTTGCCTTTTGGATGATAAAGTGTAGGTGTTATAAATCTAGTCAATTTTTAATTGAAATAGTTCACCATGTGTTTTTGTAGTTAACAAATATGTGAATTCCTGTCTCCCTTTCTCTGTAGCCTATTCAGCACATGTATTTTTATATGCACATATAGAATACTACCTGGTATCACACGTACATTTTTGTGACTTGGCTGACTTGGAGATACAAATTATGAGAAGAGATCACTCCTCCTAAATGCTGTTGGAACTGAAAAATCAAGTTTTGTGTGAGCTTCTTAGGAGAACAACATTGTACATAAAACCATGTTCAGTACAATAAATAATTTTGCATCTGTGGATGTTATATATTTCATGATGAATATTGAATGGCATATATAGTGCTACTTTTTAATATCTCTGTGTTGTTTTGGAGATATATATATATATATATATATATATATACACACACTCTCAAGATTTTTCAAAATATGAAATATATGTGTCTTATATACACTACCTAAATTCATTCATGTTCGTCTATGTGGATTTATAATCAACATTTCACAAGATTATTCTCAGAAATATTCATCCACCTGAACTACATATTTCTTTTCTAGTACTTAAAACTAACTTCAGTGAATGGTGCTTACAAATCCTAATATTTCTACAGTAATTGACCCAGTTTAACATCAATGCAATTAGATTCCTATGGTACATGGTGTGTATTTTGATGTTCATTTTTATTCAACACTGGTTCGTTAATATTTCTTTAGTTTATGCACATCATAGAATATATATTTTATCCACAAGTTCACAAATTTATTGGCATTTGTTTCACTTTCAATCACTTCCTGCTTCAGAACACATGTATTTCTCCAGGTCTCTTGACTGGTCTTTTCATGAGTCTTCTTTCCAAGCACATTATTTTCGATTTCTATAATCACTTTTGAAGAAAATCGCATACAATCTTCATGATAAAACATAACCCAAATATACAATTAGATGTGTAACTGGTTGGAATGAATGATTGTATATCAATGTAAAATTTTCTTTATATTTTCACATATCAATTCAAACCATTATTTAAAGTGGAAACAGTTGTATTATTTATTCACAGTACTGTCAATTCATGCATTAATTCTATATTTATAGACACAGGGTACAAATCTTTGTACCCCCAATACTAATTGATACATCTTCAAAATATTGCTCCCAGAAATGGTGGAAGAAATACTCATGTCGCCTCATCTACATATACATTTTATTATAGTAATATTTGGGACACAAAATGCAAAGGTCAAACTTATGACTGTACCAAAGCCTAAATTGAAAGTGAGCATGCATTACTAAAAACATCCATCTTCAGGTTGCCTAATGTTCTCAAATGTCAATACTATTTGTGACAACATATTTGTTTCTTCCTAAGATTATATATTCAAACTCAACCCTGGTGAAAATATCTAATCCTATCATTCACTTTATACTTTTCCTGATTTCTTAATGTCTCTATTGATATCTGCTTTCAGACATATTTTCCCCAGTTTATCATTGTGACTGACTCTTCACATGTGCTCACATTTAAATTCACTCTCTATCTGAAAACCAATTGCTAGAGAACTTTTTGTCCAAATCATATACTCACTCTTCTTTCTAAAACTCTGACTATCTTTCTAATAATTCCGACTATCCCTTTGTGACTAGAAGTTCTCCTCAACATTCCATCATCCAACGTACAAGGTCCTATGCCATTGTACATCAATTTATCTGAGACATCTCTGCAGAAAATAATTCAAATCTAAGTATCCCAATCAAGGGCCCAATGCCCTACTGGGCTTCAAATCTTTCCTAGATTTCTGTTTTCATACTTATATTTCACCTATATAATCTTGTAAATATTGCAGGTTCCGAATCATTCCTGCAGAATGATTCCTAACTCAAATCGAACATGTTATTAATCCTAACCATACACTGTTCCCTCAATCTAACTTTACAGAAGATTAGGGAAAGATTTGGTCTTACAATACAGGAATGTAGCGGATCTTCCACCTGCTAAGATCCTCAAAGGTCCATACAGAAATGATCCCTGGAGAAGATGTAGGCAGCTATGAAGGACCTGAGAGAGAAAAAGTCATCTCCATGGAATGGCTCACCACTGACTCCTAACAACTTCACAGAGTTGGCCAAGGAGACCAGATCTGAGACAGGACAGGCCATTTCTGGGGAACATAGTATGGCCCACCAGTCAGAGGACACTCTGGATAGTCACAGACCTACTTGGGGGAAGGAGGTGCCTTTGTGGGTTGGGTGTGAGTTTGTGGTCTTGTATTATTTTCTGAGACTAGGTAGGAAAGGCAATTAGTTCATTTTGGAGTGGACGGTTTTTAGAAAGTCGCTTGACAAGGAGTGTGTTTCTATGTCTGCATATCCCACTGTGTTCGTAGATGAAGACATTAGAAAGAGCATGCATCAATGGATGTGTTCTGTCCAGTAGAAAGCTTCCCAGCATTCATCCTTCCCAATTTATGAATGGACTTGGCTTGTCTTCTGGATGGGCAACACCTACTGTCTTCCTAAGTTCATGTTTTCTGCCTGAATTCTGGCCACTCTCCATAATAGGCTCATGGTTATGTGTCCAAGATATGTACCACCTCCAAGCTCTGGGACATGTCCATGTACTGGATAGCTGAAGGGAATTGGAGCATATCAGAAAACTCAGATATCAATGTGACAAGTAAAGTCTCTGTGGAGAAACCCTGCTTTGGGCCTTTTGCATACCTTTTCTTCTGTTGCACTGAATTACAGGAAGGTCTTTGATTAGGCCACCCCTTTGTGAAGCCTGAAGAAAAGAGTTTTAAAATGGAAATGAATGGGCATCACCTGGGGCCCTTTGCTTAATTTTTTGAAAAGGGATGTGTCTGAATCGGCCACCTGGCCCTGTGTGAGGCTGTGGCTTAGATACTCAGCACCTAATGGATCTAAAGAAAGATCCCATGTGTGCACCCAAATCCAAAATGTCCAAAAAGCATTCATTGTGGATGACGTCTCTCTCCTTCCTCTGTAAGGTTCCTGATCTCCATCAAGTGAGAATAGGGATCCTTTGCATCAAATGAGTTCTTCAAAACCCTGCAGAGTGTAGCCCATAGGTGCTTGTGATTTCTCATGACACCAGTTCACATAAAGAATCTAAATCCCACAGTCAGTAGGCCTCAAATTGGAATAGTGGAGCAGTATTAAAGGCAGGGCTCTATGATCATTCCGTGTTCAAAGGAAGGGTGTCCAGGCAACCCTGACTTGTGACAAATGAGGTGTGAGGGTGCTTATTTTGAACACTGTGTTGGTCTGCGTCCCTCATGGAAACCTCCAGCCAGAGGTAATTATTAGTGTCTATATGGAAGAAGATGAGTGCCATGTGGGAGACTTTTGTTTTTAATTGTGGTAATTTGTGTGGCGTTTGGAAGAGATGTCTGGTTCCACCTGGGCATGAACTCTGGTGTGATTCCCCTTAGAGACTGAGTTGTGGAACTGTCCTCAAAGAAGTATTGCATGAATTCTGTTGGAATTTTAGGAGGCAACACATGAGATTTGCCCTTGGAAACCGAGATCTAGGCCCAGGGTGGCTTTCCTCAGAGCACAGGTAATCTCATCCAGGATATCACACGATTTTATTGTTAAAGACTTGGCAGCCATAGTTGAGAGTCAAAAAACACACATGGAGCTCAAATTGTAGACCTCAATGAGCCTGGCTTCATGTGACCTTTGGGACACAATTTGGGAAGCCTTGCCTGTGATAGTTCTCCATTTCTTTCGTTCAAATGAATTTCCTCGCCATTTAATGATTCCTGAATGATTTGAAACCCACAGTGCCTCCAACTTCATCCTTAAAAAGTAGCTAGATAAATACCACGAAATTTTTGAAATTCCCATGACCAGGTGGCACTGGAGAACATTTGGATTCCTGTTGCTGATCATGAGTATACCAGACAGTGCCTTGATTGACTTGGTTTCATGAAAATGGTGTAGAACAGAGATGCCAGTAAGTTGGAGCCTGCTGAGTAGTTGGCCTAGAGCAGTGGTGGTCAGGTGTCTGATAAGATATCTGTGGTGAGGCCATGTTTATCTGCCATTGGCTTCCAAACGGCTTGTAACTGACATTTTGCATCCAGCAGACCCTTGTATGTAAAAGCATATTGTTGTGTGGAGAGGTTTCAGGGCAATGTTCAGAATCAGGTTGCTATGGTCATTGGGGCAAGCTCTGTGGGAAAAAAGCTTGCTTGGTGCATTCTCCTGCAGACTCTGACCCACCACATGTTACAGAACTCCCTCCAGCATTTTGTCCAGTGGAACTCCTTTGATTTCATGAAACAAATACCAACTCCCAGTGCAGCAGCAAGAAACACCACAAAAAGTGGTGAAAAAACGGCTTTACAGTAAAAATGAGGAGACACTTAGCCCCCAGTGGCCACAGTTTACCTACAAAGAGAAAATTCAGCACTGCTGCCTCATGTTCATTGGGAAATAAGAAACAATGTCCTCCAGGTCACATAGATGCAGACCCAGTTATGATGGTCTCACTAGAAAGGAAGCTAAATCTCCTGACAACAACGTATATTTCAAGTGCCCAACTTCAGAGGCAGTTTCTCAAAAGTCTTTAGGCCAGCAGAGCTCCATATTTGTGGAGTGTTTACCCTGTCCCTTACTTTTGGAAACTCGTATACCACCTCCAAGGTTGTGAACTCCTGAGCATATTCCATTCCAGATAAGTATTCACATATTTTCTAACTCATCTCCTCTAATTGTGTCTTACTTTAAGCCAAGGTAATGTCAAGGCATTGTTCTGGATGAGAGTGGAAAGATTTTTGTGTAGCACATATATGCATAAATATTGAATTCATTTTCTTATTTTCAATTTGAAATACTGAATCCCTGACACTAACCCACACCCTACTAGACTCTGACTACTAATCCTAATATGATGGAGAAAAATAACCCACACAGAATAGAAATACAAGCAGTTCAGAAAAGGCATGGTGTATAGTTGTACTTTCCTTTTGCATGATAAAGGGTTGGTTTTATAAATCTAGTCAATTTGTAGTTGAATAAGTTCTCTATGTGTTTTTAAAGTTAACAAATATGTGAATTCCTGTCTCCCTTTCTCTGTAGCCTATTCAGCACATGCATTTTTATATGCACATATAGAATACTACATGGTATCACACGTACATATTTGTGAGGTAACTGACTTGGCAAATACAAATTGTTAGAAGAGATCACTTCTCCTAAATGCTGTTAGAACTGAAAATTCAACCTATGGGTGAGCTTCCTAGTTGAACAATATAAATCCATATTTAGTAAAATCAATATTTTTGGATCTGTGGATGATATATATTTCATGGTGAATTTTGATTGGCATACATAATGCTACTTTGTCATGACTGTGTTTAGGTGTGTGTGTGTATATATATATGTGTGTGTATATATATATATATTTATTTATATTCACTCTCCTGATTATTCAAAATATGAAATATATGAGTCTTATTATACACTAACTAAATTCATTCATATTCATGTATGTGGATTTATAATCAATTTTCACAAGATTATTCTCAGAAATATTCATCCACCTGAAATACCTGTTTGTTTCCTAGTACTGAAAACTAACTTCTGGGGATCATATGATGGCAGTGATGAGAGTTCATCACCCCCGTGTACCACGTCACTTTGCGTGAGATTGACGAGTTAGAACGGCTAAAATCTATCTTGTTAGAAATTTCCAGAAAAAATTGGTGTGCTCCAAAACCTATAGAAAGGATTTCTATTGCCCAAGGACCAGCTAGGGGGCTCAAACGCCAGCGATTTGTCCGCAAGGAGGGTCATTCTGCTTTTTCAGCAAATTGCCCCACGGCTAGAGTCTGCAATGCGCACGGGAAATGACGAGAGAGTAACGTAAAGATACAGACCTGTGGATTTTGCGGGCTCCTGCCAGCTGTGCAATCACTGTGCTCAGTGCTAAATTCTGGGTTTGAAACGGGGGAAAGAAGCTGTCCAATACGGTTCTGCACACCGGTGAGACCACAGAGGAAGATAGCGGCCACCATCTTGGAGAGCTGACGTCAACATCCCTGTTTTCGACTGATCACAGCTCATTCAGATACAGAACACGTAATTTCAGGCTGCCATTCACCTTTATCTTGCAAACAAATTACTCAGGGTCAGTGCTAAAGAACCCACGGAAATTGCTTCTTGGATCCTGCTCCTATCAGAATATACACCGAGCCCGGAGCGGCTGAATTCCGGGTCCTTGAACTGCTCTGGCCCAGGGCTAAAGAACCTGAGGCTTCTGCTGAATACTGTGGAGGTAAATGCCAACTGAGCCTTCATAGGCAGTGGCA